>NW_022589742.1:0-337038 GCF_004348235.1 Phoca vitulina
AATCACCATACAGTACATCGTTAGTTTTTGATATAGTGTCTTTAATTCATTGTTTACATATAACACCCAGTGCTCCATGCAGTACGTGCCCTCCTTAATACCCATCACCAGGCTAACCAATCACCCCACCCCCCTCTCCTCTAGAACCCTCAGTTTGTTTCTCAGAGTCCATAGTCTCTCAAGGTTTGTCTCCCCCTCTGATTTCCCCCCCTTCATTTTTCCCTTCCTGCTATCTTTTTTTTTTTTTTTAACATATAATGTATTATTTGTTTGAGAGGTACCGGTCTGTGATTCATCAGTCTTACACAATTCACAGCGCTCACCATAGCACATACCCTCCCCAATGCCCATCACCCAGCCACCCCATCCCTCCCACCCCCCACCACACCAGCAACCCTCAGTCTGTTTCCTGAGATTAAGAATTCCTCATATCAGTGAGATCATATGATACACGTCTTTCTCTGATTGACTTATTTCGCTTAGCATAATACCCTCTAGTTCTATCCACATCATTGCAAATGGCAAGATTTCATTTTTTTTGATGGCTTCATAATATTCCATTGTGTATATATACCATATCTTCTTTGGCATTTACCTGAGCCTCCACACCGGCCTGGATGCCTCCTGTCTTTCCTCTGCCAGTAGATCCTCCACATGCCATCAGTTCAGTTTGCTTTCTTAGCTGCACATCTGTCCTCATCAACCTGGTACTGAAAACACTGGTGAGTGCTCTCCTATATACACCCCATCACCTCGGGGCCCCAGGAGGGCCTTCCAGTGGCACCAGCCCTCTCTGTCCTTATAGGCCAACACTGGGTCACTGTGCTGCGGAGTCCCTGTACCCTGAGCACACATACTCTACCAAGACTCCCTGCTGCCTGGAATGCTCACCTCCTCTTCCCCTGACCAACTCCTGTCCTCCTTCCAACCATAACTTTAGCATCCCCTGTACTGCCCCACACCCAAGCATCAGGCACTCTTCTCTGCCAGTTCTGGGAGCACTCTGTACTTTCCTTCGTACCTCCCTTCACTGGGCTCTCACCTCCCAGTGCTCTAACTGCTCTCCAAGAGTCAATGGTCCCCTCAGGGGCACCGAGTTCCTCGCAGGCAAGGAGTGTGTCTTCCTCATTTCTGGAACCCAGGTGCCCAGGACGCGGTAGTCACACAGAGAGGACTGCTTCGTCTTCCAGTGAGCCGTACCTTCTCTTTGCAGAATCTGGAAGGAACAGGAGTGCTGGCCGTGAGGTTAGGGCCAGAGGGTATCTTCATGGAGTTTAGGCCTCAGGGCTGCAGAGACTGTTTTCTCCACACCATGATTCTGTCCCCATAATATACCACGTGTTCCTTTTAGAAAGTCCTTGCCAGTTTTCACCCTGGCTCTTTGCCGTGCCCACATCCCCAGGACATCGCCTCTTCTGAGCCCATGGCACCCGCTCAGTGCAGAGCTCCCTGTCCCCGATGGCCGGTCTGAGCACTTGCCTTTGCAGTTTCTCATGCTTCTGTCCAGTGACCTCTGTCCACCAGGCCCCTGGCTGCAGCAGCCCCTTCGGAACTGGCCACCACTCTTTCTCTTGGTGCTCATCACTCTGGCTCTGCCATCCTCTTTGGCCCTGATGTTCTCCTGCCTAGCTGATTCTCTGCTCAGTGCGATCCCTATGCACCACCTCCCCTTCTCTCCTTCCCTGAGCCTATCACGCATTCTTTCACTTGCCAGGAGGTGCAGACTGTGTGGTGGAGAATGCCACTGCCTCCCCCACCCATGTGCTTCTTTGACTTTGAGGCCCAGAGAGGCTTCTAGTTTGTTCCTGCTATGTGTTTTGCGGCACTACTGGTCTGGGACCAGCTTGACCCAATCCCTGGTTTCCCTCACTTCTTGGCAGGTCTGGTTCCTCCTCTCTGAAGTACCTTTGCCCATCTTTCTATTGGGTTGCTTGTGGTTTTTGTACCGAGTTGTGGGAGCTCCTTTTTTTTTTTCTTTTCTTTTTTTTCTTAATTTTTTTTTTTTTTAAAGCAGGCTCCACACCCAACGTGGGGCTCGAACTCATGACTAAGAGTGGCAGTGGGAGCTTTTTTTGAAGTGTGGATCCTAATTCCACCTAATTCTAAGGTGGAATTAGGATCACCTTTGTTGTTTGTGTCTCACATTCCTCCTCCCCCGCGGACTGGTTTCCTCCTCTCTTTGCAGGCCTGCTTTCAACTCAGTATTTGCACAGACTAGGAATTGTAAGTGACCCCAAAGGTCAGGGAGTGCCCCAGGGCCCCTCCTACCGGAGGCTGCCATCCACCCCCAGCCCTGCCACCTGAGACAGGCAGTCCTAAGAGGAGGTGCCCCAGCATCCAGAACTCTGCCCATGAGAAAGGGCTTCTTGTCTCTGTAATGGACTTGGTTACTGCTTAGCTTTAGTTCTGCGCCCTGGATTCACATGGGAGAAGCCCTGGGGCAGTCGTGTGGCTGTGGAAAGACAGCAAGCCTTGTTTCTTCTGCTCCAGCACTCCCATTTTACCTCCAGATCCTCATCTGGCCCGTTTCCAAGATGCATACTCCCCTAGCCCTGCCTTCCTCTCTCTGCCCCCTGGGCAGCTTTGGTCGGCTTTGTCCCTCCCAACATGGCCCAGATCAAGTGGTCCATCCAGCCTAAGAACTATACTCATTTCTGGTTTTGTTTAAATGACACTCCAAGTGCATGGGAAGAAGCTGTACCATGGGGAACCTGCAGACACAGGTGGGCTACTTGGATGCCACTGGTCAGGTCTGGCGCCTAACAGAATGTGGCACAACAGAGTTGGGACCTTGGGAGTTCTGTAGGCTTCTGGCATCCCCCACCCTTGCATTTCTATTACAGCTTACTGTATCAACTTTAATTGGGGGAGGGAGATGCTCCCTTCCATGTTTCCATCGCTCCTGAGCTCTTCAGCATTATCCAAAGGCAAGAAGGTTTACCATTTGGGCATGTTTCCCTAGTTCTTTCTCTGTGAATTCATGCTGTATTACCATTTTGTCATATACTTTTTCATTTAACATTAAGTATTCTTCCATGTTCTGAAAGATTCCTCAGAAGACATCTCACTAAGCTCTGCACGTCATCCTGGAGTATATTGGATTCCAGACTCTCCCTGCTCAAGACCAACTGACAGATGCTCAGGGATAGCCCGGCATACCTTGGACCCAATGACATCCTCTGCTCAGAAGCTCCAGCACAGGGGGTCCTCCTGAAGCTGTCTGATTTGGAGACATAGTGTATTGAGTCTCCCATATCAATGTCAACTTGGACACTGTGCCCAACAGCCTTGAACTGTGGTTATCCTGTTTCCCTGCATTCATTCACCCAGTGCAGAGCCAGAGGTCCCTTTAGGAAGGGCTGGGGGATCATCCTAGTGTCTATTTGCCGTGGTGCTGTCGTGTCCTTCTGCCTGGGGACCTGGCCACTTTCCTAGTCCATGGTTCTGATGCCACCAGGCCAGGTCTGAGGACCCAGAGGGTTCCTGCAGGACCAGCCAGGAGGGTCTCTGGCTGTACGCAGAATAGAAATCAAACGCGAGCCAGCAGGAGGTGAAAGCAGAGTTTATTGAAGATCTAGAGAAAGTGCAGGAACAGAATGTCTGGGAGACTCTGAAAGGAAAGGAGAGAGTCTTGTCTTTGTTTGGGGTCTGGGGTTTTTATTGAGGATGGTGGTCTGGTGTACATGTCCCCTCAGGCATCCAGGAATGGTTAGAACAAAGGCGAGGATCCAGGTGTTATTCCTTAGAGCCAGGTGCCTTGGCGTCAAGATGTCTAGCACCGGTGGTCTGGAATCAGCCTATGATGGCTTTGTCTGGTCATTCTTATCTGGTCTTTCCTTAGATGTTATCAATTCTGGAGAAATCATTAATTCCTTGTCCTTTACAAGGAGGACATACACTATTTGCATTATGACACATGTGTAAAGTGGGGGTGCAGGTCCTAGCAAGAATAGAGGCAGGAAAAGGAGCAAAAAGCAGATTTTTACAGAGTCCTTCAGTTTCCCTATTTCAGTTCCACGTCTCAAAACTGGCTCAGGGGCAGAAGCTGGGCTAAGGGGTCGTGACTTGTTTATTGGGGTGGCTGCATTCAGCTTCTTGCTGTCTGTTCTTGCTCTTGTGAATCTCCATTTTGGGCTGTATCTTGGTCGGTTGCCTATCCATTATGTCCCCAGGAAGGCCTCCACCTCCATCACTTTATGGATCATGAGCCCCTAGCTTCTGGCCATTCAGTGCCATCCCAGGGCCTCTACTGCAGTTCTGGTGGTGGGGCAGGGTGGGGGGCAAGTAGGGCTAGTCCCTTTCCTCCCTGACCAGGCTCAGTATGCCCTGCCTCTGTTCTATGGTGACTTCACTCTGGTTGGGGGCCTGGCAGTAGGCTGCCCATCTCTTCCTGGTTTTCCTGGGACTCTTCTGGTTGTAGTACTGCAAGTTCTATAGCAAATCAAGATGGTTGGTCACCCTGCCTCCTGGGATGGAGGGCACCTGTGGGGAAAGACCTGTGTAGTTTTTTGCTCCCTTGGGGGTGTGGTTGATATACTAGCTCTTTAGGGGAAGGCATGGGCCACTGCCACAGACTCAGAAGTTTGAGACATCTATGGAGTCTGGCTCTTCTGGGGCCTTCCCCTAGATGTCCCTATTCCTTGTGTCAGGGATGCAAGTTTTCCCAAGTGGGCTTCTGATGTTGACATGACAGACCTGTCTTAGTTGAATGTTTAACCATCTTTGAAGTTCAGCCATTCCTACCAAATCCTGAGTTTGACCTTTGCCTCCAGCCTGTGGTAGGGGCTACTTTGCAAGCTACCAAGGAAACTCTGGGGCTCTCACTTCATTTTCAGCTTATTAATCACCCTAAGCTTCTCATCTCCTCGTGAACCATCCATGCAGAGAAGTCACCTCCATCCATTCCCATCGTCCTCAGAGCTGCCATCTTCATACATTCCACATACCTGGGTCTTCTCACCTGCCAGGAAATTACTCTCCACCACCAGCCCAGTGTGAAGGTTCTAGCAGCTGGACTCTAGCCTTGTGCCTGGGGCTATCCGCACACCACCTGTCCTCTGGGATGGGTCCTCATTACCAGTGGGGCAGGTGAAGAGTAATCCCATATCTAGACCACCCCATCTTGCCACCTGCTTTTTGGACCACTCTGGAACCAATAGTCTTAGGTTAAGTCCTTCAGGAAGCTGACCCTAAGAGAGAGTTAGGAATGCCAAAGACCGATTGGTGTCTAACACCCACTAGAGGAGGGAGGAAGCAGGGTTGGGCAGGGTGTTCCTTCAAACCAGATGCTGACCCCCAGTCTCTACCAGCCCACCAGGGAACTGCAGAGCAAGGATCGTCATTCCCGGGGCCACATCCGGCCTGGCCTGCGTGGTCAGGCTCTCGCAGTGCCTGAGGCCATGCAATCCATATTGACTGAATGGATGACTCAACATCCAGGAGGTGTGCCTGAGGAATGGGTACGTGCTAAGCGGCCACGTAGGGCAGCGGCCGCCTTTGCCGCCTTTGCTCGGGGCAGAGCTGCACTCTACCCTATGGCTGGCGTGGTGGGAGGTGCTTTGGCCTCTTGTACATCACATAACTGCTGGGTCAGGAAGGGCATTTGCTAACCAGGTATCTGTTAGCATTGGTGTAAACATTGCCTGATGAGCAAGGGCAGATCTGGGTACGCAACATCGTAAGGCAAAGCATCCTGAAGTCTGTGGCCACCCATCTGTGCTGAGCCAAAGAAGCTCTTTGACGGGGTGCACTCACCTCTGTGTGATTCTGGGTTGATCAGAGGCAACTCCCAGGCAGACCCGTAAGCTATGGACCCTGAGATGAGGCAGAATGAGGTTAGGTAAATGTGAGTAAGAAGGAACTACTAACATAGGGAAAAGGGCTGCAGAAAGCTTCGCAGAAGAAGAGCTGGGCCTTGAAGGTAAATAGGGGCTTCTTGGGTGGGAAGTGGGGGAAGCGCTGCCAGAAAGGACCAGGTACATGCAGGGAATTGGAGGAAGGTTCCTGGCTGGAGCGGACACATTTGTGGAGCGCCCCCAACCTGGCACCATCAATTCAGGTCCAATGTACAATTTTTGGCATAAGAGTTTGGGAGATTTTGATGCGCTGTGAAGTTGCATTCATTGCCCACAGAGGGAAGTGTGTGCGCACATGCACAAAGCTACCTAGATGAGGCTGGTCAGGCTCCTGTCCTCCACAGGGGGAGCGTGGCAGGAAGTACAATGTTTGTTCTATGGTTAAAAACCAGGGATTGATCTGCGCCACCCCCTCTACTACAGTGTGAGTCCAAGCAAATCACTTTACCTCTCTGAGCCTCAATTTCCTTCATCTGAAAGATGGGCATAATATAAAAATCTTACCCTAAGGAGTAATAGCATTTTCCAGTTTACCTCATGGGGGTGAGGATGACATGAGGTAGTTCCTGTGAGAGCAATCTGTAAACCATAAAGCATTCTACTGCTGATAGTGAGTGGTTGAAGAGGCATCTCTTCCCAAGAAGGCTTTGCTAAGTAAGAAAGAGTATGGGGGTGCTGGCCTGTGCCTTGAAGCCTGCTGATGGGAGATGGGCAGATGCTGAGAACTCTCTAGCTGGTAAAAGAGAAGGAATAGCAGTGACACCATTGGCCCCCAGTCCCAAAGCTACAGGTTGGGGTCTCAGGTGCTATGCATGGATTTTGACCAAAGATGTATAGTGGCCCCTGGGGCCAATTGGGAGGCACTGTGAACCTACTCGAACTGACAGGGTTTGAGAATTGAGGGCTATATCAGTGCCGGGAATGCATGAAGCTTGGAGCCTCTTCCCAGACCTGTGTGGGAGTCGATGTGAGCCTGTCGCCTCAGGTAACACAGGTCCAGGATCTGCTACCCACAATGTCATCATCCATAAAGCTTTGGTAACCAAAAGTGTTTTCATAAGCTTGACCTAAACTCTTTTGGTGGTAAAATCAAAAATGGATGACATGAAGCTATTGAGAGAATCCTGAATTTTCTTTATTTCTGTATTTGTCTTATTATTAACACTCAGTGTTAATAGTCACATGTTTCTCTACAGTGCTGTCCATGCGTTTGCTAGACCGTGCAAGGGTGTCACTGACCTATGGACTGTCCCCACCACCTTTCTGAATTCTGAAATTCATCTGGCCCCGAGGTTCTGGATGAGATGGTGTGCACACGTGATGCTAACACCAGTAAGAGCCAACATTTGATGAGGATTTATGGAGGGCCAGGGTTCCTGGATGTATGTCCTTCCTCCAGCCTTCAGCCAGCAGGGATGCCCTCCCTGGGCTAGGCAGGACTGAGGCCCTCCCTGGATCAGCCTGGATGGCCAGATGCCTCACCTGCTGCCGACCCGCACCATGGTGGGAAATCTCGTTTGGTACCCACCACAGTTCTCCATGGTGGATGGACACAGTTCGAAATAGGAAGGCCCCTTGGCAGGCATGTGTGTACACTAGTCATTTATATTACCGATAGTCTGCCCTCAGCCTTGCTTCAGGCGGTCCTGAGACCCATGCCGTCTCCCAGTGCAGTCACACCGAGCCTGGGCCCACTCCCTCGATTTTGGGGTACTGTATGATTCGGAGTCGGATTTTGAGATGAAGGTAACGACGCAGGCAGCTGGGCGGCCCCAGATGCCCGGCTGCTGCTTTCCCAGTGCGCACTGGGCATGGCTGGAGGAGGGGGGTAGAGAGGGCACTGCTCAGCCTGCGCTGGTGACTCTTGCGTGGACCTCTGCCTGAGGAGCCTGGTGGTCCTCTCTGGACAGGACAGTAAGACGCCAGAAAGCAGCTTGCCTGGGCTGGTCTTCGGGGGTCTCGTTTTTGTTCGTTGTGTCCATTTGTTTTCTTCAGGGATTTTTTTTCCCTTCACCTCGAGGCATCTTGACTGGAGAGCTCATGTCTTGCAGCCAACACGGGTGAACATTAAGGAGGTGGGGTGGCGAGGCGAGGTGAGGCCGATGCAGGCAGCACGGGGCCTGGCACGTGGCGAGTGCCCACCGCGGGGTAGCGCGTCGCGGTCCCACGTGGCTTTGTTCATTGTCTCTCTCTTCAGCAAAGCAGTGCTGAGCACGGAGGCTAAGTGAGGGAGCAGGGCTGGAGTCCTAGCTCGGTCAGTCTTGGTCACCGACAAGCTGCGAGACCTTAGCTTGCCTCCCTCTTCTCCTCATGTGACAAGAGGATAGTAGTGCTATTGGGACATAAACTTCAGGCAGCGGCATCCAGTTCTCACTCACCGCATCCTTGGTGGCTAATAATATTCTCATTAGAATTAATGTGGACCCTGAATTGCCAAGCGCACGTTTTCCCTGAGCAAAATTAGGATTTTGTGCCAGCCCAAGATCTGGAAGCCCTCTCTTGCCTGCCTACCCTGCCTCCATGACTCTCCATGTTACCCTGGTTGCCTGTGAAGATACACAGTGATCACCCTCACGGCACAAGGCTGAGCCACCCAGACCAGGGCCCCGGCCTGGGTCTGTCTGTGGCAGCCTGAAGGACATCGTGGCTAGGGGGTCAGGCTTTAGGTTCCAGCTCTGTTGGCTGTGTGGCCTTGAGCCGGTGATGCCCCTTCTCCAAGCCTTAGTCTGAACATCTGTGTGCTGGGGCCCATAGCAGTGCCCAGTCCCTGGGGCCGCCGTGAGGACTCAGTGAGCTGAAAAGGCTGGAATGGATTTGGTGCACAAAGATGTTATTGGGAAGAGAAGTGAGACCGTGGTGTTGGGGTCTTTTGTCTCACTTGCCTCCCCCGCACCAGCTGACGATGGCACAGAAGTGCTGATTCCACCCCACCGCCAGCCTGTGTCTCTGGGGACTTAGTCTTCAAACAGCTTGTTGTTGATGGAGAAGACAAGTGACACAGGAAACGGACAACCAGAATTCCCCCCCGATCTTAGTACCATGAAAGGGGCGCCCGGAACATGCCACCTGTGCCCCCTGGAGCCTGCCTGGCATCTGGGCCAGCATCCACTTGAGTGAAGGCTGAGCCCCCCGTGCCATAGACTGTGGCTTTATAACTGGCCATGTTTTGCTGGCCCAGCCGGCGTCTCTCTGAGGTTCACAAGCCATGGTGTGGGGCTCAAGTGAGCCAGCGATCACTGCAGCTGTGCCCCTGTGGGGCTGGAGCTGGGGTAGGCTGGGTAGGCTGGGATCTGTGTCTCCATGGGCCACCAGAGTCCAGCCAGGCAAGGAGAGCCTGCGACGCATGGCTCCTGTTTATTAAGTGCCTGCTCGAGACTGGGAAGGGGCCCCTAGGTGGTCTCTTTGTGGCATTCACCTTTGCAGGTGAGGTCCAGAGAAGTTTAGCAGTGGGCGAAGTCCACTGTGGAGCTAGGGTTGAAATCAGCTCTGTCTGATGGCTGAGCCCATGCTCTTTCAGCTGCGCCATCATCATGTGGCCCCTTAGCGTCTTGCCACTCAAGGCTAGGACCGGGAGTTACAAGGCTTTGCTCCTGCCCAGGATTCAAAGACAGCACTTGAGCCCCAATATTCAATGGAGAGAAATCCCCACTTTGAGGACTTTTGAAAACTTTACGTGTGAACAACGTATGCACTTTAGCAAGAACCCCCTTTGGTATGCCTGCCACCCCTGAGTGTTTTCAGTAGTCCCTTAGAGACCCTTAGAGAAGTCTCCCATATTGACAGACTTTTTAACAATGTCACAGAAAAATCACGTCCCGCCAGTTCCATGAAGAGTAATGCCTACTGCTTCCCAAATGCCACACTTCTTCAAGTAAAAAGCAGATGACTGCATGTGGTAAATAGAGACGTCATGTCTTGGTAAAGACAGAATTGAAATTCTTGGCAAAACATGTCATCCCTGTCAGTAATTAACCTCCTGTCATAGCAGATTAGGGCTGATTTTCCTCATCCAGCTGGCAAAGTTGCTCTCCTACCACCTTTTTGGTGTCAACTATTAGCTTCATGAAGTCATCTGTCGCACAAGGCACGTGGTAATTTGGTGCACCTCCGAAGATTTCTTCTGTGCTTCTGGTTTTTATCCCTTGGTGGTGTCAGAGTTCAGGCTGTCTTTAGCTGTCCCTTCTATCAACACATGGATTCATCCTGAGGTGTGTTTCATAGGACACCAGGAGAAGGGCCCCTGGAGGAACATCACCAAAGCCTTGCAGTGTTTCCCAGTCTGACTTGTCCTCTGGCTTTTACTTCAGAAGTGCAGGAGGCAGTGGGGGTCACTTTGGCCATCCAGCTGTGGGCTCCCCTTTGCAAGAAGCATCTGTTTGTCAGAGCCTGAGAGTGCAGGCTGGCAATGCCTGGTGAACTCCCTGCAGACCCAGGGACCAGAAGCCCCTCCCGGCGCACAGGAAGCCTTCCATGATGAGAGTCCTTTTTTATTCCCAAAGAGCTGTCATTGTTTCCCTTCCCTGAGGTTCTTTGTAAAGCTGGACCTGGGGGAATACGCAGAAATTCTCCCTGAATCCAAGAGGAACGGGAAGCCAGGAAGAGAGGGAGTGACCAAATGTAAACTCCTCATCCAAATGAATGCAACGCAAATGGGAAAAGAACCAGTCATACCTCACTGAGTGACAGAGCGATGCCTACAAATATCTGATTAGGCATCTCCGTTGTACTCATTTTGTTTTAAGCTTATGCTTTACACAAAATGCGTATTTTTGAGCAAATGAATCACCTAGGAAGCTGCGCTAGCAAACCCCGGCTTGGGCAACCCCTGGTGGAGTCTTTCCTGGCTCCAACAGCAGGAGGGTTGCTCACTCCAAGCCCTGCCTGTCCACCCAACCTGGGCTGTGCTGGCAGAATCCACGGATAGCAAGATGGAAGAGTCTGGGCTTGAAAAGAAAGAGAGAGGAGGGGAGGGAAGGGAAAGATTGCTTACAGGATAATGCAAGATGTCCAGAGGCAAATGGGACTATGACTAACCCCTTCCATTTGAGAACATCATCTTGCCTTATAAAGTCCTTGGCTCAGTGTGTGACCCAGGGTAGAAGCTCAGCAACTCTTAAGGCTGCCCCTCATGCTCCATGGGGCATGCTCCACGGGGCTTCTACTTCAACAGAATCAGATGCTGGTTGTGATCCGATTCACGTTCACCCCCTTGGGCTCCCAGCTAGGGGCCAGGCTGTTCCTGCTGCATCACAAACCTGGGGGCAGCCCAGACCCAGCCCTGTCCACCTGGCCCTCCTCAGGCGGTTGGAGAACAGATTCCCAGAACTGCCTCACACACCCTGACACGGCCACTTCCGGGACCAGGGCCCTTGGTGCCCGGCATATTTGGTGGCAGTCACAGCCCACATCAGGCTCCTCAGAACCATTTCACACACTCACAGAGACCAGGGCCCTGCCTGCCTCTCTGTGCAGAGTGAGAGAGCCCTTCTTGGCAGCAGGCTGGGTACAGCCTGGGCTGCTCTGTCTTCTCATCCAGATAATTCTGATCACGCTTCTCATCCCATGATCCTTGGGAACCCAATAACAGTGCTAGCCCCGGGGACACAGCAGTGAGTCGAAGGCACAGAGCCTGCCCTCAAGGAGGGCCCACCTGAAGACCCTGGATCTGGAATGAGAGAGAAGCCTCGAGCTCTCCCCTGAATCCTCACCGTTCTGCTGTGGCAAGGTATTGTGTAGTATTTACCAACGTACTGATGTGTGCTGCCCTCAGCCCCTGGAGTTAGGGTCAAAGGTGGGAGTGCAGTAGAAGTCCAAAGGCAAGGGACTTGTGCTCCCTTGCTGGACCGTCCCCTGGAAAGTGCACAGAGCCCTAAAATTCTCCTTACACCGGATCACCAGGGCTCAGCTGCAGACGTGCCCGAGGCAGCCCCCCGGACCTTCTTGTGGTACTAAAGTGGCACGGGAAAGTGGCTGGATTTACCTGTTCCCCAAGAAGGGCATTGAAAATGTGTGTGTGTGTGTGTGTGTGTGAGAGAGAGAGAGAGAGAGAGAGAGAGAGAGAGAGTCACCCTCCAAAGAATGTCACAGTAGAAAGTAGTGTGGACTGCATACCAGGTTAGGCTGACCCCTCATTGGAAGCCAGCATGAAGGGGTGCTACATCAGGGCGGGGTGGGATTGCACGTTGCGGTGGATGCTGGCACGGACAATTACCAAGGACAAGGATCAAATGTGCTTGCTCGCTGTCTCTCCAAATGCCATGAAACTCTGCCTCACAGAATTTAGGTGCCTCACAGAATTTAGGTGATAGCCTGGGGTCAAGAAGCAGAAAATCCTGAATTGCTTGATAATGATAATTGGAAATTAGTAAGAAAACCCTGAGGTAACTGGAAAAATATGGAATGGACTAGATTAAATTGTCTGTTATCTGATGGAATTAAGGCTCAAGATGGGGTTCATCTGTGGTAGGCAGAAGTCTATATAGCCCTCAAGCGTCCTATTCCCATAGTGTACATGTCCTTGTATAATCCCCTCCCTTATTGCTTAAAAGGAATAGAACATAGCAAAGGTGAAGGGATTTTGCAGATATAATTAAAGCCCCTAATCAGTTAACTGTGAGTTAATCAGAAGGGAGACTATCCTGAGTGGGTCTGACCTAATCAGATGAGCCTTTCAAAAGAGGCCAAAGTTAGAGCAATCCCCTGGCTGGCCTTGAAGAAGTAAACCCCTGGGTTGTGAGAGCACCAATGAGAGGGTCGTCTGGCAAGGAACTGTGACTAGTCTCTAGGACCTGAGAGTGGCCCTGGGCTGATGGCCAGCTGGCAAAGGGGACCTCCGCCCTCCATCCACAAGGAACTGAATTCTGCCAACAGCATGAGCCTGGAAGGGAACCCAGAGCTTCCGATGACAACACAGCCCCGGCCGGCATATTGATTACAGCCATGTGAAACTGAGCTGGGCAAAAGGCCCTGCTAAGCTGCCCCCAGACTTCTAACCTATAGAAACTATGAGGTACGAAATGGGTGTTGTTTCCAGCCACTAAGATTGGGGTGATTTGTTGCTCTGCCATTATCCTGGGCGACTTCAGCGTCTACCTGGGCAGCCCCTTGATTTCTTTCTCACCTCTGACAACCTCTCTTCCTCTCCACCTTGGCCTCCCCCATTCAAGGCCATAGCTTAGACCTTTTCGTCATTGGGATCTGCTCCACCTCACATGTCTTAAACTTCAGGAGCCCACTGACCAAAACCAGTTCTCTTACACCCTGAGTCTTAACCGTTGTCGCCCAAACTGCTCTCACTGGCCCTCTCCACTTGTTGTCACTCTGGTCCTGCTGCTGCTCCTTCCTGCCCTACAAAACACACGCACGCGTGGCCCGTGTTGTGCCAACTGTTGCATGTAATTTTCTACCTCTGCCGACCTTCTGCACAGCCCATCCATCTCATCATGTTCGAAATGTTTTTAAGTCGTATTAGTGTTTTGGGCTGCTGTGACTGAGTACCACAAACTAAGTGTTTTAGAACAACAGAAATGTATTGTCTTACAATTCTGGAGGCGAGAAGTCTGACATTAAGGTGTTGGCTGAGCCATGCTTCCTCTGAAACTGCTAGGGGAAGGATCCTTTCTTGCCTCTTCCAGCCTCTGCTGGCTTACTGCCAAGTTTCGCCATTCCTTGGCTTGGAGATGCACCACTCCAATCCTCCACATTCACGTGAACATCTGCCTTCTGTGTGTGCTTGTGTTTGTGTCCAAATTTCCCCTTTTTATAGGGATCGCCGTCTGATGAAGTCCCACCTAACGACCTCATTTTAACTTGATGACCTCGTCAAGATCCTATTTCCAAATTGGGTCAGATGCTGAGGTTTGGGAGGTTAGGACTCCAACAAATCTTTTTTTGGGGGGGTGGGAGTAGGGGTACACAATTCAACCCATAACAGAAGTCAAAGAGAACAAAAAGCATATAATACAAAGCAAAGGGCCCGTGCCATACCCATCAGCATCTCTAGTCTCATTTTGAATATTTCTAGTTTCAGTTCTTCTGGTAGTTTGCCTCTGGGTAAAACACTATGCTTACATTTATTTCAACTTTTTATGTTAACTTTAGACATTCTCAGCTGACTTCCTGTGGTGACAGAGGAGATTATAGTTCACTCATTGTTTCCTCTTACATTTTAAACTTTTGACTGCAGTAATTGAGCCAACATATAGGGAAGTACATAAAGTAGTATACTAAAGCCCAGTGCTCATCACTGAAATTTACCAGTTATTGACTCATGACCAATTTCCTCTCTCCCTACCATTCTCCCTTCTCTTAATATATAGATAGATCACTATTTCCAGGTTTTCTGTTGGCTCCTTTGTATCTTTAAATAATATCTCTATACCTTGATTTTTCTTCCCATCAACCGGGGACAATAACTACTGGTTTTCTACTTTGTAAGGATGATATTACTGTGCCAGCTCTTCCCTCCACTTCTCTTCTTCCTTTCCTCCTCCCAACTCCCTGACAATTGGTGCAGGTCAGGTTCCCAGGGGCGCTGGCTCTAAGATGGAGATGAATGTGCAGGAGTTTTGTAGGGAGTTGTCTCAGGATCAACACCTGTTGAAGGGAAGGGAAGAGATTGTGCGGATGGAGAAGGTGGGCTGTGATGCAGTCTCAAAACATGCTCTGGCCCATCCCCTGGGGAGCTCTGAAGCTGGGGTGGCCTTGCAACGATGTGCAGGTGGGCTTCCTGAGGACTGGTGTGACTTAGTCGAGGTGGCTGTTTATCCAACGCAATTCCTGAGGAGGGCTGACAGCAGCTGACAGCACTCAAGCCAGCTAGGGAAATAAGAATTTTGGTCTTAAGGGAGTTCTGAGCAGTGCATCACAGCACCACCACAGATGTGTTTGTACTTTTCCATTGTTCATTTCTCGTTAACTGTAATTAAGTCTTCTGGGCTTTGTTGCAGCTTGATTCTCAAAGTTGAAAAGCAAACAGCAGTGCAGTATTTTGACTGTGGTCATATTATTCATTACAGTTCAGTGTAGGGTTAGGATACTATTCCCATTTCTTTTCTTAATTGAAGGACATTTGACAAGCAATGTTATATTAGTTTCAGGTGTATAACGTAGGGATTGGACATTGCTATACATTACTCAGCGCTCACCACGAGAAGCGTAGTCCCCATCTGTCACCATGCAAGGTTATTACAATATTATTGACTGTATTCCCTATGCTGTACTTTTCATCTCCATGACTTATTTATTTTATAACCGGAAGTTTGTACCTTTTCATCCCCTTCACCTATTTCGCCCATCCCCCCACCTCTCCCCTCTAGGTAGTTCTCTGTATTTATGAGTCTGCTTCTGTTTTTATTTTGTTTGTTTGTTCATTGGTTTTGTTTCTGATTCCATTTCTATAGTTAGTCATGACCCCCTTGCTGCTCAAATGACAATGTTCAAATGGAGTCTCCTCTTTTGTACCTTTTACTTTTTGTCCCAAATCTTACCACATTCTCCTTTGTGTTATATTAAACCGTGACTTTCTTTTATAGTTTTTGTTTTTCCTGGAATTGCTAACTGAATTTTTATTTGTAGATGGGAGAAAGAACAAAAGCCTTCTTCTTCTAGCCATAGCCCTAATATCTTTTAGCTTCTTTTTCTATGTATGTCCTGAAATCCCTCCTATTCTTCTTCTTGAAGGTCACTGACTTCTGTTTCAATTTGAACTGGTTGCTTAATATTTGGACAGAGACTTTTAGAGACTTTTGGTGTTTTGTTTTGCTTTAGGCATTCTATGCTTTTAGCATATATTTTTCTTCTAGTGTCTCTGTTACATTATCTATTGGATGCAATTCCTTTATTTCCTGGAGATCTTCCTCCCAGAGTCTCTAACCTTCTGTTTCAGTCGGGACTGGTTACTCTCTAGGTATGCTGCACAGTTGTCATACTGGAGAATTTCCTAAACAAATATGTACGATTAATAACTTAATTATATTTAATGTAATTAGTATCTATAATTTCCTAATTTTATATACATATATATTAGCTATGGTGGTGGTAGTAATGATGGTGTTCTTCCATACTTCCTTCAGTTGCTAGAGTGCATCTTCAAGAAGCCTTGTAAGAAAGGGTCAAGTAGGGGGTAAGTTTTTGAATTCTTGCATGTCTGGAAAAGTCTTCATTCTCTTCCCTGTTTGACAGTTTGGCTATATATAAGAACTTACACTGAAATTTTATATAATTTTTTAATCTCTGAAAGCTTTTAGAAGCTTTTTTTATCCTTGGTGTTCTGAACTTTCACAAAACTATGCATAACCTTGGGTATGCTTTCATTCATTGTGCTAGGAACTCAAAGAAGTCATTACAGTCTGAATTCAGTTTTTTCTTCAGCTCTGAAGTTTTTTTTCTAATATGTCTTTAATAATTTCCTCCTGTCCATTTTTTCTTTTCCACTTCTATAACTTAGGAAGATGTTGGTCTTCCTAAATGACACATATTTTGTTTCATATTTCCTAGACTGTATTTTACCATATTGTATTGAGGCATAATGTACAGTAAAGTGTATAAATCCTAGGTATAGAGCATATTTTTTTTCATATGTACTCACTCATGTAATCACTAATCAGATAAAATATTAGAACATCTCCAGCACCCCTATGGATGTCCTCATGCCCCACTCCTGGTCAGTACCTTTCCCAAAGGTAACCACTATTCTGACCTTATCACCATAGATCAATTTTGCTGTTCTAGAACCTCATATATATGTAATTGCACACTAGGTACTTTTTTTATGTTTGGCTACTTTCAGTCAGCATATTTGTGGAATTCAACTATATTGTTGCACATATGGGTAGTTTATTCTGTTTTATTGCTGTATCGTATTCCATTTTGTGATCATACCACAGTCGGTCTATCCAAATCATTGGATACTGTTGAGGGACCTTTGAGTTGCTTCCAGTCTGGGGCTACTATGAATAATGCTACTTTGAATTGTATGTGTCTTTTGGTGGCCATGAGTACTCATGTGTTTTGGGTATATTCATTGGAGTAGCATTGCTGGCTCATAGGGTAGGCGCATGTTCAGCTCTAGCTTTGGTAAATACTGCCACAAAGTTTTCCAGAGTGGTTGTATCCATTCACACTGCCGCAAGCAAGTAGGAGAGTTTGAAGTACACCACATTCTTGTCAGCACTTTGTGGTGGTGTCCTTTCCTGGATTTCTGTTGTACGTTTTTGAAGTTCCTCTCAACTTGGTTTTTTAATTCTTTTATTGAATTTTTAATTTTGCAATTATAGTTTTAATTTCAAGTGATCTTTCCTGTTCTATGGTATTTTTTTCATAGCTGTTTTTGTTTTTTAAATTTTTTTTAGATTTATTTATTTGAGAGAGAGAGAGAGAAAGCACACAGAGGGAGAGGGAGAAGCAGGCTCCCTGCTCAGCAGGGCTCAATCCCAGGACCCTGGGATCATGACCTGAGCCAAATGCAGACGATTAACGAACTGAGCCACCCAGGGGCCCAGCAATCTGTTTTTGTTTTATATATTCCATATCTTCTCAAATCTTTCTGAGGATATTAATAAAAGAAAAAGTATTTTTTAAAAGATTTTATTTAAATTCAAGTTGGTTAACATGTAGTGTATTATTAGTTTCAGGGGTAGAATTTACTGATTCATCAGTTGCATACAACACCCAGTGCACAAATCATCAAGTGCTCTCCTTAATGCTCATCCCCCAATTACTCCATCCCTCCACCTCCCCTCCAGCAACCCTCAGTTTGTTCCTTATAGTTAAGAGTCTCTTATGGTTTGCCTCCCTCTCTGATTTTGTCTTGTTTTCTTTTTCCTTCCCTTCCTCTATGTTCATCTGTTTTGTTTCTTAAATTCCACATATAAGTGAAATCATATGGTGTTTGACTTATTTCACTTAGCATGATACACTCTAGTTCCATCCATGTTGTTGCAAATGGCAAGATTTCATTCTTTTTGATGGCTGAGTAATATTCCATCACATACACACACACACACACACACACACACACACACACGCACCACATCTTCTTTATCCATTCATCCATCAGTGGACATCTGGGCTCTTTCCATAGTTTAGCTATTGCGGACATTGTCTCTATAAACATTTGGCTGCATGTGCCCCTTTGAGTCACTATGTTTGTATCCTTTGGATAAATACCTAGTAGGACAATTGCTGGGTTGCAGGGTAGTTCTATTTTTCACTTTTTGAGGAACCTCCATACTGTTTTCCAGAGTGGCTGCACCAGTTTACGTTCCCACCAATAGTGTAGAAGGGTTCCCCTTTCTCCACATCCTCGCCAACATCTGTTGTTTCCTGAGTTGTTCATTTTAGCCATTCTGAACATGTAAGGTGGTATTTCATTGTGGTTTTGACTTGTATTTCCCTGATAATGAGTGATGTTGAACATTTTTTCATGTGCCTGTTGGCCATTTGTATGTCTTCTCTCGAGAAATGTCTGTTCATGCCTTCTGCCCATTTCTTGACTGGATTATTTGTTTTTTTTGGGGGGGGTGTTGAGTTTAAGAAGTTCTTTATAGATTTTGGATACTGAACCTGCCCAATAAAAGGTATTTTTGTTTGTCCTTTTTAAATTGTTCTTTTCTGTCCCTTAATCATCTCTTTCCTCTAGGGCCAGCTTTGCTATTTCTACTTCTTGATATTTCTGTCATCCTGTATACCATCCTCAAATATTTAGCCTTTCTTTGTTGTCTGATTACGCTTATGAATGAGACTGGCAGCTCTGTGGCCATGGGACTTATTGATTTGCAGGCCTTGTTGTAAGATGAAGAAGCAGTAAGCCGATAGTTTTGTGGGGGCCCACCAAAATGTAATAATATGGAGAGGTGGGGTTTTTTCTGGTGGTTTCAATACCCACTCAGCTTTCCTAGTCTTCCCCAGACACTTTATTCAATTTATTTAGAGAAGAACCCTTCTTTTTTCCATTCTTGGGTTAAATACTGGCTTTTGGGCCTAATGGCGTGAGATTAACATCCACATAGAAACCTTCAATTAGGGGCGCCTGGGTGGCTCATCTGTTAAGCATCTGCCTTCGGCTCAGGTCATGATCCCAGGTTCCTGGAATCGAGCCTCACATTGGGCTCCCTGCTCAGTGGGGAGCCTGCTTCTCCCTCTGCCTCTCTCCCCCGGCTCTCTCTCTCTCTCTCTCTCTCACTCTCTCTATCTCAAATAAATAAATAAAATCTTAAAAAAAAAAGAAACCTTCAATTAATCTCTCTGGTCTTAATCCCATTCCTTACTTCTACCCTCTGATACCTGTTCTCTGTGAGTTGGGGGACTGGCTAGCCTGAGTTTGCCCCCTCCTTAGCTGAAGTCCCTTTGTAGGTATTCTAAGCTGTGGCTTCATTGGTCTCCACTGTGGCAGCTTCAAGGAATTTGGTGGAATTCTTAAGCCATTGCAGGCTCCCTTCCATCTTTTCCTTTCTTTAAATTGAGATAAAATTAATGTAAGACAAAATTACCCATTTTAAAGTGAACAGTTCAGTGACATTTAGTGCATTCACAATGTTGTACAATTGGTGCCTCTATCTAGTTCCAGAACATTTCTGTCAGCCCCAAAGGAGACCTCGTACATGTTCAGCAGTTGCTCCCCAACCCCTTTTCCAACACCTGGCAACCATCAATGTGTGTTCTCTCTATAGATTTACCTACTCAGAATATTGTATGTAAATGGAATTATACAATATGTGACCTTTTGTGTCTGGCTTCTTTCCATTAGCATGATGCCTTCTAGAGTCCTCCATATTGCAGCACGCACCAGGGCTCCATGCCTTCTTCATGGCTGTGTCATATTCCACCGTGTGGCTAGACTGCAATTCATTTATCTGGTGATGGACATTTTGGCTGGTTCTAGCTTTGGCTGTTGTCAATAGTGCTGTTATGAACATGCATGTACACAAATTTGAGTACCAGTTTTCCAACCCTTTGGGTATATATCTAAGCGCAGAACTGCTGAGCCTATGATAATTCTATGTTTCACTTCTTGTGGAACTGCAAAACTATTTCTGCCACAGCTGAGTCATTTTACATTCCCACCAGCAAATGTATGAGAGTTCCGGTTTTTCTCCACATCCTCACCAGCACTTGTTATTGTAAGAGTTTTTGATAATAGTCATCCTAGTGGGTATGAAGTGCTACTTCTTTGTGGTTTTGATTTACATTTCCCTAAGAACTGATGAACTTGAGCATCTTTTCCCATTCTTTCTTGCTGTCAGGTTATACTGTTTTTGTTCCTTCATGATTATTTTAAAAGGAGGAAGAGGTGTGGTGGGCAGAGGGATGTGCCACCTAAACCCCCTTCCGGCGAAGGCCTTCTTGCTCCAGTTGCTGAGAGGGCACCTCCTTCAAGGCTGTCCACCCCTTTAGGGCTTGCCGCAGCTGCAGAGAGCCACCTTGCCCAAGCTTGGACCCCTCCCAGGGTAGCTGCGTCCAATGACTTATGAAGGTGATGTATAAATATCTGGCCATATTGGCCTAACTTGAGACGACTCTGAAGGGCTGCTCTAGTTCTAGACTGGCCCACGGGGTTAGCCAGGGCCCGTATCACAGCTCAACTGCCGCTTCTTCCCACTCTTGCTCCCTTCTCATCCTTTCTACATGGATTTCTCCCAAAGGCACTCGCCGACAGACATCCCGCACACTTAACTGTGTGTTAGTCAGCTTTCTGAGGAACGCAGACCATACAAGATGATAAATGCCTATGTCTGGTTCACTAACTCGAACTGGAGGGTGGAACCAATAATTATTTCTTTAATATTCCAGAAACGTATTTACTACTTGCTTGTACATATTCGGTATAGAAAGACTGGGGCTGTTTTCTTTGGATGCCCCTATTAAATCTCATGTAGGCACAGAGTTACAAAGTGGTGCCAATCTGGAGACATGGGAGACAAGATATTTTCATTTTTAGGGAAACCAATCTGCTCCCTTAAAAACTTCTCAGTGAGTTGAAGCTACCATGTGAATGGCCTTGATATTTAGGAGGGTGTTTCATATTTTGGTCTGTTGGGATAAGTAACTACTTGGGAAAAAAAAATCTGCTTTTTTTTTTCCTTACATGGGACTTCGTGGCCAACAGAGTGAGTCTTCAGCTTTCGCTTTCAGGTCTTCTGCATCGTATCTCCCTCTAGTTCAGCATTTCCTCCTCCAAGCCTCTCCAGTTGCCCTGCAAGTTCAATCTCAGCTGTGTCTGTGGCCTCCTGGGCTTTGTTGAAACATGGAAGACATCCCCTTTTCCCTCAGTCTTTTCTTTGATTATGGCCATAGCTAGATTGAGGACAGAGAGGCCATCCATTCTGCCCAGAATTGGGTAGCCATCACATACCCTGGCTGCATTCCCTTCTGGAGTCCAGAGTCCTCTGTCAAGCTCACGCGGTTGTTGGCCGAATCCATTTCTTTGTGGTTCTAGGACCAAGTTCTCAGCTTCCTACTGGCTGTTGGCTAGAGGCCACCCTCCGGTCATAAAGACCCTCCAAAGTTCCCTGCCATGTGGCCCTCTCCAGGGGCAGTTACAATATGGCTTTTCCAAGACCAGCAGGAGAAGTCTCGTGTGTGCTAGCAAGATGGACTTATACGTACATCAAAATGTAGTCACAGATGTGAAATACTGTCTCACCTTCGCCATATTCTATTGGTTAGAAGCTCAGGTTCTACCCACACCCAAAGGGAGGGGATTATACAAGGGTGTGACTCCTTGGGGGTTACTTTCAGGTATGTCCACCACAGCTGTCCATGAATGCTAGCTGTTCACCCTTATTCAAATCTAAACTCTCCCAGAAAGATCCAGATGAGCCTCCATCTCAAATGCATCATATATCCCCATATCTGGTCCCTCATATCTGCCAGTAGAGGCCCAGCTGTTCAACAGAACAGGCTTTCCAGCTTGATGTACTCCAACAACTCAACAGTATGTCAGAGGGCACTTGAATCAATGTTGGAGTGCATGAACTTGTCTTCACATCCAACTGCTTCCTCTGGAGAAACTTTTCTTTCTGACAAATCAGAAGTCCACCTGTATGATGGCGATCTGGTTATGCTGCTGTCCTCCCCACAGATTGTGCACTCCCAGGGGTGGAGGGTGGGGAGCAGGCGAGGGCCAGTCTGCCTCCTTCTTCCTCATATATCCCCGCCCCATGCCCACGGGCCTGGATGGGGTGGCTCAGGAAATGTTTGCCAACTTGAAAGGAGTCCACAAAAGAACAGACGTTTTTTGGAGGCAGGAACTGTGTGTGACTTGCCTCATTCCCTTCTTTGGTTAACCCTGGGGCTTGGTGAATAATTATTTATTAATGGCTTTTCAATAAAGACAAGTATGATATTATGAGGTCCTCAGTTCACAAGCTCACGGGAGACATCTGTTGCTATGAGGAAGTATTGCAGATGCCAAGGAAAGGAAATAAGGGTAAGAGAAATTTTCTAAACATCCACCGGAGTCTTTGTTGACACCAGGCTCAGAGTTTCCTGAAACATTAAGGCCATACTTTTGAGAGGGAAAGGGTAAGACCCTGAGCAGCCACTGATACAAGGGAAGTGTCAGGATGAGGAGGGACAGCTGATGGTGCCACCTGAGGCTTGACAACTTGGGTCCTTGGCTGGAGCTGGCCTACCCTGAGGGACTCGGCATGCTCTGGTGTGGGGAGTGCAGGCAGACGCTGCAGCGTGGCTTCCAGGCTCTGGTGTGAACAGCCGCCCGCGCGGGTCCCTGAGGAAAGAGCAAAGCAGGTGGGGCAGCAATTGGCAGCAGGCTCCCTGGGATGACCGGGCTCTGGTTCCCTCCTGAGGAAGCAGGCCTCTCATGGAGAACCTCCCTGATCCTCCACCTCCTGCCTGTGTGTGCTTCGTTAAGTGATGTAGCCTCTTTGAGTTTTAATTTCTGGAGCTACAAAATAGGAATGATAGTAGTAGCATCTAGCTCACAGTGTTGCTGTGAGAAGAAAGCAAGCATGTTGCCTGGGTTATAGGAAGCCCCCAATAACAATACTAGTATTTACGCATTCCTGTATGCAAAAAGAGAGAGAGAGAGAGAGAGAGAGAGAGAGAGAGAGAGATCTGCAATCTCCCTGGCATTGTGTTAGGTAATTTCACTGGGAGGTGGGGGGTGAGTCAGAGACGGGAAGAGAGGGACTGTGATGTCCTTCTCAACCTTCAGTCCCAGGCAGACGGTGAATTCAGGTTTCTTGCCATGGAAGGAGTTAGGACCCTCACTCCTCCCATCTCCTATGCCTTCCCCATCTCCAGTTCACTGCCAAGCACCCCAGCCTCTGTGCTGTCCCCTAACACCATCACACGGGCTCTCCACAATGGCTGCTCGCTCTGCCTGGAGCACCCTTCTTGCAGACATCCGTGTGGCTTGCTCCCTTACCTCCTTCAAGTTTCTGTTCAAATGTCACTTTACTAAGGAGGCTTTGCCTGGCCACCCTACAGACAATAACAAGCAACTCCTCCTTGCCTTATTTTTGTCCAGACTGGGCATGCCCACTGCCGTTTTTTATTTGGTTATTTATTGTCGGCAAGTTCCACCAGGGCAGGGACTTAGAATTCCTGAGCCACCAGCAGAGCTTGGTATACATATCTGCAGTACTTAATAAGTACTTGTTGAACAAATGCTTTAAAAGGGGGTCCTTTTAGGGGTGCCTGGGTGGCTCAGTCGTTTAAATGTCTGCCTTCGCTCAGGTCATGGTCCCAGGGTCCTGGGATGGAGCCCCACATCAGGCTCCTTGCTCAGCGGAGAGCCTGCTTCTCCCTCTCCCACTCCTCCTGCTTGTGTCCCCCCCCCGTCAAATAAATGAAAAAAATCTTCAAAAAAAGGGGGGTCCTTTTAGATGGAGGAGAGAATGGCATTTGGGCTGGTCTGCGAGGAAGTGTGACATTTACGGTGAAGGGAAGGGCTTCCAGGTGGAAAGCATAACACAAGCAAAGGCAAAGAGGCAGAAAACTGCTGGTTAAGGACAGTGGTTGCATCGCAAATCTTTGGAAACACCCGGAAAGATTCTCAGGGCAGCTCCCCAAGGCGGTAGTTCCCGGCGGGCTGGCGGGTCTGCGAGGCGGCCGGCTCAGCTGGGCGGTGCCGGGTCCGCGCTCCAGGCTCGGCGCTCGAACCCCGGCCCCGCCCTCTGTAGCCGGGATCACGCGCAGGGGCCTCGCGGGCCAGCAGGCCCCGCCCCCCGAGGGGGCGGGGCGGGTACGAGGCACGCAGGCGCACTAGCATTCGGGCCCCGGTGCCCGGGCCTGTGGGGCCGGCGGCGGCCGCTTCGCGCAGACGGCGTCGGCGACGTGGGGCCCGCGTCCGGCCCGTCCGCCGCAGCCTGTCACCGTCGCCCCGGAGTGGCCGCGCCGGGGCAGAAATGCTGCTGGCCGGCTGGTGCCTGCTTTGGCTTGGCTTAGTCCTGGCCTCGGTCTGCGCCTCCCTTGAGTCTGCGGCGCCTGGCAACTGGACCATAGGTGCAGCCCTAGCCCTCGCTCAGATTGCGGGCTCCCTACCTCCTCCTCTGCCTACGTCCATCCTTAACTTCCTGTCTCTGCCCCGTCTACTATTCCGTATAACATCCATCCTTCCTTTCCTCCCTCCCACGATCTTTTCTTCCCCCCATCCTTCTCTCCCTCCCTAAATTCTTCTTTCCTTTCCTCTATTCTTCCCTCCCTCCCTCATCCAGGCTTGAGGCCATGCTCAGAGCCTAATTCTGCCACCCGGGACTGGAGCTTCTTCTGTGCACCCACTCCCACCCTCCCTGAGGCACAACCCTAGTCTCCCCCTCCCTGGCTTGGTTGGCGGGGCTGTCCAGGGTGCAGGGGCCAGCCTACGGCCACTCAGTACCCTAGCACCAACCGTGGCTGGGGGTTCATTGTCAGTGCAGGTGATCTCACTGAAGCTCCTCCCTCCCATACAGCTCCTCTGAATGTCCTTCTAATCATCGTGGATGACCTGCGCCCTTCTCTGGGCTGTTACGGGGACAAGCTCGTAAGGTCCCCAAACATCGACCAGCTGGCATCCCACAGCCTCCTCTTCCAGAATGCCTTTGCCCAGGTATGTCTGGGGACCTCTAGGTGTGGGTGTGTGCTTTGTGCAGTGGGTTAGGGGATGGGGTCCTTTCAGCTATGGTTAGATGGCACCGATTGGGCCAGGCATTTCTGGAAAATGGTGGTAGAGAAAACCTGGTTGTGTACCGGCAAGGAAGCTTGTGCCTTCAAGCTTGGGCAGAGGTTGTCCCTTGACCCTAACATGCTCAGGATGGTCCTGCCCAGCTTTCTTCCCCAAAGGGGATTGCCTGGTGCTGAGAAGGAAGGGGTGTTGCAGAATGGCACTCTCAGGTCTGCTAACCGACCTTGGGCAAGCACCATGCAGCTTGCCATGGTGGCCCTCACGGGGCAGCCTTTAAGACCCTTGCTTCAGTTCACCTGTGGGACACCATCACACAGGACACAAACATCTGCTTGTTTGAGGGGCTGAGTCCTTTCCTGCCTCTTTGTGGGAAGACTTATTCCTGGTGTCTGAGTGAGGCCCTTGTCCCACTGGTTGGCTTTGATCTGCATGACTCAGCTGCCAAGCTGTTTTGCTGAGGACTCTTGAGGTTGCCTGGTTACCTTTTAGCATCCAGACTCTGTTTGCCTCTGAGGACATTTCCCTCTGCTTCTGCTCCCTAACAGCAAGCAGTGTGTGCCCCGAGCCGTGTGTCCTTCCTCACTGGGAGGAGACCAGACACCACCCGCCTGTATGACTTCAACTCCTACTGGAGGGTACATGCTGGAAACTTCTCTACCATCCCCCAGTACTTCAAGGAGAATGGCTACGTGACCATGTCGGTTGGAAAAGTCTTTCACCCTGGTACTGTTTGCTGTCCAAAATCTGGGTTCTTTTGTGTTTTGTGCCCAAGGGCTGGAATCCCCCTCTGGGGGCTGGGGCTGTGTTTGCAGAGGCCTGTTTGGGCTGGGTGGACACCTCCTTAGTCACTGCTGTCTTTGTACAAAATACTACTTCTCACCTTAGCTTCATGTTCTCACCGAAAGTGAAAAAGGGTAGTAGGACTTTTTTCTTTCGGCAACTAGTCGTGGTGCTGTTTGGTTCCTTTGGCTTCTCAGCCAGAAGGAAGGGCACTGGCTGGGGAGGTGGCAGTGTTGGGTGCGAGTCCAGCTCTGCACCTGACTGACCCTCTGTGCCCCGGGATCCCTGTCAGTAAAGGGAGAGCAGGGTGGCTATGAGGATTTGCCAGTGAAGAGGCCCGCACTTGGGCGCGGCTGCCCATCGTCTGTGAGTTAGGTCAGCAAGAGGAGTGTAAGCTGGCGCCCAAGGCCTGAAGGGTGCCAGGGGCCACCAGTGCTGACTTCCAACACGGCCTGATAAACTGGCTCTTTTTAATGCCAAAATGAGAATGCTGAAACACAAACTTTAAAACTTTTTTAAAACCTATTGAAGTAATGCATGGTTATTTGACAAAAAGTTGGGGGTAAGAAAAGGAAAGTATAAACTAAAGGATATGAATTACTTGTAATTGCACCACACTGAGGAGGGCTGAAGTTTGATGTTCCCTCATTCCAGGCGTATTCTTTTTCTGATTTGAGATTTTCCTGTGTATACAGTTTTATGTTGTGAACGTTTTAAACAAACTTTTCCCCATATGGCTGCCCTTCATGCATGTCATTTTTTAACAACAGCACAGTCGTCTCACATACAAATCCACTGTACTTTAGTCTCAAGTTGATTTCAGGTCTCCATTGTCACACGTACTGCTGGGATGAACGTCTCTGTAGAGGGAACCGATGGACAGTGGCACCAGGGATCCGGGCTCTCGGGTTCCAGTCCCAGCTCTGCCACTTCTTAGCTGTGCAGTTCACCTTGGGCAAATCGTTCTTCCTCTCTCAGCCTCAGATTCCTTCCCTGGCAAATGAGTCATAGCTGCTTGGATTACCTCCCAGGGTAGCGTCCCAGTTCCGGTAGTTCAAGGGTGTGAAAGTGGGTTGAAAGCCCACTTTATACGACAGTAGTGCTTATTGCTAAGGACGATGACTTGAACGTTTTCAGTAGCTTTGCCTTTGCTCACTGGTGACATCAGCAGGCTCAGCAGCCTTCTGGAACCCAGCTGGCCAGTCCAGGTTGAGGATAGCATTTGGCTGGGCTAAGTGGGGCCCAGGTTTGGAAAGTGTTTCTGCCAGGAATCATGTGTTGCCAAAAGCCCACCATCAGAACTTTCCGCAGTTGGCGCTTACACCCTGACAGCCTTTGCCTGACTGAGCACAGCAGGAGGGGAGAGACAAGTTTGGGGGAGAAGAGGAAGTAGGGCAGAGGGAAGGCCGCGCTTCAGGAAGGGAGGCTAAGGAAGGCCCGAGTGGTGTTGATTATTAGATTGTGGAGTCAGGCTGTAAGCAGCATGTCTTACCCAGAGAACGAGAGCTTAGCCTGCAGTCCTTGTGGAAACCTGTTTTTCAGCTGGGTCTCTCTTCTCACGACCTTGCCTGCGAGGCAGGGACCTGTTCACGGAAGACAGCAGCTACCATTGATCGACTGCCAGGGACGTGCCAGTTCCTGTGCTGGCCGCTCCCGCAGTCCTCTCCTCCGCAGCAGGCTGGGGGAGGTTTTAGCATCAGCATCATTGCTTGAGGAGGAACTTGAGGCTTACGGAAGTCAAGGAGCTTGTGCAAGGTTGCGCGGGTAATACGGGGCAGTGCTGAGATTTGAACCCGGTTCTGTTGGCCCGCGCTGCTCTTTCCACTGTGCTTGCTGTGTTGATAAGCCCTGCACCCACCGCCCCCTGTCCCTCCAGTCCCGCCTTGCCTGGTGCTGCCCGTTGGAGCCTGACGGTCACTATGCTGGTGACGCTTTCTCCTGTGGCTCTTTCGACCTACACTACTGTCTCTGCTCCTCCTGTCTCATCCCCCTAGGCGACGCTTCCCTTCGGATCCCACACAAGCCTCACCGACTCCTCACAGCCCTTGCTGACCCATCCGCTCTGTGGCCCCCCCACTTACACGCCACTTCTGCTCTCTAGATGGCTGGCCAGCCTTCTGGAGTTTCACTGTTCTTTTCTCTTCCCAAATGGACTACAAACTGCTGCACTTAGGGCCGGGTTTCTGCTTCATGAATGAGCACTGAACCTGGGGTCCTAAGGCCTGGGTTTGAGTCCCAGCTCGCTTATCTAATACGTGGTTGATATCAGTCTAGGCACTGGCCTTCCCTGAGCCTCCCCTTCTGCACCTGGCCCATGGTGGTGCTGCTGCCTCTTTGTAGGGTCTGGGAGAGGCTCCAGCAAGGGCTCTGTAGGGCCGCGTTGCTGTCGCAGGCTGGCCGATCCTACCCTTTGGGTTTCTTCCTCGGAGCCTAGCATGAATTGCCAGGGCTTAAGGGACTGGGAGGTCAGATGCCTAGTACTCAAATAGAAACCTGGAGAGTTGGCTTTAATGGGGACTTCTCATCATCTGCCTAAGCTCTTGATTTTATAGATGAGGAAAAAGTCCCAAAGAAGGGAGATGATACTTCTGTAGCTGTTCACAAAGTTTTGATTTGGAGTGGGGAGGGCATTGAAGGACCCTTCAGGTTTTATTTAATGACTTTCTTTTTCCCCCCCTTAAGGAATATCTTCCAATTACAGTGATGATTCTCCGTATAGTTGGTCTATTCCACCTTATCATCCCTCCTCTGAAAAGTATGAAAACACCAAGGTAAGGATGTGAAAGGGGTACTGTTCTGAAGAGGAACTGCTTTTTTCCTGTGTAACAGGATTAAGCTTAACTGTTGCGTATACCTCACGTTCTTTCAAGCTGGTTATACAGTGAAGTTTGTGGGTTTTGTCTGTGATCATGACTTGACAGAGACGGGTGTTACGATCTTTTTTTTAAAGATTTTATTTATTTATTTGACAGAGAGAGAGAGAGAGCACAAGTAGAGGGAAGTGGCAGGCAGAGGGAGAGGGAGAAGCAGGGGAGCCCGATGTGGGGCTCCATCCCAGGACCCCAGGATCATGACTTGAGCCGAAGGCAGACGCTTCACCGACTGAGCCACCCAGGCACCCCAGAACTTCATTACTTTCTTTTTAAAGATTTTATTAAGTAATCTCTACACCCAAAGTGGGGCTCAAACCCCCAACCTTGGGCGCCTGGGTGGCTCAGTCGTTAAGCGTCTGCCTTCGGCTCAGGTCATGATCCCGGAGTCCTGGGATCGAGCCCCACATCGGGCTCCCTGCTCAGCGGGAAGCCTGCTTCTCCTTCTCCCACTCCCCCTGCTTGTGTTGCCTCTCTCGCTGTGTCTCTCTCTGTCAAATAAATAAATAAAATCTTAAAAAAAAAAAAAACCCAACCTTGAAATCAAGAGTTGCATGCTCTACCGACCAAGCCAGCCAGGTGCCCCAAAACTTCGTTACTTTTTATAGCCAAGTAGTATTCTGTTGTGTGGGTAGAACACACTTTATTTATCCCTTCCGCAGTTGGTGGACATTTGGGTTGGTTCCACTCTGTGGCTACTACAAACATTCACGGACACATTTTTGTGTGGCTTAAGTTTTCTGTTCTCTTGGGTAGAATTTGTATTTGTGTGGACTTAGGTTTTCATTTTTCTTGGTGTCTCCCTAGGTGTGGAATTGCTGGGTTATGTAATGACGCTCTGTGTAACTGTTTGAGGAACCGCCGGCGTGTTTTCCACAGCAGCTGCCCTGTTTCACACCCCCAGTGGCTATGGATGAGGGTTCCAGTTTCTTCCCGTCCTCGCCAGCACTTGTCATTGTCCGGTTCTAAAATTTCTAGCCATCCTAGCACGTGTGGGGCGGTAGCTCACTGTGGTTTTGACTGGCATTTCTATGATGAATAATGACATGAAGCATCTTTACATGTGCTTATTGGCCATTTATCTGTCTTGTCTGGAGAGACATCTATTCAAGTCCTTTGCCCATTTTTTAATTGGCTTTTTTTTTAATATTGAGCTGGAGACAGATTTGTTTTGATCATTAGTTTCCATGGGTTTCCTTTAATTAATTATGACCTGGAGACAGAAGATTAACAGCAAGAAGCTAAGTGCTGGTGGATTTCTGGCCTCTGCCTGGAGAAAAGGAGATGCTTCTCTGTTTCAGTTCTCCTTCGTGTGTGCCCGGCCAGGGTACATGAGGCAGACTTAGAGGGCAGCTGCTGTGAATGCTAAGTCCATTGTGCGTGCACACCAACCTTCGTGACTTCTCTTTCTTGCATTTAAAGAGCTGACTTGATATGTTTTGTCTTGAAAGACATGTAGGGGGCCGGACGGAGAACTCCATGCCAACCTGCTTTGCCCTGTGGATGTGGCGGATGTGCCAGAGGGCACCTTGCCTGACAAACAGAGCACTGAGCAAGCCATCCACTTGTTGGAAAAGACGAAAACATCGGCCCACCCTTTCTTCCTGGCTGTTGGGTATCATAAGCCGCACATCCCCTTCAGATACCCCAAGGTGAAGAGCTGCCTGACAGCTGACCCCACACCTCTGTGACAGCTGTGTCATTTGCTGAAGGAGGGGTTGGTGTAGTGGGGCCATGTCCTGCCATCCCTGGTCACCAGGGGTGCCCGATGATGCTATCGTACTTAGTGGCGTGAAGATGGGATTCAGAGGTCAAGGCTAAGAAGTAGGCTTAGGGCATGTAAGAATCTTGTTGGGAATGCTCGGCTTCCTCCCTCTCCACTGGAGGGTTTTATTTCTTTTCCTTGAACTCGGGGAGCACGTGTTGGGTTGGACGGTAACATCAACATGGAGAAGTCAGAGCTGGCCGCTGATGCCCGTGGTAAGGGACGGTCCTTGGGGCACAATTCCAAGGGCCGTGAAGCCCTCTTCAGTAATTGGCATTCCCCCTGAGCCTGGCATGTGAGACCCCTTCCACACAGGGTGCTGCATTGCTCGTTGCAACCTGAGTGCTGTGCTCGCCTGTCCATCATTTAGAGTGTATAATCTCTTCTTTTTAAAAGTCTTTTTCAGTTTTTCCCTGTTGTGTCTTCTCTGGGCCTGAGCAGCGCATTCTTTTGACTTTGTAAAGAATGCCCCTCATTTGTGTTGGGAGTGGAGAGCCAAAGGCGTGCTCTTTGATGCTTCGATTGGCCCAGGGGATCTCACCTTCCTAGCGGGATCTGTCCCCCTTTGACGGAGGGAGACTCACTTCTGCCTCTTGTGCAGACAGGAGCTCACCTAGCCGGCCTAGCTGCTCTCCTTAGCAAGGCCTGCTTGCAAGGCTGGCCTTTGGCCGGCCTCTGGGAACCTGGGCCCTGGGAGAGTTCGCACCGCTCCCCAAGCGAGGAGTGGCTCCCTGTGCCCACACTGTTTACGCACACCCCTGCTCTCCCGCCTAAAGTCTGTGGCATCGATATGTGCAGGCAGAGGGGGCCTGGGTGGGCAGCCCCAGTAAACAGCCCGCGTGCTGAGGCTCTAATGAGCTTCCATGGCAACAGCATCTCACACACGTTGTTACACAACTCATTGCTGGGGGAATTAAGCACGTCCTGTATGACTTCACTGGGAGAGGATTCTGGAAGCTTGTGCCTGGTTTTCCCTGGGCTTCGCTCACGTGGCTTTGCCCTTTGCTGATTGTGTTTGGTAGCCGCAGGTAGGACTGTTCTAAGTTCTGTGAGCACTCCTGAGGAGTTGCCAAACCTGAGGGAGGTTTCGGGAACTGGAAATACCCCCTACCCCTTTTCCAGCTGGAGGGGAAGTAGGAAGTGGGGACAGGAATAGGATGACGTTGATTTGTATGAAAAAAGAGCTGTTGCTGCTTGGTTTATAGGAAACAAGTGGCATGATTTCATTACCATGGGCATCTTGTGACAGTGACCTTAGGCCTGACCTTCAGGTAGGGGAAGGTACCTGGGGAGTGTCAGTGAGTCACCGTGTAAACACACCCCGGGCTTAGAGAACAAGGGCAATAGAAAGACCCGGAGATTCCCAGCCTTGTGCCTTTGCTGAAAGAATGACAACCTGATGTCTTTGTGTGCTTTTCCCCCAAGGAGTTTCAGAAGCTGTATCCCTTGGAGAACATCACCCTGGCTCCTGACCCCCAGGTCCCTGCTGGCCTCCCTCCCGTGGCCTACAACCCCTGGATGGACATTAGGAAGCGGGAGGACGTCCAGGCCTTGAACCTCAGTGTGCCCTATGGCCCAATTCCTGTGGATTTTCAGGTACCAGGGACATATTTGGGGGAATCACTGGGCTCTTATGTATGGCATGACGTCATTGGTGACATCACCCCACCCATCGTGTCTTACGCAGAATCTTCTCTGTGCTAGGTGTCTTCTGAGGCGCTGGGGCTGGGGGTGGTCTGGAGGAATTTAGGATATGGGAAGTGCTGGGTGGATATCGTCTCCCAAGCCGTGTCTCCACTTGCAAAGAAGCGGTGGGGGGAGGGCATCTGGAGATGTGGTGATTGACTAGATGTTGGCACTGGGGTAGGGAGGAGGTCTGGATGACCCATTCACTGACTCATGGGGGATGCTGTTTAATCCAAGTGACAGTTCATCAGCGGTAGAGTGGCGGGTGGCTACCGTGCAGCCCAAAATGTTCAGTTTGCTGGCACTTGCACGGCCCCTCTGTGGGAAGGCCTACGCAGGCACCTGTCACTCTCGGCTGGTGGTGCGCTGAGTAGGGCCTTGGCGCAGAGGGAGCCCTTTGCCATTGTGTGGAGGCGGAGTTAGACTCCTCAGCTGACTCATCAGTCACCCGCCCCCTGGAGTGCAGAAAACATGCTGACCAGTGCTCTTTCTGGAATATTCCACAGGCAGCCTGCAGTGAAAGGTAGAGGGCAATGGTTTTAAAGGGTGCTTCCTGGACCACCTGCATCAGAATCCCCATGAGGGCTTGTTGGAAGTGCAGCATCCTGGCCCAACTCAGACTCAGGGGATTGGGAGCTGGAGGAGGGGCCTGAGAACTGGCACTTGCAAAAGCACCCCTGGCAATTTAGATGCATGCAGAAGCCTGCAAGTACTGCCATAGGGTATAGTTCAGAACAAAACAAAATATCCAGGCGTCTCTTGCTAGTCAGAGCTGTTTGGACAGTGAGGGTTTGGGTGGTGAGGGGAGTGCACCCCTCGTGTCCGTGGGACTCCCGAGGTTCACCTGGCAGTGGTGAGAGTTGGGAAAGGAGCGGCTTCATCACGTGGCTCTGTCCCTGACTTCTCATCACAGGGGTTCCGAGAGCAAGGTTGTTCGAATGGCATCTCCGAGCCTGCACCTGGATGCCTTGTTAGTGCCGGTCACTTAAAATGTCCCTTTAAAATGGACTGTGTCCCAAGGAGGGTGCTTCGTGTTTTCTGTGTGTCATCTCCTCTGGTCCCCATGGAAACCGACTGGGGTACATGCCCTCCCTGTTGTCCAGGTGGGGAAACTACAGGCAGGGAGGTGTGGTGACTTGCCCCAGATCACAGAGTTAGTGCCATGGGGAGTCCAAATTCCCCACTGGAGACACGGAATGCCAGAGCCTCGTGCTTTGTCTTGTCAGTTCTTAACAGCCTGGGTTCAAATTCCCATTCTCCCCCATACCAGCTGTGCAGCCCCTGGCAAGTCCCTTTACCTCTCTGAGCCTGTTTTCTTATCTGTAAAACGGAAACGAGGTGGAGAAAGGTTTCCAGCAGGGAGCACAGCGAACCTGAGAAAACATCTAGGATGGTGCCAGCCGCATGTGAGGGCTCCTTCAGATGCCCTCTCCCCACCCCCCGCCCACTGGTGCTGTCGCCGCCCAGAAGACCTCCCTGGTGTGCTTGCGTGCTGCTCCCTGCCCCACATTCTCCTTGAACTTGGGCCCTGCTCACTGCTCTTTGGCAGCTTTGGGTGTCTGCGCCCAGGCCGCATCTCCCTGCACTCTTGAGCCTCTCAGTTCTGCCCTCTTCAGCCTCCAGCCCTCTCGCTCTGCTCCACGGGAGGGAGGGACCTCAGGGCCCACCCTCGGGGGTGTGTCACCTCCTAGGCCGGCTCCTCCTCGGTCACCACCCTGACCACAGTCTCTTCTCACAGCTCCTTCACCCCACATACTCGTTCCCCACACGCCTCCTGGCGATTGTGAGTGGGGACTTCTCTCCCCCTGGGCTTCGCTCCTGGGCAGGTGGCTTACTGTTCTCGCCAGCCCCTCGAAATACTTGTGCCCCGATCACGGGACGGTCCAGCCACCACTCTGCTCTCAAGCCCAAGTCCTGAGACTGCTGGACTGAATCCGTGCAGCCCTGAGGTGGAGACACACAGGCCCAGCCTCCAGCCCCAGCAGCCCACCCACGAGGGCTCTCTGCTCAGGACTCTCTTGCCCCGTGCGGCTGCTCACCTCCTGTCCTTTACACCCCTCTTCACCATCTCTCAGCAGATGACACCATGCCCTCACCTGCCCTTCAAGGGAGAAGGAGGGAAATGTGGCCTTAGTGTCCGTTCGTTCTTCATTCGCTTCTGCCCAGCCTCCTGCCTCCCCAGCCCACTCAGCGCTCTTACCTAGGTCGGCACTGACCTTGGCAAATAAAATTCATCCTTGTGGGACCTAACCTTCCCAAAGTCCCTGCTGCTTTCTCACTGTTGGCTGGTGCCACTCCTCCTTGGCCCCCTCACCGGTCCTCCTGGGCCCCCTCTGCCCCCCTTCTCTTTCTGTGTCTGCTGCTTAGGAGGTGCTGCTCCACTGGGTCAGCCCCAGGGCCCCCACTGGAACCTTCCTGCCCCTTCTCTCCTCCTATCCCAGTCTTGCTTCTGATTTCAGACATGTCTGTCCACTTGCCTGTGAGGGTCATTGCCACGCAATTGCCCGTGGAGACCTCTGCTTCCTAGGACCCATGGGGCCACGCCACCACTCCTGCTCTTCCTCTTCTCCTTCCTCCCCCTCCTCCTCTTCTTGTGCTCCCCATGCCATTGAATGGTGCCACCAGCTGAACAAGAAACCTGGAGTCAGCCTGGGAATCCTCATCTCCTTCCCCACCGGCTTCCTCCACTGCCCGCACTCCTACTGGATCTCCCTGCATTCCCTTCAGATCCGTACTGCCCTCTTGCTCTGTCACGTCTTTCATGACCACTGCAGTTGGTCTGGGTTCGATTTGTTCATTCAACAAGTGTCTGTCAGGCTCCTCCTACGGGCCCAGCACTGATCTAGCGCCATTCATCCCCTGACAGGTGCTCTGGGCTGTTGTCAGACTCACGCACGTGAAGCCCAGATCGCATCAACTCACCTTGAATCGCCTCAATGCCTCCCTTGGCCTCCAGCCTGGGTCCCTCCATTGCTCTTCTCCTGCCTGCTGGGAGGTTGTTAGACATGAGCCTCACATGCAAGCCACAGTCTGTGAGGACAAGCAGTTGCTGTCCTGCTGGGTTAAAAGGTAGTCAGAGGAAAGACCCAGCCATGGCCATTGTTATGGGCTCAGTTGTGTTCCTCGAAAACTTAAAGTCCTGACCCCCTCAGAATGGGGCCTTGCTTGGAACTAGGGTCATTGCAGATGTCATTAGTTAAGATGAGGTCATACTTGAGTTAGTATGACGGGTGTCCCCGTAAGAAGAGAAGAGAGACACACCCGGGAAGAGGGCCATGTGGGGATGGAGGGAGAGACTGGGGTGATGCGGCCACAAGCCCAGGGACACCAAGGCTGCCAGCCACCAGCAGCAGCTGCACGAGACGAGCCCCTCCATCAGAGCCCTGGGGGAGAGTGTGGCTCTGCCCCCCTGCATCTCAGTAGCTGTCTCTTGTTCTAAGCCCCCCAGTTTCTGGTCTTTGGGGAAGGAATAGAACTTCGTTGGGTCTTTGGTGCCACCCTCAGCAGAGTTTGGAGTAACTGGGGGGGGAGGGGTGCATTTTCGTTTACATGGTCACCTCCTGGGACCCATAAGAATAGGTGAAGGAGACAGAAAGGGACAGTAAGTGGCACATCCGTCTGCTGTGACCTGTGCCCTAAAGTGAAATCTGATTTGCTTAGAAAAGAATCTTCCTTTTGGATCTGCTGTGGACCCTGGATTTCACCAGGAGCATGTGGGCCCAGGGACACAGATGGTGGGGAAATGTGCTTTATGTTTTGGCTGAGCGAGTCAAGGGCATCAGCAGAGGTGACACGGCTCTGTGCATGCGGTTAAAGTGGCACTCACTCTCCTCCTTTAACGTGCAGCGGAAAATCCGCCAGAGCTACTTTGCCTCCGTTTCGTACTTGGACACGCAGGTTGGCCGCCTTCTGAGTGCTTTGGATGATCTCCAGCTGGCTAACAGCACCATCATTGCATTTGTCTCCGATCACGGTAAGCATTTTCCGGTCCCCTGGGGAGTCACTCAGAGCACCTGGACTTCTCTGCAAAACATGCTTTTCTAGATTGCCTTAAACACAGGCGTGTTCTCTTTTGGGAATCAGCAGTGCCCCAAGTCTGGGGTCTTGAGGTGCTTTTATGATGGCCTGTTAGTCCTGGGACCTCTCTCCGTAGAGGTGGGGCCCCTTTTGGGTCCAAGGAGCATCTTGGATGCTTGGGTGGGGACCTCGTAGAACCTTTTTTTTTCTGGATGAACTCAGCAGGAACCCTCCATTTGTATGGGGAGCCCTTTTAACCCATGCTTCCAATCTAGAGGGTTGGAGGACTTTTAGTTTTTCTTAGGAGGATCTGGAACAATCCTGGCACGGCCCAACAAGGCCCTCGGACCTGACTTCACTCCTCCACCCCCAGTCCCTATATTCTTTCTGCCAAGAGCCTGGGGCTTGCAATGCTTTCTCTCTTTTAAGGCAGTTTCCCACTTTTTCCAAAAATGAAAACAATTTATTTAAAAAGATTCTTCTTAATTTGAAAATTTTTAACATGTCCAGGAATAGAGGATAAACAACAACCCCCAGTCCCCATCACTGTGCTCCCCAGTTACCCACTCCTGGTGGTCTTGTTTGGCTCATCCTCACCCCTCCCCTCCCCCCAAATTATTCTGAAGCAAATCCCAGGTTGTTTAGGTTTCTGAACAGTATCTCTAAAAAATTTAGCTCTTTTAAAATATAACCATACTACCATTATCATACTTAGAGATAAGAAAACAGTTCTTTAGTATCGTCAACTGTGTAATGGGACGGTATCAACATATAGTCATTGTAAAAAGAAAAAAGCATAGAGAGCATATAATGTAGGGCCAGAGCACCCTGCCCTTCCCTTTTATCCCACCTGCCCGGGCCGACCTGGTGCTGACAGACCTTTGGTTGTGCAGCGACAGGTGGCTGTGGTGTGTGCGGGCGTGGGGATGTATGTAATATATAGTCATGGGACGAGGCAGGATCGATTGTGCTTATCAACTCTTTTGTTCCCTGGTTTGCTTTTTCCACTTAATGTCACAGACAGTTCTCCATGTGATTTCTCACGGGCCTACCTTAAGCCTTGTAAAGACCCACATTATTTTGTTATACACGGAGGTGTCATAATGTTTCGCTCTCTCCCTAATGGTTTGCCATCCACTTCTGACCCCTCTTGTCAGTGCTCAGTTTCCTGTCCCAGCGCTAACACAATCCGCTGTGCCGGGGAAGAAGGCAAGGCCCACTCAGAAGCTCTCTTTGCTCTAAGGCCGCTGCATTGATTACAAATGGCTCTTCTCAAATGGCCCTCCTGAGACTCCCTGCCTCCGAACCACAAAAGCCTCTCGAATCCATACATGGCAGCTTTATGTGGCTTTGGTTATTTTGTAACATGAAATACTCAAGGTGCAATCTGTTTTTTATATTTTTTTATATCAAAAAGGGTGCTTAGAAGCAGCATTAGAAATTTCCAGCTCGAGTGGTCAAGCTGTCTTTTGCAAGGAAGGTTTTCAATCAGGGTTAAGAGGGTTGTGTTTTTCATGAAGGTTAAGGGTCTGCAATCAAGTTCTATTTTTTTGGTCTGTGCTTTATTTTAACAATTGAACAAGATATCTCTGCCTTTTTGAAAGGTGAGCGATGTGGCAGCATCACAGTTCATGGTTTGGTGGCACACCCCCTCAAGTGGAAAGTGGAACCCGTGGGACTTGTGTCCAGAGAGGGCAGCACAGGACAGGGCAGCATCCCCGCCCAGTCAGGACGAGCCCCTCTCAGGAGGGGAGGCCTGGCCTGCGTGCAGGGTGGGGGGGATGGGGGCGCTGGGCCCTCGGAGCCCAAGCTGGGTGCAAGTGTTAGTTGCTTGCTAAAAGAAGATAGTTTTGTTTGGGAATTTAGTATGTTTTTTTCCTTTTAGAGGTTTCCTCATTCAAGACAAATGTCTAACTTCAAATAAAGCAGTATTTAGGGAAGATCACCCTGTTTGTGGTAATTATAGAGGAATTTCTTCTATGTGATGAGTTTTTGCTTCCTCTGGTTTCTACAGCAGGGAGTGAAATGGTATCTGAAATGAACAAGCTGAGCTGTGATGTCATTATTTGTTTTCTGTTACTCTGTGCTTTTTGTGAACCAGGGTGGGCTCTAGGTGAACATGGAGAGTGGGCCAAATACAGCAATTTTGACGTCACTACTCGCGTGCCCTTGATGTTCTATGTTCCCGGGAGGACAGCTCCGCTTCCAGAGGCAGGCGAGAAGCTTTTCCCTTACATCGACCCTTTCGATTCTGTCTTGGAATTGATGGAGCCAGGTATAAAATATGCTGAAGTGATATTGCTTGATAGTAAACTCCCTCTACTTTATATGCAAACCATCTCACTGATTCATAGCCCGGGCCTTACCCGGCCCTGTCTTCCTGTCCAGGGTTGGCATTCCTGAGTACTTCTGGGTCCGGGAGGAGTGGCAGGGCCGGAGCCAACACGTATGGCCCCAGTCCACGAGGAGCCTGGAGAGGGGGTGGGACGAAGGAGTAGGCAGCATCCCCAGGATGAGGAGGACTGTCGTGGTGGAGATGACCATGTGCTCCGAGGCTCAGAGGAAGGGGGCGGCAGACTCCTCCAGGGCAGGAGCCTGCCCCCTGACAGATGAGCAGAACTCCGTTACCCGCACCCTTCGGGCAGGGACGCAGCCCTTCGTGAGGGAGGCATTTGCCACATTGGCAGCTCAGCAGTCTAGTGAGCCACTAGACCTATAAAGTCTGCCAGGTGACTCTGCTTCTGCCCTGCCCTCCCCAGCAGTGAAGGGCACGTTTACTTTGACTTCCACGTGTCAGTCTGTCCCGGCCTTGCAAATGACACTGATACCTCTCATCTCTAGGTGGAAACCCCCAGGCCTGCAGTTCCTTCACAGTAGTGATAGACCCATGGTTATCCTGGTCTCTGCTTTCCCCAAAGCTCCAGTTTAAAGAAAACATTTCCAGAAATGTCCCTGGAACAAGATACCCTTTGCTGCCGCATGGGGCGACCTGTGTAGGTTCTTTGCCAGTTCTTTCTTGAGTTGATCTGCTCAGCACAGAGATGAGTTGTGTATGAGTTAGAGTACTTTTTCCATGAACTCTGCAAAACCAGGTTGCCCCCTTTCTGGACTTCTGCATTTAATCCATCTAAATCCACTTAACGTCTAAATCTTGTCCTTTATATTGATTTTTGTTGATTTGTTGTTGTTGTTGTTGTTCTGGCCCATCATTCCGGCCTTTCTGGATGTTTCCAAGTTTGCTTCATATGGCCCGATTTTATTTTCTCTACATTTGATTTTTGTATGCTGCATACTCTGTCTTCTTTCAAGTCATTGATAAAAAGCTTAAACCATCAGGGCATGATTATAGCCCTCTGTTTGCTTGGAGAAATCTGACAGGTTGAGAATGTTTTTTGAAACTTTTTTGGGGAGGTGTTCAGCAAGTTGTAAATTCATGTAACTGCACTGTTCCCAGTTTATTCCCCAATTTTATCTCTAGCCTCTATCTCCTCTCTGAACTTTGGACTGGGATTTCCAACAGCCTGTTCCACTTGGCCAGTCTAACACGCCCAAGCTGGGCTTCTGGCCTTTCACTGTAAGCCTTTCTTTTGACCGTCTTTCCCCTCTCAGGGAATGGCCGTGCTTACTCAGGCCAAAAAATTGTGGAGTCGTCCTGACCCCTGCCTGTCTCCCATCCTCCCTACATATGTGATATGTAGTCTGTCCGCAAGCCTATCGCTCTCCATTCAGTCTGGCCATACTGCTTCTCACCGCCTCATGCTGCCACCTTGGATCACAGTGCCACATGTCCTGCTGGATTCCTGCAATAGCTTCCTGAAGTCGTCCTGCTTGTGCCCTTGGCCCGTTGGAGTTCTTCCTCCTCACAGTAGCCAAAGTGATCTTGTCAAAACCCGAGTCAGGGGTGTCACAGCCCTGTTCTGGAGCCTTCTGTGCTCCGGTCTCACTGAGTGAAAGCCCTTATGATGGCCAACAAGGCCTGACGTGATCTGGGCCCCCATTTCTCCCTGCCCTCATCTTGTTACAAGCATTCCAGGTAGCTGTCTTTGCAACAGCCCACAGTCTGGATTTGTCTCATTGCTTCCTCATGACTAGATTCAGGGTAAACATTTTTGACACGTGCACTGCACGTGAGGTGGTGTCACAGTGGGGGCACTTCATGGGGGCCTTCGCCGTTGTTAGTGGTGCCACATTTGATCACCTGATGAAGGTGGTCATGTCAGCCAGGTCTTGCCATTGTAGAAAGTATCTTTTTTAAGCTGCTTTACTTTTTTTCTTTTTCTTTTACTTACCAAATGTGTAGGAAATAAAATTGGGCTGTATAAAGCTAACTCTTAAAGATCCAGAAAGGCCAGAATGATGGCTCAAAGCCCAGATCAGTTTTAACAGGCATCAATATAAAGTATAGGATTGAGACTTTAAAGATGGGTCAACCACAATGAGATGTCGTTTCATACCCATTCTCAAAATAAATAGAAACCTACAGCACTGGCATGGCGTGGAGAAAGTGGAACCCTCACATTGCTGGTGGGGAGGTAAAATGGCGCAGCCACTGTGGAAAATGGCTTAGTGGTTCCTCACAAAGTTACACGTAGAGTTACCATGTGACTCCACAATTCCACTCCTAGGGAGATATCCCACAGAATTAAACATAGGTATTCAAGCAAAAACTTGTACGTGAATGTTCAGAGCATCCTTCACAATAGCCAGAAGGTGGAAGCAACCCGTGTCCATTGGCGGATGAATGGAGAAGCCACACGTGGCCTCTCTGTGTAGTGGCATGTTGCTCAGCCTTAAAAAAGGCAGGGCATTCTGACACCTACAACATGGGGGAACCTCGAGGACATTGTGGTCATTGAAGGAAGCAGTCCTAAAGGGACAAATACTGTGTGATTGCACTTACACGAGGTCCCGCGAGGAGTCCAGTTCATAGAGACAAGAAAGTAGGATAGTGGGTGCCAGGGGCTGGTGGGAGGAGGAGATGGGAAGGGAGTGTTCAGTGAGGACAGATGACTGTTCAGGAAGGTGAGAAGCGTTCTGGATATGGATGGTGGGGACGGCTGCACAACAGGGTGGATGTTTTTAATGCCCCTGAACGGGACACTACAGAACATTAAGATGGTAAACGTGATGTTGTTTGTAGTCTGCCACAGTCTAAAGGGCATGTGCTGATGTCCAGGAGGGAGTGATCTGCAGGGTGGTACTACTGAGGCTCCGAATATCTTGTCCCCCAACAGATTTTTACCCAATGGTTAGGGCTTCTGTTGGTGATCCTTGCCTGAATCAGTGATTACACGGGTGGTTCCAAAAGTCACAGATTTTTACAAGTGCCAACCGGCTGTGGGCACCTTCATTTTGCATCCTCTTGTGGGGTGAGGTGCCAAGTTGGCGTTGTTCCTAAACTCGTGGGCCCAAAATAAATGCAAGAGAACAAAAGACAACCTGTGGAGCCCAGACATGCTCCCTTCCTCATCCTGTGAGCTGTGCGGGCTTCTGTAAAGTAGTCTGTTCAGCTGGATTGCTTCCCGTTTCAGGCCGGCGAGTCACAGACCTCGTGGAACTTCTCTCTCTCTCCCCCACACTCGCGGGACTTGCGGGACTGCATGTACCACCTCGCTGTCCCATTCCCTCATTTCATGTTGAGCGGTGCCGAGAAGGCCAGAGCCTTGTGAAGCATTTCCGATTCCAGGACCTGGAAGAGGACCCATACTTTCGTGGTAATCCCCGTGAGTCTATTGCCTATAGCCAGTACCCCCGGCCTGCAGATTCTCCCCAGTGGAATTCTGACAAGCCGAGCTTAAAAGATATAAAGGTCATGGGCTATTCCATACGCACGATAGACTATCGGTACACCGTGTGGGTTGGCTTCAATCCCCATGAATTTCTGGCTAACTTTTCTGACGTCCACGCGGGGGAACTGTATTTTGTTGATTCTGACCCTTTGCAGGACCACAACATGTATAATGACTCCCAGAGCAGAGACCTCCTCCGATCACTGATGCCTTGACTCCTGCCAACTAGCGAGGAGGGTGGGTATCACGTGCTCCCTTCCACCTGGGGAGAGGGGGAGTTAGGGCTGGTCATTTGGTGATCACCCATAATGGAAGCAACCTGAGGGGTAGGCGATCGAAGCATGCGTCAACCGTTTGACCTAAGACTATGTAATAGCCTAACCTTTTGATTCTTTATTAATTAGAGTCTTTATTAATTTCTACTTGGTAATCGGACTGGGACTAGGCTGAACTATTTTTTCCTTTTTTGGACAATCACAGCTTATTTATTGAGTGGATAAGCGTAAAGGGAGCAACTGAAAATTGTCATGCTTTTAGCCATCAAGACCATAATAACCAAACATAACACTGTACTCAAGAAATACTGTAATTATCTCTGGAATTTAGTGCATTTCAAAAAGTAGCCATTGGTCACATTAGGTTTCACATGAAGTCCCTGGTTCTTTTGTTTATAATTTAATTATTTAGCCCAATATATTCAAAATATTATGTCAATATTTCAGGTTTCAGGTTTGTAAAATGTGCAGTTAAATAATAATGCTAGATGCTAAGGCCTTAAAGTCTTATCTTCAACTTTTGTTAATAAGATTGCAAATTTTCAAAATCCAGAGATATAATGTGCATGAAGTGATTATGTGGAATTTCTACATCAAATAATAAATAATGCTCAGTAAACTAGGGGCATGAGATATTTGGGAAGTTCAGTTAGAAATGTTCAGGAACTTCTGGCCCAAATAATAATTTGTTAGCAAGTAATATGACCCTTGATCTCAAAGATCACCTATTGAAAGGCACTGTTATTCACAGTGGGAAACATGTAAAGGCATAACTGTACCCATGAATTGAGTCACTCAAAACTGTTAGTGTTCTCCTTCTTCAGGAATGCTTGGTTGCAGGTATCCATTTATCCAGGAGGCAGGAAATACTCTACTTGTAATTGCTAATTAAAGACAACACTAATTTTATTAAATTCTGAATTATTTTGAGAATTGGGAAAACTTCATTTAGTATAATATTAGGTAATTTCTAATCCCCCAGAACATAGTTCTGTATTCCCTAAATATGAAAGTAACCAGAAAGGCAGGTGGTAGTTATAATAAGCTTAGCCTACATCATCTTAAAAAGGACGGGGTAGTCACAACTCATATTTATAACACGGGGAAGCTGGTCAGTTATCAGTAGTCATCAGAGGAGTCAACCACATTCTAAATAAACATCTTACGTAGTCCTGTATCGAAGTGAGTAATTTCTAGTAATTCTCTCTTTACAAGTGCTTCAGTGTTTAAAGGTAAATGCTTGTGAAAGAAAATTCTTCAGCAAATTAGGTTAAGTTACTTAAGTGTATTAAATTGTAACAAAAAAGGCAAGATATTATAGTAAAAGATGACTTCAAATCAGTAATTTCAGGAAGTTTTTTTTTTTTTATTAATTAGCCAACAGCAGAGGTGTATATGGTAACACAGCGATCTGTAACACAGCGATCTTCGAGGTGATTAAGTGACTTAGTGTCCTGGCAACAGCAGTTTCTAGCTGAAGAGTGAAGGGCCCTATTCATCTCTCCCGATCCTGAGGCTCATCTTTCTTCTGGAAGCCTCAGCTTTACTAGTAGATGGGTTCCCTGGGCCCTTTATTTCTCCTTCTTCATCCTCTTTATCGCTCTCATCACTTCCACTAAGATTTTTACAATCTAGTCTGTAAATTCCTCGTGACATATTTTCAGTGTATTTAGCTTTATCTCCTACTCCCCAGTTATAATAAGTTTTAACACGGGCTTTTATTTCACATCCGTTTGTTGCTCCTGTTGGCCGCAGTGTGTACACTCCATCATTTTTTCTCGCTTTATTTCTTTTAATTTTTTTATTTTTTTAAAGATTTTATTTATTTGACAGAGAGAGATACAGCGAGAGAGGGAACACAAGCAGGGGGAATGGGAGAGGGAGAAGCAGGCTTCCTGCGGAGCAGGGAGCCTGATGCGGGGCTCGATCCCAGGACCCTGGGATCATGACCTGAGCCGAAGGCAGATGCTTAACAACTGAGCCACCCAGGCGCCCCTCGCTTTATTTCTTGAAACACAGTTGTAGTATAAAAAATCTCCCAGTTCTGCCCTTGCTGAAGTTGAAAGCTGAACTGTGCCAGAGAAGAGTGAAGTGACAGATAGGTCGGGGGTGCGGCTGCCCTTCTGGCAGTAATTCACCCGTGTGACCAAAGCCACATCCGGGGCTGGGTCTACACGGGGAGCTTTTGTGTGTCGATCTGTCTCTACTGGAAGTGCTTCTATCTCCTCTCTTCTATGCGAGGACACTGGCCGAGTGCTTCAGCTCTCCTTTGCTTTTGGTTTCTCTTGGCCTCCCTTTACAACCTCTCTCCTGTTAGAAGCAAAGCCTGCATTTCCCATTCAGTGGCACGCTCTTCCAAATCGTCTCACAGGTTATGGGTGGTTACTGTTTTTGACACCGAACCCAACGTAGAGCCACATTTTCTTTCCTTTTGCACGTCTCCCCCACACGCTGGGATGAACAGCCACTTTCTGGTTTTCAGACGTCAGTCTGACCACATTCCTTATCCTGACTCGGCCCAGAGTGAGCACAACTCTGTGGCTCCACACAGCCCTTCTCGTCCCCCTGAGCTGGGCACGTTTTCTTCATGGTTTGTAGAAAGCCCCATTTCACTCGAGCGGAGCTTCTTGCATACAGTGCAGGTGAAACCAGAACTAGCGAGCCCAGAAAATTTGAGTGGCCTCGTTTCCGTGGCTCCCAAACGGGAGGGTGCGTCAGAGCCACCTGAAGGCTTGCTAAATTTCAGTGTGCGGGGCCCCGCCCACAGAGCTTCTGCGTCCTCGCGGCTGGGGTGGGGCCTGAGAATGTGCATTTCCTACAAACTACGCTGTTGCCCCCGAGAGTAGACTTTGAGAATCACCGCTCCTCGGTGTGTGCTGTCCTGTGGCCACTAGGCACACGCGACTGTTTAAATGAATTAAAATGAAATAAACGTTTCCAAAGCAGAATCTGGGTTAGGCTTGCCGTATCTCAAGTGCTCATCAGCCTGACGCGGTTAGTGGCTGCCTTATTGGAGAGCACAGATCTAGAACCTTTCCATCGTGGCAGAAAGTGGAACGGAGCTGCCCTAGACTAACTATGAACGCGAGCCAGGTCCACCCAGCGGCTGGCAAGTTCCCCCTGGGGGCTGATTGTCCACCCGGTGTTTGCGTGCAAAAAGGCTTGTCCAGAGGCGCGCCAAGGCTGTTTGGTTGAAGCGCGGCACGGGGAGTGCCCTCTGGCCCTCGGCGCTCACCTCCCCCAGTGCTAGTGCCATCGCCATCGCCATCACCAGCCCTCTCACCTCCTTCCCACGTAGTTACCTCCCCTCCTCTTTCCTCCCTCGCTCCTGAAGAATCCACGTGTCTTCCTGAACTCCCTCTTTGACCCCGCCCTCTGCGAACACCGTCAGTGCCTACCACGGGGTCCACACAGACCTTCGCTGAGCAGTCAGAGTCTTCCCTGGCTCCACAAAGCCCCTTTCCTTGGCCGACCAGTGTGCACGCTGGTCCCTGGCTCTCCCGTGCCGATCCCTGCCTCCCTGCCCGCCCTAGCTTGTCCCCTTCCCTCGCCGTTCATGACCATCCTTCACACTCACTCCCCCGCCCCCACCATCTCCATGAGGCTGGCACTCTGACTTTAGACCGTGTCGTGGCATGAAATGAACAGGAACATCGCTAATGAGTCTTGTGGCCACTTTGGAAAAAAGGTATCTTTTTCTGAGCACAAAGTTAAAGTGTTAATGATAGAAAAACTGGAAAACAGAAATGTAGTTAAAGGCAAGAAAATGCATCAGTATTTTGCCCCAAGATGGTCACTTAATATCTTGCCTTCTTTGGGCTATGAATTTTTTACATTGCTGTGGTCATCCTATGTGTTTTATCTTATAGTTTTATATTCTTCTTTTTCTCACTAAATATTATATGTGGTTACTACAAATTTCTGCAAAGATGCTTTATACTGATGGTAATATATTTTATTGTGTAGCTTTTTTCATAATTAACCTTCTTTCAATGATTGAAAATTCAGCTTATTTCCAAATTTTCGGTATTGTAAATAATGCTGTGATGAACAACTTTGCGAATAAAATATTTTTATGTATTTCAAATTATTCCCTTAGGCTTGTCTCTCTGTGCCAAATTGTCAAAAGCTTCTCTGTTTGGCCCCTCTCCCCACTCTTCTGCTACCTTAGGGTAGTAAAACTAAAAATAAAGCAAGCATACAAATAATAAAAACCATAAAACCAAAAAGCCCCCACCCCTAATGATAATAGGTGAAAGTGGTATCCTGTTTGACCTTGTAACTCTCTGCTTATCAGTGACCTTGATCATTGTTCTCTTTGTAAAATTGTTGGGTGTGTGTATTTCCAGTCATGTGAATTTGCCTTTAAATTTTGGTTATGGATTTCACTTTTTAAAATAAACAAATTGCTCTTTTCCTGTCTGATTTTTTTTTTCCTGTTAAACATGGAGACCCTTCCCAATCTGGAGATTGAACAAATATTCATTTTCCTTTGCTGTTTTTGTGGTTCGGTTTTATACTTCATCTACCCCGTCTCTTCACTGATTATCAGAGTCACGTATGCTCATTGTATAAAATGTGGAAGATGTGGAAAATGGTGAGGATGAGAGGAAGAGCCCCCTCCAGAATACAGCCATTGTGACATTCTTGCATTTCTCCCCGCTCTTTTTCCTGCCCACATACATATGCACACATAAGGACATTTGTGTCTTTACATAGATGAGATCTCTCACATCCAATCCTGTATCCTTCTGTGATCTAAAATAACGTTAGCGAGGCACCTGGGTGGCCCACTCGGTGGAGCGTCTGACTCTTGATTTTGGCTCAGGTCATCATCTTGGGGTCGTGAGATGGAGCCCGGGTCGAGCTCTGTGCCCAGCACAGTCTGCTTGTCCCTCTCCCTCTGCTCCTCCCTCCTCCACCCTGCCCGGGAGGTGTCAGTGAGGTCAGCCCCTTGCCATCATTCAGAGAAATCTTGCCCTCTGTAGCTAGGGTGAGGCTCGTCCAGCCACCTCGCTCATCTCGCAGCACACACCCCAACATTTTTAACTGATTAAGACGGGGTATATACTCAAAAATAATTAAAAGCAGAGATTGGAACAGATAACTGTGCAGCTATGTTCACAGCAGCATTATTCACAATAGCCAAAAGGTGGAAACAACCCAGGTGTCCATCAGGGGGCGAATGGAGAGACAACAACATGTGGTCTATCTGGACAATGGAGCATTATTCAGTCTTCAAAAGGAAGGAAACTCTGACTTAGGCCACTACATGGATGGCCCTTGAAGATACTACTCTAAGTCAAAGAAAGCAGACACAGACTGATGAATACTGTATGACTCCACTTCTGTAAGGTTCCTAGAGTGGCCAAATTCATAGGAACAGAAAGTAGAATGGGTGGTTACCAGGGGCCGGGGAGAGGGGGACATGGGGAGTTAGTGTTTAATGGGGACAGTGTCAGGCCTCACTGTGTGAGGGGCTTTGGGCATCCCTTCTCTTTGCCCAAGTCCAGCCTTCACACTACAGCTCCTTTGAGGAGTCTCTTGAATTCTGGCCTGGGATGGCGCGTTGAACTAGAACCCAGCTGCCCCCTTTGGCTCCGCCCAGTATCTCTTTTGGCCGGAGGTATAGTCCATCGTGGTTGAGCCTGCTGTCAGCCCAGCCCCCTCCCGCCCCAGTGCACTCGGTGTCCCCTTACCTTGCCCGGGCAGTCTCTCCTGGGAGACTTGAGACACGAGAACTTGAAGCTGACAGGGTTGTCACTAGTCGGTGCCCTCAGATCGCATACAATGTTGCCGTGATGGGTAAGAGTCCCCACTGCTCTTGGCACCTGCCTCCCATGTGCTCCTGAAGCTCCTGCTGATATCCCGTGCACTTACCTACCTGGTAGGGCAGATGCTGTTTTCCTCTCGAGTGTTTGCTGAAGTCCAGGCAGTCTGATGTGGTGGAGAGCCCATCCTCAAGGGCTTTGCTTGGGGGCTGTTATTCCATGTCCCACCCAGGATCGCTGGCAGCCACTGGTGGGGATCTCTGGATTCCGGACAACGGTCCTAGGCCTCTGATGGGGGTGATTCCAGGCTGGAGAAAACAAACGTGGCTTGGGTTGGCTCTGGTGTCTGGGAGGCACCTGCAGGTGCACGCAGGGGGTGGTGTGGCACAGCCCAGGCGGAAGGAGCGGAGCCCCGCCGGCGGTGGGGAACAAAGGCTTGCTGTCCAGTGTATTTGGCACCTGCAAGGAAGCCAGACTTAGGACGTGGGCAGAGAGAGGAGCAGCTTTTGTGTTTTCCTGTCTGTAAAAGTCAGGGACTGTGATTTATGCGGGTAAGACGGTTTAAAGCAGGACTGAGGCTGACATTTACAAAACCCTTGCCCTAATTTATTGTCGTTTCGGGTGTGCTTTGGAAAGAACCTTTGCAGGTGATTTATATTCAAAACTCATTATTTACTTAACAGGTTTTATGAATTCATCTCCTCCACACTATTGAAAAAGGTATCCTTGTATTTGTGTTAAGTGCAGCATGAGTTATTGTATGAATAAATCATATTAAATTTGCCATTATCATTGTGTGTGCAGTTCTTGCTGCTGTTTTGGGACTGCTTGATGCCGCCTGAAAATCTGTGAAGCCGGTTAACAGACCTCCCTCCTGACGTGCAGTTTCGCCCCCTTACAGTACCTGACCTGCTCCCACCCGTGGGAGGCCAGGCCAGGCACGGGGGGCGGGGGAGGGGCTTGTTCCGAAGGAGCCGAGTTATTGGTGGCAGCTGATTTCTCTCAGCTTGCCCTGCAGTTAGAGACTCCCCAGAGAGAAGGAGGAAGGGGGGTCACCAATCGGGTAGGCCTCCATTTAGGGAAACCACTTAAAGGAAGGCTGACTTGTCTTCTTGAGGGGAAAAGGGTGGGTTCGTGGGGTGCCAACTGGAAAAGCGCCCACTTAGTGTCTTTGACTTAAAAGGGCTTTAACAAACCCTGGCTTGTCATTTCCACCTTTCCTTATCGATGGCTTTGAGTGAAGATTGGGAAGGCATGCCTATCATATTTGGGGAAGAAAGTGAGAACACTGGAAGACGTCATAAACTTCCGAATGGGTCAGGACAGGCGGGGAGGATTGGGTCAATCTAAGCAGGTGAAGTATGTCCAGTGGATTTATTTGCTGACTTATTCATTGTGATGAGGCAATACACCAAGTTTATTGGTCCGCAGGTGTGCAACAACAAGTCATTTTCTATTTCATCCCATGCCCGGCCAGCTCTCTGTCCTCAGAGGCAAGCATGGGTACCCATTTCTTGTGAACTGGTGCAGTTTGAGAAGGATAAATGTAGGCCTAACAACTGGGCCCCAGGACCAAGGTGCTAAGGAGGGATGACCCAAGGGAGCAGTGTCACGTGTGCGAACGAACCTTCAACATTTTGGTCAGTGGCTCAGTGCGGGACTTCATGCAGTGTAGGTGCCAGCAGTGAAAGCGATGTCTGGCTCCATCCGGGAATTGCGTTTAGCTGAGGACCTGGAGCTGTCGTGGAAATTCGGACCCACGGGAGCCCCGACATGTCAGGTGAGGAACAGTTGAAGGAGGAATGTTCAACTTGGAGGAAAGAAGACTTGGGAGTCGGGCGGAGGGTGATGAGGCATGAGGGGCAGAGCATGGCATGGTCTTGAAATCTCTGCAGAACCACCCTAGGCCAGAGAGATCGGACAAGCTCTCACGGCCCCCAGGGAAGAACCAGCACTGGATGCTGCAGGGATGCGCTTTTGGACAGCAGCTCGTGGTGGGGAGAGCCTGGTCCTACACCTGGAGAACTCTGTCACCTAAGGTACGTCAGCTTCGCCTGGGCTGGTGGTTCTCTGTGGGGGTGGGGGGCCATTCTGCCCTCAGGGCACATTCGGCAACTTCCGGGCTCATCTTGGGTTGTCATAACTGAGAGGGGGCAGCTACTGGAGTCAAGTAGGGGAGAGGCCAGAAATGACAACAGGCACGCCCAGGGCAGCCCCCACGACAGAGCCGACTGGCCCCACGTGGCCGTAGTGCCAAGGTCCAGAAACCCTGGTCCTGACACAGGCAATCGTTTGCCAGAGAACTAACTACTAAGACCCCTTCTGTCCCTGAGACGTTTATGATTTGGAGAGTACACACTCAATTATTAAAATAACTTGCTGACTACACAAGGTGAGTGGCCCTTTGCATGTAGACTTGAACATCTTTTTTTAAGAATTTTATTTATTCATTTCAGAGGGAGACAGAGTGCCCGCGATAGTGAGTGAGCAGGGGGAGGGGCAGAGGGAGAGGGAGAGAGAGAATCCCAAGCAGACTCTGCATTGAGTGCAGAGCCTGACATGGGGCTCGATCCCACGACCCTGAGATCATGACCTGAGCCGAAACCAGGAGTCTGACACTTAACCGACTGAGCCACTGAGGCGCCCCTTGAAAATCTTTAAAGAGGGCAAGGAGCTTTCAAATCAAGATGAAGAATTTAAAACAACAACAACAAAATACTTCTCTAGTAATGGTTGGATTTCTCCTTTCTCCCTGTCCAGAGAGACTCTCCCGTCTCAGTTTGCTCCCCCTAGAGAACAGGAGTTCTCTATACTAGGTAATTTCTTTTCAAAAACTATATTGGATTCTCCATTATTGCAAAAGTGTTTTACATATTCATCACAGAAAAATTAGAAAAATGTACAAAAGCAAAGGCAATAATCCACCAGCACAGTTACTTGGCATAGCCCTTCCTAGGCAGAATATATTAAACCATTGGACCCTATTCTACATCCTGTTTGTTTTTCTATTTTACAACCTGTTTTTCATGCTGCATAATTTCTAAGGGCTTTCTCAACTCCAACTTTCTATGACACCCAAATCCGAAGCCTTTCCTTGTGCGCATGTGACAGTTTCCTGGAAGACAAAAGCAGAAACCACAGAGTTTCCTTCCTCTTCCCCTTCAGCTAGTAAACATGAATATTTCTACCAAGGTTAAGACTGAGACTGCTGCTTTGCCCAGCCTTGGCCTTCACAGCGCCATGGGGTGTAGACGTCCACCTGCAGACCATGTGGATTTTACCCCTGTGAGTATATCCTGAACCCGTCCAGGTCTCTATCTCTACCGGTACCATTTTGTGTCCCCATCCCCTCTCACTGGGACATGCGACCACTTCCAGTTCGCAGGGTTCTTTGAAAAGATGGTCTTGGAAAAACGCAAATCTGATGGCATTACTGCCCACTGTTTGCATCTCCCCCACCCTCAAATATTTCAATGGCTCCCCACTGAAATGAGGACAAGCAGAAAAATACTTTCACCTGGCCTTTGTGTGTGTAGTCCCTCCAGGGTCTGGCCCCTGCCGACTGGCCACAACTCCTTGTCCCAACTCCTACCCTGTCTTCCCGAAGACATCCGTAACAAATATTTGGGGAATGAATGAGGACAATCTTTATAATGGCAGCATTGTTGTCCAGAACCCCCCGAAGCCTCTACTGCCGACTCTTCAGCCGTTACAAGTTTCGTTTCTCCGCAGAGAACACCGCTGTGCAATCATCTGTGTGCCCTTGTGTAAGCATTAACGTTTCTCTGCAGACGTGGAAATTGTAGAACTGGAAATTCCGGGTCAAAGGTGTGTGTAGAGGACACTTGTCACAATTTCGGCCACCGGGATCGTAAGTGTCTTCGTCTGCATGGGAAATTGGCCGTGCTATTACTTTGCGGGGGAGGCAGAGTCCACCTGCTACTGTAGAGGTCCAAGATGCTGGGTGCCCGCTTTCCCTGTGGCGCCCTTGTGGCTCGAATGTGGGCATGTGACCTTGACCTAGCTAAGCAGACGCCTTCCTCCCGGAGTGTGTAAAGCGGAAACTGTGGCGACTCCAGCTTTGTGCCCAGGCTCCACGGTAATGGCCCTGGTGTCGCCAGTTTTTACAGTGTGATTTCAACTGTGGTCATGGCGGCTGCCTGCTCACCTGTGTCCCTACCTGGGCCTAAGACTGCAGCCTTCAGCCTTCCCTTGGGTTCCCTGGGACTCAATAGCTTTAAAAAAAAAACAAACCCATTTTCTGCTTTAGGTAACTAGAGTCGGTCAGGCGACTGGGGCTCCCGATTCATGTAGTGTGTGCATTTGGCAATCTGGGAGCTGGGGCCTAACTGGCCTCCAGAGAGGTTGCACGAATTTACACTGCCATCAGCAGGCATCTGGCACCTGGGTTTATACCCCTCCTCTGATACTTCTGTTGCTTTGCAATGACCTCATTCTAGAAGGGGGCATTCCTTATTAATTTCTCTATGCTGAGCCTCTAACTCCGTGTGTGGCACATTTTAGGCACTCATGTGTTTGCTGAATGGATGAATGAATGAAGGAAGGAAGGAAGGAAGGAATGAATGAAAATAATTCTTTTTAAGAGTTTGACCAGAGGCCTCATAGCTAGAATTACAGACTCAGAGTCGGGAGGCCAACCATGCAGCTCCTCATTCCAGGAAGGGAGCTGAAGCCCAGAGGAGGGAAGCCACTCAGCCAAGAATTCGCAGCTAGCCTAGAGGAGCAGACCTCAGACCCAACCTACCAAGTCTACTCTGTGGTTACCTCCCTGTCCAGTTTTCCACGGCCCCCCAGCAACGGCTGCTTCCCCGGGCAACATTCCTCTCCGTGGGTGTCCCCACCGAGGAGGGAGATTTCAGCTGAAATGATGTGCAAATGAGCCAGCTGAAAGCTGTGAAAAATTGCCTTTGTGTGTACCTGGAAGGCACCAAGGTGTGTGTGTATGAGTGTGCGGAAGGATCAAGCGCCCGCCTCTCTGTGGTCATATTTTTCATTTCCCTTTATTCTTTGTATTCCTTTCAAATCAAAGGCAGAGAACCCCTCGCTCCGAGCTACATATATGAAAATGAACAAGGTTATGGGAGTCGTGTGTGTTTTCAATAACCGATCAGTAGTGCCTCCCTTTCTCGGAAATGAAGCAAGACTGTTGCTAGTTGGAGGTAAGAAGCAACGGGTACGAGTGGGGGGTCTTAATTCCACTCCTTTTGCCTTGCCCACATCCCCCAGCTCTCCATTTGAGTGTAACCAACTGGCAGAATAAGAATCAATTCTGAGCCCAGCCGCCTCTCATCTATTTAAAGGATTTTTTTTTTGACGTTTCCATCACCGCAGCTTGATAGTTAAAACTATTCACAAAGCCCAGTCCGGTTTGAAGAGAACATCTGTGAAATTGGGTCAGCAATGGTACACTGGCATGCAAGATGAAATATAACCCTGGTCTGGTCGGAGCTTCACAGCGGCAGAGCACAGCTTTGTCTCCACGTGGCGCACTTGGATTTGTGTCTTTGGGCGGAGATCCTTCCACCCAGCCCGGGCCCCTGGGCGGCCAAGGGACACCGTGTCTTCCGCAGCCCAGGGGCCAGGCTCTGGTCCCTCGCCGGGTGGTGCCGACAGCGTGCGGTTCCCCGGGTGACCACTGGAGGCCGCTGTGGCACCAAGAACGCGCGGAGGGCGCCCGGCTGGCGGACGGGGCGTGTCCTAGGAGTAATGACTGTCACACTCACACGCCGACTGTTCTCGAATTCTAGTCCAGGATTTAAAAGATACTGTTATGAATTAACGAGAATAAAAGACTCGGCAGATGAAGCGCGGGTCTCGGATCCCCTGGGGTTGTTTTCTAACTGCTTTCTAACTCATTTTCCCCCCTCTGGGACTGGGTTTCATTTGCATCCCGCACGAGGCAGGCTTTCGATACGGCGAAAACGTCCTCCAAAAATGACACAAGAGGAAGAAATGTCGCGGCGGCAGCCTGTAGTCTTGAGCCCCAAATACTTTGGTGAAACAGAATATTACAGTGTTTTCTCCATCACCCGCTATGGGCAGCAGGCACCAGCCACCAAGGGGGCTGCAGGTAAAATCTAGGACGCGCAATTAAATACGAATTTCAGATGAACAATGAATAATTGCTTTCTATAAGTATGTCCCAGATATCGCATGGGTCATACTTAAACAAAGATTTGCTGTTTATCAGAAATCCCAACTTAACTGGGCGTCTTGGGTTTTGATTGGCCAACTCTGGGCACCCGACACAGGAAGGGTGACTCGGGTTGGGTGGCAACGAGCTGCCCTGAGGGAACTCGGAGACTGGCGTGGCCAGGGCTGAAGCTGGGCACAATAATCCTAATCCAAGGTGCGCCGTAATAAATGCCACATGTTCAGACAGAGAACGAATAGGCTCTCAGACCTGCCTAGTGGTTAGAGGTCTCAGACGAAGGGATTTGCTCACTTAGGAGCAGCAACTGGAGGTAAGGTTCTCCTTTTCTCTATTTGGTTACCGCCCTCGCTGTAACACCTACACGGGCACACCGGCTTTGGGGGACTTGATGCCAAGCCCCACTGAGTGCATCCAGTGGTCATCATGTCCTGGCTCTGGGAGGCCCTGTGCACACCGGCTGCGCTGATATGGGTCCTGCCCCTGGTGTGGTCCCCCCAGGCCCCACGGTGGGCCTGGGGCTGCAGGTAAGACCAGCAGTAGATTTAACTCTGAGCTGCCAGAGAAGGTGGCGCATCAGGCCTTTTGAATGTGGGGCTCCTGAGGTCCCAACGCATTAATGCTTCCCGCCTCTGACTCCTCACGAGGCCCTCCCATCTGACTGGAGGTCTCCAGGACTCAGTGGAGACATGCAGTCCCCAAATTTCTATTTTCTGGTTTGGCAAATAAACCAGATTTCCTGAGGAGCCCCCAATCTCTGGTCCTCTGGTCCCCTCTTTTGGGTCTGCTTGGAACATCAGGTGGCTCGGGGAAAACCTGAGCCTGGGTTGACCCCAGTCTGCCACGTGAGAGCTGGATGACCTTGCACAAACCACTTACCCTCTCTGGGCCTGTTTCCCCCCAGGGTGGGGGGGGAAAGGGGGAGGCAGAGCTCCTCGTGCTGGGTGTTGGGAGCCCTCGGTGAGCTGAGACTGTACCACGCCCGGGCTGCATCTGGCATCTTCTCCTCTTTTCCCAAACTCCACGAGGTGGAGGAGAAGGTGGGACCCTCTTGAAAGTGATGACTCTGCACATCCCAGGCAACCACTGCTGGAGTGGAAACAATTAAGAGGGAAGTGGGTCTCTAGTTAGGGGGTACTTCTGAAAACAAACAAACAGCTAGTTAATCGAATTATTACTTGGCAAGTGTCAAGGTCCGGGGCAATTATTTGGAATATTTCTTCATTGTTTGCCGAGGTCGTGAGGACCTGCAGGTTAGGGATTGTGTTTCCATCTCTGCCCTCTCAGTACTGAAATTCGAGCCCTGACCCTGACCCTGACAGTGCCCCATGGGGTGACCTGGGACAAATCTCCTTCCTGGATCTGGGTCTCCCCAACCAGGGGCTATCCTTCCCAGCTGTCATACTCCAGAGTCCTGTGAAAGGCCAACTCTTCTCTACACGGGAGCTGTGTTGCTATTTTGCCTCTGTGGAAGGCTCTGGCTGTGTCCGTCTCCGTCACCATGTCCCACTCACCTGTGGCTGTGCATGCTGCGGCCCCGCCGTCGGCCTCGGGAGGGCCCGCCTTTCCATGACCACAAGCAGAGCTCCTGGGGGCTCCATCTTCCAGGGGCTGCCCGGCCCAGTGTCAACAGAGCGTGGTCTCCGGAGCTGGTGGGTTCTGGAAGCACTTTGGTGGACAGGCGAATGAGCTCTAGGCTCGCATGTGGAGCCTCGAGAATAACAGGACTAGCTCTGTGACTCTGTTCTTTTCTCAGCCAGCTCCTCTAAAGGCCCCTGGAGTGAGAGACTTTGCACTAACTCACTGTGCCTGGAGGTGTCCACTCACCCACGTGACCCCTTTCTCAGCCCATCAACACAGGGTCCGGTCCACTCCTGGCTGGGCCTGCACTAGACTCAGCTGTGAGGGGCCCTGCAGATCTGGGCTCTAGGAGTGACGCTTCATTTCCAGCTCCAGTCCCCCGGGTGTGAGGTTTTGCAGGGAGGGGCGGTCTCTGCAGCCCGGCAGGAAACAGAGCAGGCTTGAATCAGCACCCGAGTGGTGGTAGGGGGGCGGGCAGGGGCCGGTGGGGCTGGGAGGCACAGTTGGCTCCAGCTTCAAGGGGCTGGTAAGACACCAGAGGTGGGAAAAAGAGGCAGACACCTTGAGCTGCTATCAGATTCCGAAAGCACGGTGATGTGTTTCAGAAAGGGACGGCCAACAGGTGCCTTCTGGCCCACCAAGCCCTACTGACTGTGGAAGGCTGCCTAGGGCGTGTCTTGAGAAAGTTTCTGAGGAAAAGAAAGATCAACTCATGGTGTCTGCCATGGACACCGGAAGGGCGTTCGAGGCAAGTGTTTGCCCAGTCTTCATGGGTGGAAATGGTGCTGTCGAGGAGATAGGGCCTCGGGCTGAGCGCTATATCACAGTAGTTTTGTGACTTCAGCAAGTCACTTGGCTATACATTTGGGTGTATGTATATATATTTGTATGAATATATACTCATATATATATAAAAAGAGAGGGAGGGAAAGAGAGAGCGAGGGACACAGAAAAAGAGAGAGATTTATGATTCATTTTAAGGACTCAAGAACTGGCAAGTCTGAAATCTGCAGGGCAGGCCAGCAGGCTGGGGGCCTCGAAGAGCTGCTCTTGCAACTCAAGTCTGAGGGCCGTCTGGAGTGGAAGTCCTTCCTCTCTGGGAGACCTCAGTCTTTTTCTCTTAGGGCCTTCAACTGAGTGGATGAGGCCCTCCCCTATATGGAGGGTCATCTGCTTTGTAATCCGCTTTCCTCAAAGTCTACTGATTTGAATGTTAATCACATTAAAAAAAATACCTTCGTAAAACATGTAGACTAGTGCTTGACCAGACAACTGGGCACCAGGCCCTAGTCAGGTTGAGACACAAAATTAACCATCACAGAGGTGCTCTCAGGAAACACCTGCAGAGGAATGAAGAAATGATACAGGAAACTAGCCAATAAAGGACATGTTACCAAGCCAGCTACCACTGAGGGCAAGAGGGGTTTAATCCTGGTGATCTCTAGGTACCGGAGTAGAGCACGTGCCTCTGAGTTGTCCTGCCCAAGGGGTGAAGGAGCTGGGTCACTCATACACGAACCCCCATCAGTCATACGCTCAGAGCTGTGGCTAATTCCTCACCCTTCCGGGCTGCCACGTGGGCAGGGGGCAGACACTAGTGGTCAGACAAAGGGACTGAGGTGCTGGCAGCGGGAAGTCGGGTCAGTATGCATGGAAACAGGGCTGAGGGACATGGGGGGGCACCAAAGATGTCTATAAAACCGGGGAGAATAAATAGTACATTCTCAATCCTCCACCTCATTGAGAGTTTGTAACAGTAAGACGAGAAAATAGCTATGAGAGTACTGGAACTTTTATCTTTATAAAGGAGGTATAATTAATTATTTAATTAAAAAGTTAGAACTTTAACCTAACTACCCTATTTCTTGAATATTCCATTTGATCCAGATTGTACCGATGGATGCCATCTCAGGCTAATTCCTGTTCATCTTTCCAGTCTCAGTGAGAATGTGATATTTTCCAGGAGGCCTTCTCCATCCCTTCTGGCCAGGTAGGTCTCCAAGCACCCTATTTTTTTCCTTTAGAACATTTCCCAGCTCCCTGAAGGAAGGAACCATGTCTTTCTTGTTTACTCTTGATACCCCAATACCGATAACAAGTACCTGAAACATAGTAGGTGCTCAGTAAACATTTGACCAAAAAGATGAAGGAGATGTGGCAGAAAACCTTTACTGGAATTCATTACCAATTGGTGAATGCTATAAAATAAATTCGTATAACTCAAACTGGGATCAGAAAGGATCTTTGGGAACCTGCTTTAATGAGGAGGCAATAACACTTTTATCAATGTGTTAAGTAAATGGGCACTCTTCAAGTACTGGAGGGAAGTTACACCCTTACATAGATTGACCCCTGAAATGATGTTTACACTACTAATTTCCTTGGAAAACTCTTTCATCAAAGATAGTCTGTGTCAGTCCATATGGGCTGGGTTATGCTGTGGTAACAAACAACCCCACACATCTCATTGGGTAACACGACTAAGTTCAGTTTCTCATTCACATGAATTTTCCAATGCAGATCAGCAGGGGGCTTTGTTCTTCATAGTTGCTGGAATGCAGGCTGGTGGAAGCTCCCTTGTCCACCTCTGCTTTCATCGTCACCATGGTGGCAGCCAGGAACACCGAGCATCATGCCCTGGCTCTTCCAGCGTCCACCAAAAGTGACGTGGTTATATATCTGATAAGGCGTTAGTATCTGAAAGACATAAACAATTCATACAACTACACAGCAACTTAATAAATAACCCAATTAAGAATGGGCAAAGGACCTGAAAGACACTTTACCGAAGACATACAAGTGGCCAATAGGTATATGAAAAGGAGCTCAACACTGCTAATCACCAGGGAATGCACATCGAAACCTCAATGAGCTGTCACCTCACACCTGTTAGAATGGCCATTACCAAAAAGTCAAAAGATAACAAGTGTTGGGGCACCTGGGTGGCTCAGTCGTTTAGCGTCTGCCTTCGGCTCAGGTCATGATCCCGGGGTCCTGGGATCGAGCCCCGCGTTGGGCTCCCTGCTCAGCGGGAAGCCTGCTTTCTCCCTCTCCCACTCCCCCTGCTTGTGTTCCCTCTCTCGCTGTCTCTCTCTCTGTCAAAAAATGAATGAAAATCTTTTAAAAAAAAGAAAAAGATAACAAGTGTTAGCGAGGATGTGGCAACAAAGGGAACCCTTTTGAACTGTTGGTGGGCATGTAAATTGGTAGAGCCATTATAGAAAGCAGCATGGAGATTCCTCAAGAAATTAAAAATAGAACTATCATATGATTCAGCAATCCTGCTTCTGAGTGTATATCAAGGAAGTGAAATCCCTGTTTCCAAGAGGTATCTGCACCCCCACGTTCATTGCAGTATTATTCACAATAGCCAAGATATGGAAACCACCTAAATGTTTGTCAGTGAATGAGTGGATAAAGAAAATGAATGAATGAATAAAGAACACACACACACACACATACACACACACACAGAATATTATTCAGCCTTACAAAAGAAGGAAATCCTGCCATTTGTACCAGCATGGATGAAACTGTAGGACATTATGCTGAGTGAAATAGGCCAGACACAGAAAGACAAATATTGCGTGATATCACTGAAATGTGGAATTTAAAAAAAAGCCAAACTCAGAGTAACAGAGAGTAGGATGGTTGTTACCAGCGGTTAGGGCAAGGGGGGAAAGGGGAGATTAAAAAAATAAAAAAGAAAGTAGAATGGTCTTTTTCAGGAGCTGAAGGGAGGGGGTGATGCGGAGTTAGTTAGTTAACGAGTATAGCCTTTCAGTTTTACAGGAAGAAAGAGTTCTGGAGATACATGGTGGTAAAGATTTCACAACAATCTGAATGTACTGAATATCACTGAACTGTGTCCTTAAAAATGGTCAAGATAACAACTCAAAACCCAAAAAACAAATAATCCAATTAAATGGGCAGAAGACATGAGAAGACATTTCTCCAAAGAAGACATGCAGATGGCCAACAGACACATGAAAAGATGCTCATCATCACTCATCATCAGGGAAATGCAAATCAAAACCACAATGAGCTATCACCTCACACCTGTCAATGGCTAGAATCAACAACACAAGAAACGAGTGTTGGTGAGGATGTGGAGAAAAAGGAACCCTTTTGCACTGTTGGTGGGAGTGCAAACTGGTGCAGCCCCTGTGGAAAACAGTATGGAGGGTCCTCAAAAAGTTAAAAATAGAACTACCCAATGATCCAGTAATCCCCCTACTGGGTATTTACCCCCAAAATACAAAAACACTAATTCAAAGGGATACATGCACCCTGATGTTTATAGCAGCATTATCTACAGTAGCCAGATTATGGAGGCAGTCCATCAATAGACGAATGGATAAAGAAGATGTGGTACATATATACAATGGAATATTACTCAGCCATCACAAAGAATGAAATCTTGCCATTTGCAACCACGTGGATGGAGCTGGAGTGCATTATGCTAAGCGAAATAAGTCAGTCAGAGAAAGACAAATACCACATGATTTCATTCATATGTGGAATTTAAGAAACAAAACAAACGAGTAAAGGAAAAAACAGAGACAAGCCAAGAATCAGACTCTTAAACTATAGAGAACATGATGCTTGCCAGAGAGGAGGTTGGGGGGAATGGGTGAAAGAGGTGATGGGGATTAAGGAGCACACTTGTGATGAGCACTGGGTGATGTATGGAATATTCTACACCTGAAACTAATATAATACTCTGTTAACTATACTGGAATTAAAATAAAAATGAATTAAAAAATTTAACAATTGTCAAGATAGCTTTATGTTATATGTATTTTAGCACAATAAAACATCAGAAAAATAAACAAATCAGAAGATTTCCCAGGGAAAACGTTTACTTTAAAATTGAAAAAAAGAAAATATTATACTCCTTTTATTATGAAAATGGAACCAAGGATAGGAAACGTAAGATGAGTTGCAAAATATATACATATCTATATTTGAAAGCTTAGTTCCGATTAGAATAGATGCTGCGTTAGGTTACTTTTTGCATATAATATTAACATGTTGGAGAACAAAGATAAATTAAATCTTCTTGTTTTTATAAGTTAAGGTCCCAAATTGAAATCCCTTCTCCTTGTAAGTGAAGTCCACAGCTCAGAATTCTTAACTCCAAAGAAATTAAAATCCAAAGTTGATTCTCTCAAATTTCTTATTCCGCTCAGCCTCCACCACACGTTGTCCTCGGTATCTGGGTGGAGTGGGGCTTTCTTCTGCAGCTGCTGCCTGGGCTGCCCTCCCCAGGTGTGGGTATTCTTACCTGGAAGTTGAATTCGTCTCTCTTGTGCCCTGCTTGTAAGAGTCCCGTGACTGTGGGCACAGAGATCTTCTACTCTCCAACAGCTCAGCCTCAGCCTGCACCTGCCACACCATGGTAGGGAGTTTGGTCTTTATCCCAAGTGCAAAGGATCCATTGTAATGTTTTAAGAAGGAGGGTGACGTGATGATCAGTTATGAATTTTAAATCGATTCCGGTGACTGCAGAGTGGACCATAAATTGGAAAGGGAATTGATATACGTGGAGGAGAGACCAGCTAGGAGGCTTGTGAAGACGCCAAGCTGGACTTAACGACAGGGTGGGGGCAGTGATGACAGAAGTGAGGGGATGGCTTTAAGGATGTTAGGAGGTAAGATCAGCAGTATTGATTTGACACTGAGGATGAGAGAAAGTTCTTTTCTTTCCTGCAATGTCTATGTCGTGCTTTTCCTTTCATTCCTTCACTCATTCTTTCTTTCTTTTATTCATCCATTCATTGAGAAGACATCTACTGAACCCTGCCTGCATTGACTGACCTCAGGGAATTCGGTCCAGTGGTAGAACCTGGTCACAGTTTGGATCATGTGATAATCACACTCAATATCTATGATGTGTTGAGCCCTCTCAGCTGTGCCGACACTTTATTCAGTATATGTAAAGTATGTATTTGGCCTTTGCATGTGTGTTTATTCTGTGTAGACTATTCTACAACACGGAGCCATTTGTAATGCTGATGGAGGCCCTAGAAGGTTGGTGTGTGGGAAGGAGTCTAGCCCAGCACCCAGTGTCTGCCCACAGAAAAGCTCTAATTGAGGATCCCCAAGTTCCTCAACGATACTCCTTTTTGTGGGGGATCTACGTGTAAGAGTCCTCTCTGAACCCTACGTCTGGTTGCAAGTATTTTGGAAGGCATAGGCGTCCATCATTATCTCCAACTTTCCATCCTCCCCAAGCAAGAGACCCCGGCCCAGAGGAGGTGCGGGGCTCAACTGTGATTCAGTGGGCAGGAGGAGGTGACTTCTTCCCCCTCAGTATCCCCAACTTCGACATTTAGAAAGAAAGTCTTCACGATGAGGTTTGGTAATGGCCCGCCCGAGCTCAAATCAACCCAGTGACCTCAAAGGGAAAGATCTTTTTCTAAATCACTTTTTTCTTTTTGGTTTTCAAAGGACCTGGTACTGTACTTTTCATTTCACACATCACAAATTTACATCTTCAAAAGCTGCAACCCGTCAACACCTCAGGAAAATACGGTGTAAGCTGACGCGGACATCTGCTCAGCGGCACGAGCAGCGATCGCACCCAACTTCCAATGTCCCGGACGAGGCCGTCAGCGGGCTTCAGCGCCCATGACCTGACCCGGGGCCATCTTCCACCTTCCGAGCTTTCTAGAACAGAAAAGCCCAGCCGGCTCGTTCCCCTGAACGAGGCTGCTAGTAAAACCGCAGACCCGTTTCAACAGAGAGTCAACAATGAAGCCGTTGTGTGTCACCGGAGTGAGCCGGGCCTGGAGGAGCCGGGCTTCCCCCTGCGGCCTGACACCTTGCCGGGGCCTTCCTTCCTGGTGCAGGCCCGCTGAGACGGGCGGCAGCGTCCCGCCGGCGTTTCCTCAGCGCCTCTCAGCTCCTTCTCAAGGCGCGCATTCACGGCCAGGCCATTTATCCTGCCTGCCACCTCGGGCTGATGAAAATGGTCCTTTGACTTATGGCTTGAGCACTTCCTCAGAAAGTTGGGGACCCCAAGTGAGTTCCACTCTGAACTTTGTTCATGGAAAGGCTTTCATTGTTTATAGTCTGTGAATTTTGGATGGCGGCCAACGCCAAAGCCAAAAGGAAGGCTTTCTCTGTGGGATTTGCCTCTATCTACCACCATGATAAATATGCGAGGTTATTATCAGTATATTTGCTTGTATATCAATGCTTTCTTTGTCTGAGAGGAGAGCTGTGTGGTTTGCAGGTTTATGCATTGTCCTCTGCCATTAATTGGCAATCATGTTTTCATTTAATTATGAGATTAACGTAGCCTCTTTTTGAGCCCTAACACATCACATGGTAAAGAAAATCCAGATGTTTTTAGGATCGAGAAAAACTAGCCTTCTACGGGCTCTCTCTTCTAATTCCTGGAAGATGAGCCAATTATACTGACTTAGCAGGACGGAAAAGACAAACTGATCTGTGGGGCAAGGAACTGGTTAGCAAACAATAGAAGAGTTATTTTACTTTGAGGACAGTTGTGTGGATTATAACTGAGAGAGGTGGCAAAAGCTCTGCTGCCAATCTGTAGGAGTAGAGCAGAAACGGCACTCCTGCTGTGGTTTAGGCCTTGTGTTGTTGTCACTTGGGGGGTATGATGGTGCCCTCTAGGTACCTGGGTGCCATTTAAGCGGGATGGAGAGTGGCGGGCAGGGCTTCTCAAGAGCAGCTTCTTGGTTGGGTCACCATATTCTAGAGAAGTGTTTTTAAAACACTTATTACTGGTTTATTTTATTTTATTTTATTTTTTATTTTATTTTTTATTCATGTGACAGAGAGAGAGGGAGGGAATATGAGCAGGGGAGAGAGGCAGAGGGAGAGGGAGAAGCAGACTCCTCACTGAGCCAGGAGCCTGATATGGGGCTCGATCCCAGGACCCTGAGATCATGCCCTGAGCTGAAGGCAGACGCTTAACCATCTGAGCCACCCAGGTGCCCCTTATTACTGGTTTATTATAAAGGATACAACTCAGGAGCAGGAAGACGGAAGAGAGGCACAGGGCAAGGTATGACAGGAGTGGGGGGCAGCACGGAGCTCCCAGGCCTGCTCCAGGCATGCCACCCTCCCAGTTCACCAATGAGGGAGGTAGCAAAGTGGCTTTTAACCTTTTTTGAGTCATGGATCACTTTGGGAATCTCAAGAACCTATGGTTTACTTCATATCCTCGCGTGCTTATGTGCGCATGTGTACACATTTATACATACGGTTCCATGAAGTTCATTGAACTCCTACAGGCCTATTCTAAAAGATCATGGCCCCCAGGTTAAGAATTTCAGTTCTACAGTCTGGTTCTCAGTCTTGAACTGCGTCAGGGTATCAGAAATGAGCATACGGTCAGGTAACTGAAACACCAGATAGTGATGTAGAAAGCAAAAAGTGAAAGGGTTTATAACTGGCCTTCCTTCTTTCCAGGAGCCACAATGCTTTCGTGTCTCCTTCTCTGTATCCACAGACCTGGGAAGCGGAATCATGGATCCAAATATCACTCGGAGAGGTAGGTGGCCAGGGGGTAGGTTTTTTACTCCAGCACTGAGGGAGCTCAGTGATCTGTCTCTGTCTCCCAGCAAAGATCGCCTCTTTAATGACCCCAGATTCAGGATTTCTCTCTTTTAGATGGTGCTGAGTATACGTGACAATTTGTACTTCTTTGAACTTGGTTTCCTATGCTGGTCAGTCCCCTTGCTGGACACCCTCTTTCTTTAGATTGTTCCTGTTCCCTAGAGCCCAGGAGCCATGCGGTCTCTGCCAATTGTAGGGTGCCCATAGCCTTAGCTTGTAGTTCACAGGTATGGAGGGTCCATGAGAGCAGGGGGTGGATGCAATCCTTGGGTTTCACCATCTCCAGAAGGCCTAAGAGTTCACAAGAAAACTGGAAGGAGCTCCTGGAAATTTGATGCGGTTTGTGGAAGTCATGTTTCCTTTGTGTCTACTCCAGCCCTGCACAACAGCTGCAGTGGTCAAGGCTAAACCATCTCCAGGTTTAACCCCTTGAGGACCTTGTGTAGTCAGGGAGGCTGTGATTTACCAATTCCCCCAAATGACTGATTCAGAGAGTATATATGCATGTTTTAATGTTGTGTGTTCATGCTGCAGACCATGTTTTCAGGTACTCTGCTGAAAATCCATCTGTACAATGTGCCTAACTGACTTCCATATGTGAAGATCCACAGTGGCCTGCAGAATGGTATAGCTGAGTACCAACTTTAGGGCTGGGGTCCATGGCCTCTTCAAACATTGATATTTGGGGATTCTCTGATATCGAAAGACATCCTCATTGATTCATGTAACCTAAGATAGTAGAAGGGCACCTTCCTAAGCCAATATGAAGACTCTGTTGGCTTTTCCTGAACCTTCATGGGACAGGGTTGTTTTGGAATGCAAAGGCACCTGGGAGAATTTGGATAGTAGTGATGCCTGGGCATCTGGAAAGATGATAAGTTTCTTGGAATAGTTATTACCTCCCTGTCAAAAGCCTAATATTTCTAACAATAAGAGCAAAATGTTGCAAACTAATGACTGATCCTGGAGAGAAAGGAGTGTCCGTGGCACAGAGCACTCATCCCCGGGGCACTGCCTTGTATTTTCATTCTCTGGACTGGCCTTACACCTCATAAATCTGTCAGTCATTTCAAATAAAATTTCTGTTTGTGTTGGGCAAACCATTTCCAGCATTTTATATGAACTATCTGGCAAGCTGGCGAAACAATGGGGACTATATTCCACATTGAAACAAGGAGAGAAAATGAGTTTTTATCTTAACTGATCATTTCTTTGCTACCTCTAAGGCTGCACACCTATTAAAAAGCTAGTGTCACATTTCCTTCAGTTTGGAGAATTTAAGTTGAATCTTCTCATTTGGGTTGCCATCTGGTGTGCTACTAACAGTCTCAGAGAGTAAGAGGCCATCTGTTAATACTTTTTCCAGGAAGCTTTTTATAGAGCAGTGAAGTGGCAACTCTCAAAAACACATTGTAATGACTTACAAGATCTTGGTTATATGTACAAGTTGAGGCTGATATTTTATTTCTACCAACAGTACTTTCTTCCGTTGAGCAGAGACAGAGGAATCAATAAATATGGCATATTTGCATGCAAAAAAAATGCTTATCTCTGATATGTGGGGAGCCAGAAGGTTAACAAGTTATTGGTCTTATGGTATTTCAAAAGGAAGATTGTAAAGACATACTGAGAAGTAATAATGATGATGATGTTGATGGTCATTTACTGAACACTTGCTGTCTTCTGGCCATTGTGCCAAGTGCTTTACATCCATTGTCTTATTTTCTCCTTACAATAACCCTGAGGAATAGTTACTGTGTGATTTACAGATTAAAAAGAATTGGTACTCTGGGGTGCCTGGGTGGCTCAGTTGGTTGAGCATCCATCCGACTCTTGGTATTGGCTCAGGTCATGATCTCAGGGTCGTGAGATGGAGCCCCACACTGGGCTCTGTGCTCAGGCAGGAGTCTGCTTGAGATTCTCCCACCCTGCCCCGCCCCCCACTTGAGTGTGCATGCACGCTTTCTCTCTCTCCCCCCACCCAGATAAATAAATAAATCTTAAAAAAAAAAGAATTCGTGCTCAGAGAGGTCAATGACTGGCCCATGGCACAGAGCTCACAGTAGCCAGAACTTGAGCAGACTGTTCTTAATTTTTGTAGACCCCAAAGCCTGTACAATAAGCTATTTATGAGCTATTCTCTCTCACTGTCCTGTGCAAGTTAGACCAATATCCCTTTTTTTTTTTTTTTTTTTTTTTACCAGCTGGATACCAACAACTAAACTTTCTATTACTAGAAGTAAAGGTTTAGATAAATTTGTTCCAGGACAGCTGATGGTCTGGATTAATAACAGTATGGGTCAGCATGGGTTAGGTTTTGATATAGTTACAAATAACCCTCAAATCTCAGTGGCTTAGCAGAGAAACATATTTATTGTCCATGCTACATGCCTGACAGCTCACAGGAATTCTGCTCATTATAATCACTTGCACTGCTGGAGCTTCCATTCCAATACAGACTTCAATGACCACAATGGCATCAGCCCCTCCTTACTTCCTTGCACATTTCATTGGCTCAGGCAAGAACTTAGCCAGCCCAAACGGGAAGATACAAGTTAAATTCTCCAAATGGGTTGAGGAATTTCAATCCTACCACGTGTGTGACCAGAAGGAGGAACGCCGAAATATTTGGAACTAGCTCTAGTTAACCACTGAAGCAACTTACAGTAGTTGATTGAAAGCCTACTAATTTCTGGCCCTTTGCTCAGGGAGCATTGCTGGAGAAATGTCTATTTAAGTCCTTTGCCCAGTTTTTAATTATTTGCTTTTTTGCTATTGAGTTTTAAGGGTTCCTTACATATTTTGGGTATTAACTCTATCAAACATATGGATTACAAATATTTTCTCCCATTCTGTTTGAGATTACAATAAATGGTCCTAAAACATACCTTTGCATTGAGTGGGCTACAATATATTCCCATTGCCTTGTTTTTGCTGTTCTGATGTAATTAATTGTTCTTTAGAATCACACCTTGTCTGAACCAGCCTCTTTTCTATTCACTATCAGATTTCTCTTCTGCATCTACATTCTATAAATGTCAGAGGATACTGCTATACACAAATCATCCCAGTATCTTTTTTGTATAATTTGGATTTACTCCAAAGATGATTTTGAATCATATACAGTTGACCCTTGAACAATGCAAGGGATTGGGGTGCCGACAGCACCCCCTGCCCCTGAGCAGTCAAAAATCCGTGTAACTTTTGACTCCTGCAAAACTTAACTACTAATAGCCTACTGTTGACTGGAAGCCTAACCAATAACATAAATGGTCGATTAACACATATTTTGTATGTTACATGTATTATATATTATATTCTTACAATAAAGTAAGCTGGAGAAAAGAAAATGTTATTAAGAAAATCATAGGGAAGAGAAAATACATTTACAGTACTGTACTCATAAAAAAAAATCCACAAATAAGTGAATGGCGTAGTTCAAGTTCAAACCCGTGTTTTGCAAGGGTCAACTGTAATTGAATTTTCTTTCTCTTTTGTTAGTATCCCATTGTAGCCTACTCAATGCAACTTTCAATTTCAAGTATGTTAAAATTTTTGCTGTTAGGATGTTTCCAGTATATTCAAAGTAGACTTCCTTTTTGTATTTGTGGTAAGCTGACGGTAGGGGTATTTACATCATGACAAAGTTTAAAAGATGACTTGAGAGGCACTTTGGACAGGCTATGTGTTCATCAGGACACAGGAATGAGGCATATACAGGGACCCTTCTTAGACAAGTCAGCTTGCCTTTGTTAGACAATATGACTTTTGGAGGATTGGCAAACTAAGGAGTAATATTTAAACTATTTTATTCTATTTTTGGTATGTTTTTCTTTTACACTTACTGTTTACTTCTTAAAAAAACCACTTTATGGAGTTCTAATTGACATACAAAAAAGCTGTACACATTTAATGTAAAAAGCTTGATGAGTTTGGAGACAAGTATACACCAGTGAAACCATCACCACAATCTATACCACGGACATATCCATTACCTCCAAAAGTTTTCCACTATCTCTTTGTTTATTATTTTTTATGATACGAACACTTAATACAAGATCTACTCTCTTCAGTCTTTTTTTTTTAAAGATTTTATTTATTTATTTGACAGAGAGAGACAGCGAGAGAGGGAACACAAGCAGGGGGAGTGGGAGAGGGAGAAGCAGGCTTCCCACCAAGCAGGGAGCCCAAGATCTACTCTCTTCACAAATTTTTAAGTATGTAGTCCAGTATTGTTAACTATAGGCCCTATGCTGTACAGCAGATCTCTAGGACCTATTCATCTTGCAGAACTAAAACTTTATACCCTTTAACTAATAACTCCCTGTTTCCCCTCCCCTCAGCCCCTGGCAACCACCATCTACCCTTTGCTCCTATGAGTTTGATATTTTAGATTCCTCATTACAAGTGATATCCTATAGTGTTTGTCTCTTTGTGCCTGGCTTCTTTCACTTAGCATAATGTCCTCCAGGTTCATCCATGTTGTTACAAATGGCAGGATTTTTTTTCTTTTTAGGGGCTGAATAATATCCCACCCTATGTATATATCACTGTTATGAACTGAATGTGTCTCCCCCAAAATTCATACTTTGAAATCTTAACTCCTAATGTGATGGTGTTAGAAGGTGAGGCCTTGGGGAGCTAATCAGGTCATGAGGGCAGAGCCCTCATGAATGGGGTCTGTGCCCATATAAAAGGGACCCCAGGGAGTTCTCTTGCTCTCTTTTTGACATGTGAGGATAGGAGTTGACTGTGACCTGGAAGAGGGCCCACACCAGAATTCAACTACACTGGCACCCTGATCGCAGACTTCCAGCCCCCAGAACTGTGAGAAATAAATTGTTTAAGCCCCCCAGTCTGTGGTACTTTGTCAGAGTGTCCCCAATTAACGAAGACAACCGTATTTTCTTTATCCATTCATCCAATGATGGACATTTAGGTTGTTTCCATACCTTGGCTCTTGAGAATAATGCTGCAATGAACATGGGAACACAGGTATCTCTTTGAGATCCTGATTTCAATTCCTTTGGATATATACCTAGAAATGGGATAGCTGGATCATAGGGTAGTTCTATTTAACTTACTGAGGACGCTCCATGCTGTTTTCCAGAGTGGCAGCGCCAACTTACATTCCCACCAACAGTATACAATGGTTCCCTTTTCTCCACATCCTCAAAAAGAGTTGCTATCTTTTGGGTTTTTTTATTATTTATTATTTATTTTTTTAAAAGATTTTATTTATTTATTTGAGAGAGAGAGAGAGAGAGAGAATGAGAGAGAGCACCTGAGAGGGGTTATGGTCAGAGGGAGAAGCAGACTCCCTGCCGAACAGGGAGCCCGATGCGGGACTCGATCCAGGGACTCCAGGATCATGACCTGAGCCGAAGGCAGTTGCTTAACCAACTGAGCCACCCAGGCGCCCTCTTTTGTTTTTTTTTTAAATAGTAGCCATCCTAATAGGTCTGAAGTGACATATCTCACTGTGATTTTTGATTTGTGTTTCTCTATGATCAGTGACATTGAGCACCTCTTCATATACCTGTTGACCATTTGTATGTCTTCTTTGGAGAAATGTCTGTTTAAGTCCTTTGCCCAGTTTTTAATTATTTGCTTTTTTGCTATTGAGTTTTAAGGGTTCCTTACATATTTTGGGTATTAACTCTTTATCAAATATATGGATTACAAATATTTTCTCCCATTCTGTAGGTCAAAAATGTCCTTTAATTTTGTTGATTGTTTCCTTTGTGTGCTGAAGCTTTTTAGTTTGATGTGCTCCCACTTGTTTAGTTTTGCTTTTGTTGCCTGTGAGTTTGGTTATCACATCCAAGAAATCAGTGCTGAAACCAATGTCAAGAAGCTCTTGCCCTCAGTTTTCTTCTATGAGTTTCACAGTTTCAGGTCTTACGTTTTAAGTCTTTAAACCATTTTGAGTTTACTTCTGCATGTGGTGTAAGATAAGGATCTACTTTTACTCTTTTGCACATGGATATCGAGTTTTCCCAACGCCATTTATCAAAGACACTATGCGTTCCCCATTGCACATTCTTGGCACCCTGTGGAACATCAGTTGACTGTATGTGTGTGGGTTTATTTCTGGGCTCTCTGTTCTGTTCCATTGGTTTATGTGTCTGTTTTTGTGCCAGTATCGTACTGTGTTGATTACTGTAGCTTGTAATATATTATGAAATCAGGAAGTGTGATGCTTCCAGCTTTGTTCTTGCTCAAAATTGTTTCGGCTGTGTGGAGTGTTCTGTAGTTCCAAATATATTTTAGGGTTGTTTTTCCTGTTTCTGTAAAAGATGTCATTGGGATCTTGATAGGGCTTACACTGAATTTGTACATTGCTTTGAGTATTATGGCCATTATAACAATATTAATTCTTCTACTCAATGAACAGGAGATGTCTTTCCATTTCTTTGTGTCTGTTTTAATTTTTGTCATCAGTGTCTTATAGTTTTTAGTGTACAAGTCTTTTACCTCCTTGGTTAAGTGTATTGCTAAGTATTTTACTATTTTTTATTATAAAAGTAATACATATTCATTGCTGAAATTTAGGAAAATATAGCAAAAGTGATAAAAAGGCAAAATCACTAATAATTGCTAATGATCCCACTAAAATAAGAATCACTTCAGCATTACAGAAAACAACTTATAGTTCTTTTGGTATGCTCTGCACACCATGCTCACCCTCCTAACAAATCAGCCCCCTTTATGTGTGGTGGCAGAAACTTGTAATATTTCTTCAAGGCACTTATTGAAATCCGTAGATATATATTTATTTGTGTGTTTATATGTTGAATACAACTGCTGCACCAGAATGTAAATGCCAGGAGCACAGGTTTGTGTTCTTGCTCACAGTTGTGTCCCCAGAGCTTACTAGAGTGCTTGCCACATAATCAGTGCCTGATAAATATTTATTGAAGAAATGAATTATATATATATATATATGCATATATGATTTCAAATCATATAATTGAACTTTCTTCTATTAAAATATCACAGCATTTCAATTTCAACTATGTTTTAAAATTTTTTGCTTTTAGAATTTCCCAATATATTCAAAACAGACTTTCTTGTTACATTTGAAATAAGCCAAATGGTGGAGGTGTTTATATATTTTAAACATATATATATATTTAAATTGAGATTCTATTTTAGTACTATTTTGTAGCATGCTTTTTCTCACTTCACCCTATATTGTATCCTACTTAACAATATATTGTATTTCAAAAGTATTTCTCTTATAATTCTCATGTTTTTGTCAGATAATTTTTGATGGCTGCGTGGTATTTTTTCTTAAAGATAAGTGGACCAAGATTTCTTTACCATGTCCTTAGTGTTGCCTATTTATACTGTGTTCAATATTTTGCTCCTATAAATACCGCTGTGTATTATGCATACTTTCTTGGGAACAGTTCTGATGTATCCATTGAATACTTGGATGTTCTAGATCAAAGTGAATGCATTTCTTTTAAGGCTCTTGTTATATTGCCAAAGTGCACTTCAGAAAAGTTGCACTAATTTATATCATCATTCACACTACATTATGGGAGTGTACTTATCTCTGCATCCTCACCAAACTCACGTAAGTCTTTTTACTTTTTGCCAATTTCGTAGATGAAAATATATTTTGTTTACATTTCTTTGTTTACTAGTGAAGTCATACATTCTTTCTCTCCTTTCCTTCCCTCTGTTCTTTCCTCCAACCTTCCCTCCCTTTCTCTCCCCGCTCCCTCCCTCTCCCTCTCTTTCTCCTGTTGTCTCTCTCTCCCACTCTTTCTTTTGCCATTTGTAGTTTTTCTGTCCATGTCTCTTGCCAATTTTTTTTCTTGTGTTGGGGTCTTTTTTTTCCTGCTTATTTGTAAGAGCTCTTTATATATTAAGGTTATTGACCCTTGTCTGTCACATATCACATTTCCCCCTCAAATTTGTCATTTCTATTTTATTCTTATTTATGGTCATGTTGAAATAAATAAATTTAAAATGTTTGTGTAGTCAAAATTAGGAGTCTTTTTCTTTACAGCTTCTACCTACTTATGCTTAAAGAATTATTCCTTCCCCTAAGATTAAGTATTCACCTTAATGATGCCCAGCTTATTTTACCCCAGTGGTTAAATATTTCACATTTAACTGTTTAATTCATAGTTATAGGGTATTTATAATGATGTAGAGGAAGAAAAACAATTTTCCCTCTACCCTTCTAGTTTCTTGGCTGAGAACCCCTTATATTAAAAGACAGATTCACAGAAGAAAATAAACAATTTTAATTACATGCATGCACATATGGGAGCCCCACAAAGATATGAGACCCAAAAGGTGGCCAGACTATTGAGATTAATAAACCATTCTGAGCTATGGAAGGGGATAGGGGCCTGCGGCTTCAAAGGGGTGGGGCAGAGGCAACTCACAGGAAGGTGAGAAGAGAAGATGTTTAGTAAACCAAATTTGCCCTGTCTCCTGCAGATAAGTCTCTAAGATGAAAAAGGGATCTCTGGTAATAACTCTCTTCCTGGTACAGGCCATCTTTCTGATGTAAATTTCCTTTACAAAAGGGTCACTTCTACTCTGTCTTCAGAGCCCCTTCTGTGCCTGCAGTGTCTTAAAATAATTAGCTCAAAATAATCCTTATGCCAAAGTGGCATATTTGGGGGTGGTATACTCTGCTACCCTCAATAACATATAGTGCAAGATACTGATTCACTCTTTTTTTCCCCTCACATTTAACCAATTCTACCAGCTCTCCTTACTTACTTGGATTCCACAACCTTTTTACTAAAGTGGAAGTTTCTTCCCAGTATTCTAAAGGTTTTATTGTGAATGGGATTTTCTTTTAACATTGTATTTTCTAACTTGTTATTGCTGGCATACAGAATACCATAAATCCTGTACATTTATTTTACAACCACCTAACTGAATTATCCTAGTAGTTCTTAGAGTTCATCTCTTGCATTCCTAAGTAGAAGGAGACTGTGATGACATATTTCCTTTATTTTTCTTGCTCTGCTATGCATATAGTTATGGATAATTATACAAAATTGGGATCATACAAAACAGAAAATTTTCATATATATCTCCATTTAAAATAGTGTGAGTGTTTCCTCATTGACACCCTATTACTTTAAGAGAAACCTAAGTTTAATATTTGCATAAAATTCCACTGTATGAGATACACTATAATTTAAAAAGTTTTAGTTTCTTTAAATTTATTTCTTAATTTAACTCTTGAATTTGAAATGATTCCAGATTTGCAAAAATTTGCAAAATAGTCCAAAGAATTCTCATATAGCCTTCATCCAGCTTCCTTAAATGTTAACATCTTATATAATCATAGTACAAATATCAAAACCAGAAAATTAAAATGATGCAATATTATTAAACCAAGGTCTACAGATTGTTAAAAACCAAACTGATAAAAACAATTTTATTAATTGTTCCACTAACATATTTTATTTTATTTTTTTGCTCCAGCATCCAATCTGGACCACATATGGCATGTAGTTGTCATGTCTCCTTTGTCTTTTATGAATTGGGACAGTTCTTAGGCTTTACTTTTACTGATTCTGAAAATTTTGAAGAGAACTGGCCAATTACTTTGTAGAACATTACTCAATTTTGTTGTCTGAGGTTTCCTTGGTGAAATTCAGATTTTGCATTTTTGGCAAGAACCCCACAGAAGTGGTGCTGCACCCTTCTTAGGGCACCATGTCAAGGGGTGCCTGATGTTATGTCCCAATACCAGTGATGGTGATGCTGATCATCATTGTTTGCCAGGTTTCTTCATTGTGGAGTTACTGTTTTTCCCTCAGTAATTATAAATATCTTATGGTAATATATTTTGAGACTATGTAAATATCCTGTTTCTCATCATACTTTTACCCACTAATTTTAGCATCTGCTGATGATTTTTCTTGAAGTAATTATTACTGTGGTGTTTGCCAAATGGTAATTTTCTATGTCCATCATCCCTTCTAGTTATGAATTGAAAGAGCTTTCCTTTCCCTCTCATTTATTTATTCAATCGTGTATTTATCTCAGTGCGGACTCATGGATATTTATTTTATACTTTGGGTTATACTCTGATACGACTTTATTTTGTTGCTCAAGTCATTTCAACTTTAGCCATTAAGTGCTCTTTCAGGTTGCCTCCTGAATCCCGTTGGCACGTCTCCATCCTTTTATCCTTTGAGCATTTCCTACTTTCTGCTACTACAAGGTGCTCTAGGCTCATCTTGTACATTTGCTGCCCCAGTCCATTTCTCCAAAGATAATAGTACTTAGAAATCAAGATCTAGGCACTAGGTGTGCTCATTGCTACTGGGGCCATTGCTTCTAGGTCCTCTCAATGGCTAGAGCTAGGAAGTATATGTGTGTATCTATACACACATATATGCATTCAGATGTATATTGTATTGCTTGCTAAGGAAATATCTTTATAATCATACTTTATTAAGAATACTTATTAGGGGGTACCTGGCTGGCTCAGTTGGTGGAGAGTGCCAACTCTTGATGTCGGGGTCATGAGTTTGAGCCCCACGTTGAGTGAGGAGATTACTTAAAAAATAACATCTTTAAAAGAAAAAAGAAAAGTTATTAGGCACTCATGTATGTGGATTTTAGAAGTTGCCTTCCCGACACCTATCAAGATGGTCATATAGCTTTTATTCTGATATGAATACTATTCATAGGTTTTTTCTAATAATCAAACACCTATGTATGCCTACAAAAAAACCTGCCCAGTCATAGTGAACTAGTATGTATTATTCTTCAGGAATTGCTTTGCTAATATTTTATTTAGAATTTATGCTTCTATATTCACAAATTAGGGTTTTTAGTTCTCAGTTTTGGTGCTTTTTCAGGTTTGGATATCAGAGTTAAGGTGGCTGTATTAGTTTCCTGAGGCTGCTGTCTCAAGTAATCCTAACCTGGGTGCTTGAAACAACAGAAATGTATTCTTTTGCAGTTCAGAAGACCAGAAGTCTGAAATGAAAGCATAGGTATGGTTGGTTCCTTCTGGCGGCTCTGAGGGAGAATCTGTTCCCTGCCTCTCTCCTGACTTCTCATGCTTGTTATTTCTTGACTTGTAGCTGCATCACTCCAAGCTCTGCCCCCGTCGTCACATGGCCTTCTCCTGTGTATCTCTCCATGTCCTCTCCTCTCCTCATAAGGACACCAGTCATTGGATTTAGGACTTATCCTAAATCCAGAATGATTCCATCTTGAGATCCTTAACTAATTACAACTGCAAAAACTCTACTTCCAAATAAGATCACAGACTGAGGTTCCAGGTAGACATGAGTGGGGGGGGGGCATTATTTAACCCACTAGAGTGGTTCAGTCAAATTAAGTGGATAAAACTTTTATTTTATTTTATTTTATTTTATTTTATTTTATTTTATTGTTTACAGTTTAGAACCAGAGTTTCCTTTCAGTCATGGTAACCTCAAACCTGAGTGTGAGGTCTTTACATACTACATTTCTGACTTTAAATCATTGTTGCTTAGGTACCATATTCTAGTTTTTGGTATTCCTTTATTGTTTAGGCTATTGAGTGCCTCAACCATCTTTATGGTTTTTCCCTTGGCTAATTGTGTTTTGTCATATATAAATCTATAAATTACATGTAATCATATAATTCAAAAGTGTTTATATGTTAATCTATGCAGCAGGGTATGTTTGTGATATAGATAGATACGGTTATAAATATTGGCATCTGGCAATAAGCTGACATCTGGTGTGTAGTACTAACTTTTTATTAATTGATTTATGTTCATAATTGGCTTATGCATACTACATAAATATCACTCTCATTTTTGTTTAAAAAATTAACCTTACATTTGTGATGGCTTTAATAGGGATTAAACTGCTCTAATCAGCTCTCATCATTTTAAAGAGCTGCTATTTTCACTATATGCCATAGAAAGGCACCTCAACTTTCAGTCCTGATACTGTCCCCAGAGGGGCCATTCGAACTTGTAAGATGAGTTGAATTTCAGTGGGCATATAAGTCTTCTGCCAGACCTAGGGAATAACCTGATGAATGCCAAAAGATCAAAGAGTGGGAGTTTGGCAAGCTCTGCAAGGAGCATGTATGACAGAGGAGGAAATGGGAGGGGTAGTCAGTGGATCAAGGCCAACTTGGGGGGTGGCCATTCTGTGAAGGGTTTGCAGGAGGGGAGTATAAGCCCCTGCCCTCTCTTGCAGAGACCAATTGAATGTTCTAAATCTTTTCTGCCTTTGGTGTGGTCTACATCCAGCCTTGTTAGCAGTGCTGGTGACACTTCCCCCTCACCCCAGAAGATTATGTCCCAGTTTATAGCCTTGAGCTCAGGAGACTATAGGAGACAACAAGGAAATAAATATAGGAGAGAAACCTATGACTCCTGGAGGCTCATCTGGCTGGAATGGGAATTTAATTCAACCCACCTTAAATCCTTCCAAACAGAAGAGAACCAGTCAAGATGGAGAAACTGAGTCATGTACCTTCTTTGACCATTCCTGCTCCACTTTTTAAAAGAAATACATGGCACGTGCTCAATGTATGTTTGGCGAGTACCTCCACAGTACCTAGCACAGAACTGCATATGGTAATCCCTGGCCACCATTTTCCTCAGCAACCCACCGGGTGCCTACCTGAGTTATCTCGCATAATCCTCACAACAAAAGCAGATGACACCAACCTCAGAGGCTACTGTGGGGCTCCAGGGATATAATCCGTGTAAACCACTTGCTATAGTGAGTAGCTATTACGAGGCTAATTTTATAGATGAGGAAGTGGAGGCCCAGAAAGGTTAACAAACAACTTGCCCCAAGTCATACAGTTCGGAAATCCTAGCGCTGGGATTCCAGCCTGACTTTATCAGGCTCAAAGCCCATGCTTTCCCCAGTGTCCTATGCTAGAGGGAGATGGCTTAGCCAGTATGGAATAAAGAGACTCTTTAAAGGCTGTCTACCCCGGGAACACATTAAGCTGCTTATTTGGCTGTGCTATTTTGCTAATTAATTTGGTACTTGCTTAAAACCAATACAAAATGATTGTGGTGAAATTTTAGAGTTTCCAGAGGAGAGATTGTTTACATTTGGCGCAGCAGTACCAGCGAGGGAGAGGAAAAGAGATGGAGGAGAAAGCAGGCAGAGGCCTTCACTGTATTGCCACGTGCCTGGTTTTCAAATTAGACATTCCAAAGTCTTCCATCAGGGCGGTTTGGTGTATCCGTCTAGGCAGTTTTCCACTGCTTGGAAAAGACACAAAAGCTTTTGTTCATCATGAAAGAATTTTCTCGTTCCCACCTACAGTAATTGCCAAGAATGAAATCTGTTACAGTCATTCCAGAGAAGAATGATTGCCTTTCTTTGCCTAATGCCACGTAGTAGATTCAGGGCCAGCTTGAGCCGTTGCAGAGTCCCCAGCTTCCGGTGGGGGGCAGCGGTGCTGTGGTTTAAGAGTTTCCTTTTAGCTCAGTTCTGTCTGGGGATGGTCCAGGGTGCTCCAGCCACCATAAAGAACTGTGTGCTTTTGAACAGGGCCATACACCTCCCTTGCTTTTCAGATGTGAAATCCGAAACCCACATAGAAGGGATTTGCTCTGTGTCCGGCACACCGCCAGTTAGTGGTAGAACTGGGACTTGAACCCAGATCTCCTCACTTTGGTGGGAAAACTGAACGGAATCCGACCTCACTGAGGAATGTTGAAGGATGCAGCTAATCATATGTGCTAGATAAACTGTCAGGGGAAACCGGAGGAGGACCTGATAAGGAACTGGGGAGAACAAAACGTCAAAGTAAGCCTGATCATTATGGAAAAGAGTAGGTCAGAGTAACTACTGTCAAGGCCACTACTAATGTAAATTGAATATCTGCTGCTTACCGAACGTTGGATGATGTAACACAACTGTAGCTTTAATTCCATATAAATAGAGCTGAAAATCCACTACAGCTTTTGGAGCCGCTGGCTAGCTCCAAAGGGTGTGCATTCAGGGTATTCGCTCTTTTCAACGGTACAATCAGCTCATTCTATACCTAGGAATCCGTGGGCTCCTTTGGGTCTCAACTTTTTTTTTTCTTCTCCTCCAACACATCCTGGCCAGTTCATTGCCCTGCAGATGGCCTTTTCACTAATTGCCTGTTTTCTGTTAAGGACCTGCGAGATTTTTCAGGTAAATGAGGGAGGGGTCCCATGGAAAGAAAACATAACTAAACATATCTTGCCCTACTTTCCCAGCCTGAGGTGTTCTCTCAGTCCCATCATCTGTGAGTTGGGAATAGTATTTCTGGTTTTTCGGGTGCCTACCATCCCTTGCTGGATACTGGGGAGTCCTCACTCATGCAAGAATTTTTGGACATTGGGACAAAAGACACATAGGCGCTCACATGTGTTGTGGTAGGGTGAAAAAACAGCTCCTTGCGACATCGGGTCCTCCATAATCCCTGGAACCTGTGTTGCCTTATTGGAAGAAAATGTCTTTAGAGATGTGAGGAAGTGAAGGATCTTGAGATGAGGACATTATCCTGGATTATCTGGGTGGGCTCTCGTTGCTGTCACATGTATCCTTATAAGAGGGACACAGAGAGAAGGTGATATGAAGATGGACCAGAGAGAGATTCGAAGGTGCTATTTTTGAGGATTGGAGAGATGTGGCCACCAGCCAAGGAATGCCAGCAACTGCTAGAGATGGAAAGGGGCTAAGAACAGATTGCTCTCTGGAGGCTCCAGAGGCAGTGTGGTCCTGCTGACACCTTAATTTCAGACAATTTCAGACAAGTGAAACTGACTCCGGACTCCAGACTCCAGAACTGTGAGGACAGACATTTCTGTTGTTTACATCACTGAATTTCTGGTACTTTCTTAGAGCAGCCGTAGGAAACTAGTACAGTTGATTACTCACATGATAACCTGCACAAGAATTCCCCAAGGAGAAGGGCTCAGGTTCCCTTTTGTGGGGAACAACAGCATTGGGTGCTTGTTGTCATGAGGGGTGGAGATGGAGTGGGGGTTCACGCATGGACGCGGGGCCATTCATGGTTGGAAATTCCCAGTGGTGCCCAAGGACAGAGCACCTGACTGGTGCAGATATGGGGCAGAAAGGAAAAAAGGAGGGATGGGGCTTGAAAGCTCTCAGCTGCCCAAAATCAAAAAGTGGTTAGAGGCTTCATTTCCAATGACCATAAGGTTGTTGTGTGTCAAGTTAAAAGAGTAAAGCCTTTAGAACAGGGCTCAGGGAATAGTGCTCAGCACAAATGAGTTGCTAATAAATATTACCCATTATTACTTTTTACCATTTTGAACTCACTTCCCTTTTCAGTTTTCCAAGCCAGTATTGGAGTCCTCACGCGTCTGGTTCTGAAACTCCCCATTCCCGCTACACTTCCTCTCCAGGGTGATTGCATCAATCCCTATGTCTTTCAGTGATACTCAAATTGACCTCTGCCAAGGACCTGTCCCCAAGCTCCAGCCTGCAAGATCCGATTCCCTACTCACCATCTCTCCACGGAGCCCTGACAGGCATCTCAGGCTCCACGGGTCTCCTAAACTGACCTCGGGGTCTTTCCCTGCAAACCCCCTGCTCTCCAGGCTCCCCACCTCATGCAGTCACACTGCCACCCTTCCTGTTGTTCCAGCCAGGAACCTGGAAGTTACCCATGGCGCCCTGCAACCACTCCAACTATCCCCAAGCTCAGCTGATTCCATCTCCTCTCCATCCCCACCAGCTACTCCATTTCAGCCCCTTAAAGTGCACCGGGCCTGGAAACTCCATCTGAAGTCCCCAAGGAGACCCGCACACCAACTCACATCTCGGTGTAAGTGGTCTTGGCTATATTTTAGAATCACTTGGCTTTGTTTTTTAAATTATTAGGCCCTGCCCCAGACAGAGATGGTCAGAATCTCTAGGGTGGGGCTCAGACATCAGAAACTTTTAATCTTAGGTGATTCCAAATGCAGCCAAGGTGGAGGACCACTGTGTTGGACTTGAGGTGAGAAGCTGGACCCTGATGCCAGAGCAAATAAACAGGAGATGATGGACTTTAGCACTGGGTTAGTACCACACGCTTTCCCAGCAGCCCGCAGTTCTGGCTGTGGTGGCCCAACAGTAAACAAACACCCTTTTTCTTTTCTTTCTTTTTTTTTTTTTAATTTCGATAGTGTTTTATTTTTTTTAATTTTTTAAAATTGTGGTTAAAAAACACAAAACATCAAATTGGCCATCAATCATTTTTAAGTGTATAGTTCAGTTGTATTAACAATATCATATTGTTGTATAACAGATTCCTAGAATGTTTTCATCTTGCACAATTGAAATCCTATACCTATCGAATAGCAATTCCCCCTTCTACCCTCCCCACATCCCCTGGCAACCACCATTCTACTTTCTGTCTCTACGATTTCAACAACTGTAAGTACCTCCCAGAAGTGGAATCCCACAGTATTTATCTTTTTGTGCCTGGCTTATTTCACTTAGCGTAATGTCCTCAGGCTTCCATGTTGTAGAATGGTTCAGAATTTCCTTCCTTTGTAAGGCTGAGTAATATTCCATTGTAGGTATACTGACTGCCAACCAGTTGTCCAAAGTAGTTCTAACAGTTTACACTCCCTCCAGCAGAATATGAGCGTTACAGTTGCCATGGAGATATTCTCAAGGGGGTTAAGGTCAGTGAGTTCTCTATGGTAAGTATAAAATGTTCTGTTTAGATTTAAAGAGTAAGTATATTCTGGATGATCTTGGGGACCTGACATAAGTGAATTGTGTTACCTTGTCTGTTTCAGCACTGGTTTTGGTGATTGTGATGAATGGAAATGGCAGTGTTTCTCAGTCTTGAGACCATGGGACATATTCTCAAGAGTCCACAAATATATTCTTGGGGTCTTCATATTTTCATGTTTGAAAATCACCATTTATTTTATTTAATCCTTACAATGACCTTATAAGGTAGGTACTATTACTAACCCTGTTTTACAGATGAGGAAACAGAATCAGAAAGGGGAAATGATTCACCTAAGGTCACACAGCTTGTGAGTGGTACAGTCAAGACTCAGAACCAGGTCTGATTGATTGCAAAGCATTTTTTGATTATAAAGCACTAACTAGTAAACTACCTTCATGAGAGCAGTTCTTATTCATCCTTTTTCAAATAGCTTTATTGAGATATAATTCATATACCATACAATTCACCTATTTATAGTGTACAATCATTGCCTTAATATATTCACAGGGTCCTGCAACCTTCACCTCGATCAATTGTAGAATATTTTCATGACCAAAAGAAACTCTACATCCCATAGTCATCACCTTCCAGTCTCCCTATTCCCTGACTAGCCTTAAGCTGCCACTAATATCTTTTGTGCTTATAGATTTGCGTATTGTGGATATTTCATATAAATGGAATCATATAATATATAGTCCTTTGCAACTGGCTTCTTTCATTTAGCATGTTTTCAAGGTTTATACATGTTATAGTATGTATTAGAATTCCATTTATTTTATGGCCAAATAATATTGCACTGTATGGATATACCTCATTTATTTATCCATTCACCAGTTGATGGACATTTGAGTTGTTTCCACCTTTTGACTATTGTGAACAATGCTGCTATGAACATTTGTGTACAAGTTTTTGTGTGGACGTAGTTTTCATTTCTCATGGATATATGCCTAGGAGCAGAATTCCAGGGTCAACTGGTAACTCTATGTTTAGCTTTTTGGGGACTGCCAGACTTTTTCCAACCACTGCACCATTTTACATTCCCACAGGCAGGGTATGAGGGTTCCAATTTTCTACAACCTCACCAATACATGTTATTATCTTACTTTTTAATTATTTCTATCCTAGTGGGTGTGAAGTGATATCTCATTTTGGTTTTGATTTGCATTTCTCTGATGGCTAATAAGGTTGAGTATCTTTTTATATGCTTATTGACCCTTTGTATATCTTCTTTGGACAAGTGCCTTTCAGGTCTTTTGACCACTTTAAATTGGGTTGTCTTTTTATTGTTGAGTTGAAAGAGTTCTTTTATATATTCTGGATAAATTTCCCTTATGGATTTATGACGTACAAAATTTTTCTCCTGTTCTATGCATCCACTTCTGTCTTTTCACTTTCTTTTTTTTTTTTTTTGAGAGAGAGAGAGAGAGAGAAAAAAAAAAACACATAAGGGAGAGGGGCAGAGGGAGAGGGAGAGAGAGAGAACCTCAAGCAGACTCCAGTGGACATCCAGTTGTCAAAGCACCATTTGTTGAAATAGCTATTATTTCCCATTGAATGTTCTTGACGCTTTTCTCAAAAACAAATGTGTCTTTAGCTATATGGGCTTATTTCTGGATTCTCACTTCTATTGCATTGATCTGTGGGTCTACCCTTATGCCAGTACCACACTGTTTTGACTGTTGATAAAGGCAGTAATTTCATACTATAGAATAGAAAACTGAGGAGATCTACAAAGACACTGGGAAAAAAAGATGGGTGGGATGGGACAGTTTCCTGGTAGTAGCCAAGAAGTGAATGGCCTTCAAGGTGCATAAGAGAAAACTGTTGAAAAGAAGTGGGGTGATGAGCATCTCCATAGAAAAATACAGTCACATTATCTTGGAAGCATTTTAGGTAAGACATCCAAAATATTAGGCAATGCTGAAAGATGGGAGAGAACAGAATGAAACAAGGAATGAGATTGGCTATAGGGCAAGACTTGGAGGAAACACCTTCTGCCTGCCAAGTGTGCAGATGATGAGAAAGGTTGGCGGGTCAGTTCAGAAAAGCTCTTGAAGGGGTTGTTGAGAAAATGCCCACTCTCTCCAATCAGAGCATCTTGGTTTACCCAGCGCCCCCACCCCCCAGGAAGGAGCCAAGAGTGGTGCTTTGTGATGTCTAAGCTACCACCCACCTGCCCATATCCCCTAGCTGAACAAACAAAGCCAAAGGGTGTGGCTCCTCATTGTACTGGTAAGGGGTATTTTACAGTCTGGTCAGGAGCTCTGGAGAAGACCACTGGGAGGCTTCAACATGGCTAAAGTTACCAGGAAGCCAGAGAAAGCTAGCACAGTTATGGAACAACCAACCCTAAGCACAAAACAATTAACTCCAAGCACAAAAAGAAAGAAGAGGAAGAGCCAGTGTCGACCCAGATCCATAGGTAGTGGCAAGGTAAGACCACCTCACTCAGGTGCCTCCTCTTCTTTCCCATTGATTCCCCTCCCCCAAGATTCCCACCCTTTCCTTATCTGGCATAAAACCCCTCATTAGCCTTTGCCCCTCCTCAGGAATCCTTCCTTTCCATTCAGTCCCCCATCTTCTTCCAACCTATTGCCCTTCTGGAATCACCCTGTTTGCCCTTCCAGGTGAAGAAGATGCAGAGGGGAATAAAAAGACTGCTTCATACAAGTTCAAGAAAAAAATCCTCTCGTTCTAGTACAAAAAGTCCACGAAAGGTGAAGAGAGTGAAAAAGGCCAAGAAATTTCGGCCTTTAGCAAATATTGAATAGTAGCCTAAGTCCAAGGCACTAAGGCCAGGGCTGAAAGACCCTACAATGGCGTATCACCATCCTACAAGGTATGACACCATCCTGGAACAGAGATGGTGGTGATTAAAATGAAATCAACAACTTTTGAGAAGCCCCTTATTCCAGGAGATGTGTGTGTGTGTGTGTGTGTGTGTGTGTGCGTGCACGCGCGCACGCAGGTTCTCTGATCATGAAGAACAAGGGAAAGAAGGGAAGAGACAGGTTGTGAGAAGGGAGAAGGAGAGGTTCTGGACAGTTGGGGGCTACAGTGATAGGTCCACAGTTAGCCAGACATTATTGATAAAGAGTGGTTGAGGACTGAACATTGAAGACAAACTTCCATTCTTAACATTTAACCCATAGGCAAGAAGGAAAAAGTGCTTGGTGTGTGTGTGTGTGTGTGTGTGCACGTGTGTGTGTGTATGTGTGTGCATGTGAGAGAGAGAGAGAGAGACATCAGTGTTTAGATTGCCAGAACCTGAATGGGGAGAGGTGTGATGGGTGTTGGGTAAAAGGGTCACCCCCTAATAAAAGGTAGACAAAGAAACTACCTTTAGGCCACCTACTTCATAGCAGTGTTTGATTTCCCCCACAGTATGCAGGAAACAATAAATGCCCTCAGAAGAACCCTAAATGCATTCTAATGAAAGTTATTGACAGCACTCCCAAGGACTAAAAGGGTGTTTAGATGCCACAAACCCAATACAAATGAGGTCCCTTTCTTGCTAAGAAAATTTGGGATGGAGCAGTGTCCTATCAGGTTAAGGAAACCTTTGTCCAATCATTAGCTGACCCTTAAGCTAAAAGAAGAGATACTTTAGTGGCTACACACAACAAAGAATAAAAACTTTACGGAATTCGTTCAGCAAAGTCACCAAACCACCAAACAACAACATATCCCAATAAGTGGATATCCACATTCAATGAAGGAAATTCAACCCTCATACCATATATAAAAAATAAATCAAAGACCTAAATATAAGAGCTAAAACTATTTAACTCTTAGAGGAAAACATAGGGGTAGATTTTCATGACCTTGGACTAGGCAATGGTTTCTTTTATATGACACCAAAAGCACAAGCAACCAAAGAAAAAAATAGATAAATTAGATGTCATCATGATTAAAATCTCTGGTTAATTGTAATTAAAATCTTTGGAGAAAATATTTGCAAGTCATATGTCTGATAAGGATCTAGTATTCAGAATATATAAATGACTCTTTAAACTCAACAAAAAAAAAGATACGTCAATTAAGAAATGGCTAAAGAGGGACGCCTGGGTGGCTCAGTTGGTTAAGCATCTGCCTTCAGCTCAGGTCATGATCCCAGGATCCTGGGATCAAGCCCCACCTTGGGCTCCCTGCTTGGTGGAGAGCCTACTTCTCCCTCTCCCTCTCCTGCTCCCCCTGTTTGTTCTCTCTCTCTGTCAAATAAATAAATAAATAAAATCTTAAAAAAAAGAAATGGGTAAAGGATTTGAATAGCTATTTCTCCAAAAACATACAAAAAAGACAGTGAACTCATGAAAAGATGCTCAAGATCACTAGGCATCAGGGAAATGAAAATCAAAACTGCAGTTAGGTACCATTTCTAGACATTTCTAAACACAATTAGACACCCACTAGGATGGCTGTAACTTTTTTTAAAAATGGAAAATAACAACTGCTGGTGAGGATATAGAGAAATTGGAACCCTCAAGCATTGCTCTTTGTAATGTAAGTTGGTGTAGCCAAAGTGAAAACTAGTTTGGCCTTTCTTCAAAATGTTACATATAGAGTGGCTATATGACCCAGCAAATCCAGTCCTATGTATCTGAGAGAATGGAAAACATGTGGCCATGCAAAGACTTGTACACAAGTGTTCATAGCAGCATTAGTCATAATAGTCAAAAAGTAAAAACAACCCAAACATCCATCAATTGAAGAACAAGTAAACAAATTGTGATCTGTCCATACAATGGAATATTATTCAGCCATTAAAAACAGTGATGTACTCATAAATGTGACAACATGGATGACCCTTGAAGACACGATGCTAAGTGAAAGAAGCCAGACAAAAAGACCACATACTATATGAATTCATTCATATTATATGTCCAGAAAAAGGAATCCTTCACAGGCAGAAAGTAGATTAGTGTTGCTTAGAACTGGAGTGGGAGAGGGATGAAAGAGGGTGGAGGGGATGACAGCTAAAGGGTACAGGGTTTCTTTTTGAGGTGATGAAAATCAAAACCAACTGGGGTGATGGTCGCCTGGATCTGAAGATGTTAAAAACCATTGAATTGTCCACTTTAAATAGGTGAATTTTATGGTCTGTGAATTACATCTCAAGAAAGCTGTTAAAAAATCAACAGGAACCCTCAGTTTGTTTCCTATATGGTTGCTGGAGGGGAGGTGGGTGGGGGGATGGGGTAACTGGGTGATGGGCATTAAGGAGGGCATGTGATGTAATGAGCACTGGGTGTTATATGCAACTGATGGATCACTAAACTCTACCTCTGAAACTAATAATACACTATGTTAATTGAATTTAAATATAAAATAAAATAAAAAATCAATAGGAAAAAATCTTTGGCAAGAGTATACTCTATTGATTTAGAGTCTTGTGCCAAGATTCTGGTACGTCTAGACCGACAGTCCCACTGGACTGTTTCCAATGGGGAAAGAAGGCATTTCCAACAAGGAAATTGGGGTGCTATTACCAAAAGATGGAGGGATGGATGCTTAAACCCCTCCCAAGAATTATAATTTTACTTGCAGTAAAATCCTAACATATTACCATGGACTGCCAGGCCCTAGATGACCCGTTACCGCCTGCCTCTCCAATGTCACTCTTTCTTTTCCTCCTTCTCCTCCTTGCTGTTCCTCAGACAACCAAAGCTTGTTCCTGCTTCAGTACGTTTTGATCAGTTGTTTCCTCTGCCTGCAATGCTTTTCCTCCAGGTCTTTGCAGGGCTTCCTCCTTCTCACCATTTAGTTCTCAGCTCAAAGGTTATCTCAAGAGATGCTTTCTCTGACTACCCTCCCTCCAGTTGCTACTTTGTCTTCATAGTCATTTGTCATTATTTGATAACATTTCTATTATGCTTCTGTGTTTACTTCTGTCTACCCTTCTCCCTTGACAGAATGTAAATCTCATGAGATCAGCGACCATGTTTGTTCCATCCGTCATGATAGTCCCAACATCCAGCATGGGGTTTAGCACATGGTACAATCTCAGGAAGTGTTTGTTAAATGCACAAGTAATTTAAAAACCCCAAATTGACTGAAATGAACTTTCTACACCATACGCTATCACCTTTTTTGGACATGGGCAATGGAAGGGAAGATGGGTGGTGAACAGAACCCTAGGGAGAGGAAAAATTAGGACTTTCAGAGCTTGATCATAATTGTTGTATGGAGTGATAGTACCAGAATTTCCCGAAATCCATAAAGAATAGAAATCGGTGCTCTGAATGGGACCTAGACAGCCATTCTCTGGGATGCTGTAACCCACCACCTTCTCTCCCTGTTTATTTTCACGCTGTCAGGTATCATCCTCTGTCTCTGTCTCATTAAGGTCCTGGCAGCTATATGTTTCTTTGTTCCTGAAAGCACCCATCCACATCACTGTGCATGGGTCAACTCTAATTCCTCTCCCTCTTCAAAATCTTTCCAGTTCGTGTTGCCGGGTATCAGCATGCCCCCAAATTGTTTGCCATCCCTCTCTTGGAGGCATCTGTCTTCCGTAAGCTTCTACTGCAACAGAGTCCGAGTGTCGAGGGCAGTCTTTGAAATGGTTACTTGTGCATGGCTCAGAGGCTCCAGCCAAGCTGAGAAAGGCAATACAAGAAGGTGTGTGACAGATGACAGATTGCTGCTGCTGAGTTGGTCCTGAGTCCCTGGCCAGCCCTTGGTGCTGAGTGAATGAGTATCATATGTCCCACCTGCACCAAGGGAATTGCAACACAGAAGCACACAAATTCATGGCCAGTCCAGAGCTGAATGTCTCCCTGCATTGCACTGCTTTGCTATCAGCAGCTTGCTCATGCATGAATAAACAGAGTTGCTGGCTCTGGTCAAACCAGGCAGCTCATTGTGAAGGTGGGAATGGTGTCTATTCTGGGAGGGACTTCAGGCCATCCACACAACTAGAGGAATGACTACTTAGCAATGGTCTTGGTGTTTATAACCATTTAAAGACACATTGCCTTTTTTTCATTCATTGTTTTACTACATTTACAACTTTTATCCACATACTGTTTTATTACATAATTGTGGCCTTGCTATGAATATATATTTTTATTCTGCTTTTTTAATATTGTTACATAGACATTTTCTATTACATATAATTTGTAAACCTATCATCAAGGTTGTATAATATTCCATCTAATATAGTGGTTTTCAACCAGGGGCAATATTGTCCCCCAGGGGATATTTGACAATGTTCGGAGACATTTTTTTAATGGAGGTATAATTGACATATAACATTATATTACTTTCAGGCATACAACATAATGATCAATATTTGTATATATTGTGAAATGATCTCCACAGTAAGTCTAGTTACCATCCATCACCACAAAAAATTTCCAAAAAATTATTTTCTTTTTTTTTGTTGTGATGAAGACTTTTAAGTTTTACTCACTTAGCAACTTTCAAATATGCAATACAGTTTTATTAACTATAGTCACCATACTGTACATTATATCCCCAGGACTTATTTATTTTATAACTGGAAGTTTGTATGTTTTGAAATGGGTGAAGGGAGTCAAAAGGTACAAACTTACAGTTCTAAAATAAAGGGGTATTGCTTTTGGATGCAACCAGTGAGGAGAGTCTGGAGCCAGGAGGTCCTTACCCCAAAATAGGCTTCCCCCGTCCCAGCCACTGGGCCTTGGAGACCCATAGACAGCCCTGTTAAACCTAAGGGGTACAGATGAGATTGTGGGAATGTAGGTTGAAATCTGATCTGGGAAGAGAAGACAGGAAAGTGGAGGTAAATAGTAGCCCAGGTTTGCAAGGCCCAATACCGAGTCATTCCCTCTGAGTTTGCCCCCCCCCTTTGCCTTGATGGAAATGAATTAATTTGGTCATCCTGCCCTGGTGCCCATTTCTGTCTTCAGTGTTGGAGAGGAGTCCACGGAGAAGCAAGGCTTCCTGTGGGCAAGTCCTTGGGGCCACTGGCCATTAGTTCTCCTCTATCTTTCTCCCCATAAGGATTTAGCAGGCTTAGTACCACACTTAGACCCATGCGAGAAGAGCCCCACTCTGGTTCCTGTGCTTTAGAGGGCCTCACTTTGAGAAGGAGACAGTGGAAACAAAGATATGTGCCTGCACAGGGCCCTTGGCCCCCTTCTAGACCACACAGTAGATACCTGAGAAGCTGAAATTCCCTGCCTGAATAGCCACAAGCCCATTTCCAGAGCCTTCATAAGCTCCTTTCCAGGGCCTGCCTTCCCGGGGACACCCACAGTTAGTGTGGGCACTTATTTGCCTGAGGGGTGGCCAGGAGGCAACTGTTTGTCTTTTGGGAAGAGTGGGGATGGAACTTAGAAGCATGGACTTGTACGTCCACATAAGCATGTGTGAGGCGTCTCAGTGAGGGGAGAGCCCAGGGTGAGGAGAGGAGTGGGATAGTTGGCGGGTCACTTGCTGGAGGCTGGTATTCTCCATGTCACTACATTTATTTTTTTTGAGATTTTATTTATTTATTTGAGAGAGAGAGAGAGCACAAGCAGGGGTGAGGGGCAGAGGGAGAGGGAGAAGCAGACTCCCCGCTGAGCAGGGAGTCTGACACAGGGCTTGATCCCAGGACTCTGAGATCATGACCTGAGCCAAAGGCAGACACTTAACTGACTGAGTCACCCAGGTGCCCCTCCATGTCACTACATTTAGGTGTAGAATTTTGAGTCCAAGAATTTTGAACCTGGCCTTCCAGGTTCTTATGAAGGTATATTTGTTGAGGTAGAAGGATAGGACAATTTGTTAGCTGTAAAGCTTTTAGAAGAAAACATAGGAGATAATCTTCCTAACCTTGGATTAGGTAAGAATTGCATAGATATGATTTTTTAAAAAGCATAATCCATAAAAGAAGAAAAGATCATAAATTGGACTTCATCAAAATTAAACACTTATGCTCTTCCAAAAGCATTATTAAGAAAGTAAAAAGAGGGGTGTCTGGGTGGGTCAGTCGTTAAGCCTCTGCCTTTGGCTCAGGTCATGGTCCCAGGGTCCTGGGATCAAGCCTCGCATCGGGCTCCCTGCTCAGCGGGGAGCCTGCTTCTCCCTCTCCCACTCCTGCTCCCCCTGTTTGTTCTCTCTCTCTGTCAAATAAATAAATAAAATCTTAAAAAAACAATGAAAGTAAAAAGATAACCTACAGAATTGGAGACAGTATTTGCAAATAGGCCTGATAAGGAAGTTGGATCCACAATATAAATAAAACTCTTCCGTTTCAATAATAAAAAGATAACCCAACTGATTCCATTAAAAATTTCAACACAGAACGTTTATGAATGGCTAGTAAGCTCATGAAAAGCTCTTCAACATCACTTGCCATTAGAGAAATGTAAATCCAAACATGAGAGGCCACTTCACACCTATTAGAATGGCTCTAAGTTTTAGAAATGGGTAATAGGGGCGCCTGGGTGGCTCTGTCAGTTAAGCGTCTGCCCTCAGCTAGGGTCCTGATCTCAGGGTCCTGGGATCGAACCCCACATAGGACTCCTTGCTCAGTGCGGAGCGTGCTTCTCCCTCTCCCCCTCCCCCTGCTTGTGCTCAGGTCAGGGATCCTGGAATTGAGTCCCGCGTCAGGCTCCCTGCTCAGTGGGGAGCCTGCTTCTCCCTCTCCCTCTGCCCCTCCGCCTGCTTGTTCTCCCTTTCTCTCTCTCTCTCAAATCAATAAATAAAATCCTAAAAAAAAAAGAATGGGAAATAACATGCTGGTGAGGATGTGGAGAAACTGGACCTCTCACACATTGCTGATGGAGACATAAAATGGCACAGTCACTTTGGAAAATAGTTTGGCAGTTCCTCAAAAAGTTAAACCTAGAGTTACCATATGATCCAGCAAGTCCACTCCAAGGATATACCCAGAAGAATTAAAAATATTTGTCCAAACGAAAACTCGTACACAAACATTTTTAGCAGCATTAATCACAGTAGATGAAACAACCTAAATGTCCATCAACTGATGAATGGATAAACAAAATGTGGCCTAACCATACAATAGGATTGGATATTATTCCTCCATAAAAAGGAATGAAGTGCAGATACAAGCTATGCCATGAATGAACCTTGAAAACATTATGCCAAGTAAAAGAATCCAAGCCCCAAATACTACATATTGCTGATTCCATTTACATGGAATGTCCAGAACGAGCAAACCCATAGAGACAGAGAGCAGATCAGTGGTTGCCTAAGGTCTGGGGAAGGTTGGGGATAACATGTAGTGACCGAATGGGCACGAGAGATCCCCTCGTGGTGGGAGAAATGTTCTAAACCTCGAGAGTGCCGATGGGTGCACCAATATACATTTCCCAAAAATCATTGACTCGTACATTGAAAATGGTTGAATTGTATAGTATTTAAATTATATGTCAGTGAAGCTGTTAATAAGACAAATCCTGAAACCACAGCCTCCGAACGAAGTCCTGTGGATGTGGCAAAATTGACTACCAGAGGTCTTGAGGACAAGTGTGTCACAATTTAGAATCTCTACTTCTCATGCTCATTTCAATTCTTTGTCCTCTGCTAATTGCTCATGATAACCTAGATTTCTTCCTGATCTGGGAAATAAGCTTGGGACAGCGTCTGACTGCTGAAGCTGTTACTTTTAAGAAACTTCATCCTCTCCCCACCTCTTTGCATCATTAAAGCCACACAAACCCTGCGCCTATTAAAAAGCAAAGACAGCTGAACTTGCGGCATCACCTGTGACAAGGGTCACCGCCCCAGCTCGGCAGCAGTATGTCAAAAACCTTGGTTTTGGTCTTTGCTTTCAGGAGTCAGCGTGGGGAGCTGGCAGTCGGCGAGTTGTCTATGATCAGCCCCTCCAGAATGCTTATTTCTTCCGACTACTCAGCCAGCCTCGGCAATCTATAGTGTCATTGTATTCTGCCACCAAGCTGTCAGCAATACAATAATGCAGACCTTCCAAATGCTTAATGTAGTCATTAGCTGTGCTGATAGCAGAAATTCGTGGATTTGGTCGAGGGTTGGGGAGAAGCTATTTTTTAAACGCAGACAAATAGCAGAACATCTGCAGCCCTCTGCCAGGCGACCCTGTTTTCCTTTCTTTTGTAGGAGTTTGGAATGAACTCCAGAGAGGGCCGTTGAAAAATTAGAGTTGGACTGAACCAACATACTCCAGAAAGGGGGGTCGGGGCTTGGAGGAAATGCTCTGCTTCCGGCAGTAGGCAGCAGGCACGGCAGGTGGGGGAGGCCAGGGAGGACGCCAAGCCCTTCTGCTGCCAATGTTGGGGGGGGGGTGCGGGAGCACCTGCACTGCTGTTTTAAAGTAAAAACGCCTCCTAGCAAAGAAGAGACTCCGACTTGTAGGAAGAAAGGAGCTGGAGAGAGAACAAAGGAGTCCAAAACCAGAAAAGAACATTAAGAAATCTTTGCTTAGGAACTTGATTGTGTTTTTATAGATCAGTGCTGTCCAACACGGTAGTCACTAGTCACGTGTTGCCCCTTAAATTTGAATTGATTAAATTTAATTGAATTAAAATTTCACTCCTTTAGCTATACTAGCCGCATTTCAAGTGCTTGGTAGCTCGTAGCTACTGCACTAGAGGGAGTAGGTATAGAACATTTTCGTCATCACAGAGAGCTCTTTTGAACTGCAGTGTTTAATCTAGGAGAAAATGGAAAGATATTTTGTCTGGTCCCACCTGTTTATCCTATAAGCGGGAAACACTATCTGTTGAAGAAATATGATTTTATAGATTAAATTCGGGGGAAGAAACGTTGTTGATATGCATGTAGCTCCTGGCCTTCATCCAGTGGTTCTCAAACCTGGCCGTACCTTAGAATTACCTGGAGAGCTTTTAAAACTCCCAATACCCAGGCTACAAAGCTGACCAATTAAATCAGAATCTCTGGGGAATGGGATTGGGCATCAGGTTTCTTTAAAAACAAACAAACAAACAAAACTTTGAGAATATTTTGTGTTTTAAAGAAGCATTGCAAAAATACTAGAGAGTTCCCATATATCCCACACCTAGCTTCCCATATTACTAAAATCTTATGTTCGTATGGTACTTTTGTCAAAATTAATAAAGCAATATTGATGCATTACTATTAGGAAGGACTGTACTTCATTCAGATTTTCTTAGTTTTTACCTAATGTCCTTTTTCTGTTCCAGGATCCCATTCAGGACACATACTACATTACATTTAGTTGTTACGTCTTCTGGGGCTCCTCTGGGGTATGACAGTTTCTGAGACTTCCCTTGTTACTTATGATCTTGACAGTTTTGAGGAGTACCAGTCAGGTATTTTGTAGAATGAACCTCAGTTGTGACTTGTCTGATGTACTTCTCATGATGAGACTGAGGTTACGGGTTGTTAAAAAGAAAACCATAGTCCCAAGATGAAGTCACTGATGCTAGGCCAAGTCACCAAACTAGGGCTTAATATCTAACCTAACTGTAGTTTCAACCTCCCCCAGAAATGTAGTCCTAACTGGTCAGTCAGGAATTTTCCGGTCAGCACCAATGTGGTAATCTGTCACATGGGCCCTCGCTATCCATCTCCCAAAAGAAAATGAGGTAATCTGCATGATAAGACTTCTTGGTCTTCCCCCTAAGGGAAGGTGATCTTGCCTGAAACAATCCTTTCTTCTCTTTTGCTAATAACTTCCTTGCCCCACCTTCCTTCCTATAAAAAACCTCCCATTTTGTACAACTCCTTTGAGTATCTCTCTAATTTGATAGATAGGATGCTGCTCAATTCATGAATTGCTTAATAAAGCCAATCAGATCTGCAAATTTACCCAGCTGGATTTTATTTTTAACAGGGTTTTGGGAGGCAGATCACAGATAAATGCCCCTTTTATCACATTTTGTCCAGGGTACGTACAGGCTATCAATAGGACTCATCACTGTTGATGCTGACCTGGTCAAGAGAATGTTTGTTAGGATTATCTACCATAAAGCTACTCTATTTCCTCCCTTCCCATACTGTACTCTTTAAAAAAAAAAAAAAAAGATTTATTTGTTTATTTATTTGAGGGGGGAGGGGCAAAGGAAGAGGGAGAGGGAGAGAGAATCTCAAGCAGACTCCCTGCAGAGCTTGGTCTCAGGGCTCTGAGATCGTGATCAAGCCGAAATCAAGGAACTGGAGGGTATTATGCTGAGCGAAATAAGTCAATCAGAGAAAGACATGTATCATATCATCTCACTGATATGCGGAATTCTTAATCTCAGGAAACAAACTGAGGGTTGCTGGTGTGGTGGGGGGTGGGAGGGATGGGGTGGCTGGGTGATAGACACTGGGGAGGGTATGTGCTATGGTGACTGCTGTGATTTGTGTAAGACTGATGAATCACAGACCGGTACATCTGAAACAAATAATACATTATATGTTAAAAAAAAAAAGAAGATAGCAGGAAGGGAAGAATGAAGGGGGGGAAATCGGAGGGGGAGACGAACCATGAGAGACTATGGACTCTGAGAAACAAACTGAGGGTTCTAGAGGGGAGGGGGTGGGGGGATGGGTTAGCCTGGTGATGGGTATTAAGGAAGGCACATACTGCATGGAGCACTGGGTGTTATACGCAAACAATGAATCATGGAACTCTATATCAAAAACTAATGATGTAATGTATGGTGATTAACATAACATAAAAAAAAAAAAGAGTCAGATGCTTAACTGACTGAACCACCCAGGAACCTCTCCCATACTGTACTCTTTGGAAGGAAGTCCCTATGCCCAGCTTGTATTTAAGGAATGGGCATTTACGCTCCACCACTTTGAGGGGGGAATGTTTATATAAATTATTTGGAACTCTACTACACGGGAGATTTATTTCTTCTCTCCCATTTATTTATTTATTCAATCGTATGGTTATATAATATGCACTCATGTACATTTATTTTACACTTCAGTTTGTAATCCAATAAGTTATTTTATTGTTCATTGTTCCACCTCTGCCTATTGAGAGCTCTTTCAGTCCGTGTGTGTATCCCTTTGACATAATTCTGTCAATGTAGGGGTTTTCTTTTGACCACTTCCTTGCTGTACAAGGTGTTCTAGGATCATCTTATATATATCCTGACCTATTCCTAGAATCAGCCATTTCTCCAAGGAGCCCTGGTTCCTTTTATTGGAGAATGGTAAGACCAAGAGCTGGGTATTAAGTGTACTCATTGCTATTGGGGTGTTCTTGCTTCTAGTTCCTCAGCTGACAGAACAAAGAAATATATGTGTATGTACTAACTTGAGTATATACACATACACACACATCTGTAAATATTTCTATATGTAACCATCTGTATATATATTAAAGCGAACATGGATTCGTACTGATGTAGCCAACTCTCCATTACCACATGAATCATTCTGGCTTTCTCCGCTTGCTTATCTGTACTTCCCATGCCAACAGTGAGAAACCTGGCTCCCACCGTTGCCATCCATTTACTTGGTTGTTCAATTCCAGTATACATGTATAGTGATATCAGACTTGCTAATGTGTAACCATCACCACAGTCAACTTTAGATTATGTTCATCACCTGAAGAAAAAAACCCTCTGTCATTTAGCTATCACTCCCATACACCCTGTCCCCACCCTCCCCCCAGAACTAAGCCACTACTAATACATTTTCTGTCTATGGATCCCTATTCTAGACTTTCAGATGAATGTTATCTTCATCTTTATTCCTCTATACATAGTGTCCTCCCCCTCTCTCTTTCTGCCTCTGTCTCTCTCCCTTCCTCTGATTATAGATATGATATATATCATACATATATTTCTTTTTCATATATTTTACTGCCTTATTGCAATAGGTAAGATCTCCAGTACAGTGTTAAACAGAAGTGCTGGGGGTAGATGTCTTTGCTTAGGGGGAAAGCACTCAGTCCTTCAGTATTAAATGTGATGTTAATTTAGTATTTTTTAAAAAACATGTCCTTTATTAGATTGAGGAAGTTTCCTTCTATTCCTAGTTTGTTGACAGATTTAATCATGAGTGGATGTTGAAATTTTTTTTAAGATTTTATTTATTTATTTATTTATTTATTTATTTATTTATTTATCTATCAGAGAGAGAGAGGGAGCACAAGCAGGGGGAGTGGCAGTCAGAGGGAGAAGTAGGCTTCCTGCTGAGCAAGGAGCCCAATGCAGAACTCGATCCCAGGACCCTGGGATCATGACCTGAGCTGAAGACAGATGCTTAACCAACTGAGCCACCCAGGCGTCCCTGGATGTTGAATTTTTTAACAACTTTTTCTCTTTCTATTGAGATGGTCACATGAATTTTCTTGATTCTCTTAAAATGGTAAATTACATTAACTAATTTTTGAATGTTAACTCTACTTTGCATTCCTGGTGTAAACTCCTTTTGGTTCTGATATACTATCTTTTTTTTCATGCTTTTGGATTTGATTGAATAAGTTTTTTTAAGGGTTTTTACAGCTATATTCAGGGAGGATATCCACCTGTAGTTTTCTTTCTTAAAAAAAAAAATCTTTATTTGGTTTGGGTTTAAGAATAATACTGGGGGCACCTGGGTGGCTCAGTCGGTTAAGTGTCTGACTCTTGATTTTGACTCAGATCATGATCTCAGGGTCATGAGATCGAGCCCCATGTTAGGCTCCATGCTCAGTGGGGAGTATGTTTGGGATTCTCTCTCCCCTTCTCCCTCTGCCCCTCCCTGCACTTGCATGCCCTCTCACTCTCTCTCTCTAAAATAAATAAATAAATCTTTTTTAAAAAAGAGTAATACTGGCTTCATAGAATGAGTTGGGAGGTTGCTCCTCCTACTTAATTTTCTGGAAGTGTTTGAATAGAATTTTTAAAACATATTTCCTAGAATTTACCTCTGAAGGCTATCTGGGCCAGAGGTTTTCTTTGTGGAAGGTTTTTAACAAGTATTTGATTTCTTTAATATGCTCAGCACTTTTCAGGTTATGTATTTCTTATTGGATGAGGCTTGGTAGTCTGTCTTTCAAGAATTTGTCCATCTCATCCAAGTTGTCATACTTATTGGCATAAAGTTATTCCTAATATCATCTTTTTTCATTTTTTAATTGAGGTAAAATATATATATAACATACAATTTATCATTTTAACCATTTATAATTGCCCAGTTCAGTAGCATTAAGTACATTCACACTGTTGTACAACCATCACCACTATCCATCCCCAGAACTCTTTATCTTGCACAGTGGAAAAATCTGTTTCTATCGAACAACTTTCCTTTCCTTCTTCTCCATAGCCCCTGGAAACCACCATTGCCCTTTCTGGCTCTGTAAATTTGACTACTCTAGTAACTAATATAACTCAAATTATACAGTACTTGTCCATTTGTGACTGCCTTATTTCACCTAACATAATAATGTCTTCAAGGTTTACCTACACTATACCATGAGTCAGAATTTCTTTCCTTTTTAAAGCTGAATAATATCCCACTGTATGTACATAGCACATTTTATTTATCCATTCTTCTGTTGTTGGCCACTTGGATTGCTTCCAACTTTTGGCTAGTGAGAGTAATGCTGCTATGAGCGTAATTCTACAAATACCTGTTCAAATTTCTGCTTTCAATTCTTTCAGATATATACCCAGAAATCAAAATACTGGATCATACAGTGATTCTATTTTTAATTCTTTGAGGAACCACCATACTGTTTTCCACAGCACCTCGTAATTGGACGTTCCCACCAGCAAAGCACAAGAGTTCTAATTTCTCCATATCCTTGCCAACACTTATTTTCTGTATCATTCTCTTTTCCTCTGACTACTTTTTTTTTAAAAAAGATTTATTTGAGAGAGGGTGTGCAAATGGGGGTGAGCACAGGGAGAAGGAGAGAGAGAATCTCAAGCAGACTCCCCACTGAGTGTGGAGCCTGATGTGGGGCTCAATCCCAAGACCCTGAGATCATGACCTGAGCCGAAATCAAGAGTCAGACACATAACCGACTGAGCCACCCAGGTGCCCCATTCCTCCAACTACTTTTTTTAAGAAGATTTTTTTTTATTTGAGAGAGAGAATGGCAGAGAGAGAGACAGAGCATGAGAGCAGGGAGGGTCAGAGGGAGAAGCAGACTCCCCGCTGAGCAGGGAGCCCGATGTGGGACTCGATCCCGGGACTCCAGGATCATGACCTGAGCTGAAGGCAGTTGCTTAACCAACTGAGCCACCCAGGCGCCCCTTGATTTCTTTTTCTGATAGATCTTTGTTGATGTAAAGAAATGCAACTGATACTTGTATGTTGATTTGCATCTTGCAACTTTTTTTTTTTAAGATTTTATTTATTTGCAAGAGAGAGAATGAGAGACAGCATGAGAGGGAGGAGGGTCAGAGGGAGAAGCAGACTCCCTGCTGAGCAGGGAGCCCGATGTGGGACTCGATCCTGGGACTCCAGGATCATGACCTGAGCTGAAGGCAGTCGCTTAACCAACTGAGCCACCTAGGCACCCCTTCTGACTACTTTTAAGATTTTCTTTTTATCACTGATTTCAAGCAATTTGATTATGGTATGTGTTAGTGTAGCTTTCTTCATGTTTCTTGTGTTTGGGTTTGTTGAGCTTCATGGATCTGCTGGTTTATAGTTGTCAAATTTTTTAAAAGTTTCGGCCATTATTTCTTCAAATATTTTTTGAATTTCCCTTCTCTTTTGGAGACTTGAACTGTATATATATATGTGTGTATATATATATATATATATATATATATATATATATATATTTGGTTGCTTGAAGTCGTGCCATATTTCACCAATGCTGTTTATTTATGTTTTTAGTTTGTTTTCACTCTGTGTTTCATTTTAGATGGTATGTATTGCTGTCTTCATAATCTTTTCATCTGCAATGTGTAATCTGTCATTAATCCCATCCAGTATATTTTTCATCTTAGACATTCTAGAAGTTGATTTGGATCATTTCATATGTTCTGTTTCTCTACATAACGTGTCCAGTCTTTCCTCTAGCTTCTTGAACATATGGAATACAATTAAAATAATTGTTTTAATGCCCTTTTCTATTAATTTCATCATCTATTTAATTTCTCTGTCAATTTTAATAGATCTTTCTCCTCATTATGGGTTGTGTTTTTCTTCTTCTTTGCCTGTCTGGCAAATTTTTATTGGATATCAAGTATTGTCAGTTTCACCTTATTAGATACTGAATATTTTTATAGTCCTATAAAAATATTCTTGAGCTTTGTTCTGGGATGCAGTTATGTGGAAATAATTTGACCTTTTCAGGTCTTACATGAGCAAAAATTTGTTAGTTGGGGCAAAACATAGTTTAGACTAGAGTTAATTTTTTTTTTCTATAGCTGCTGTAATAAATTTTTAAAAAAAATTTTTTATTTAAATTCAATTTAGCAAACACACACTGTATTATTAGTTTCAGAGGTAGAATTCAGTGACTCAAAAGTTGCATACATCACCCAGTGCTCATTACTTCAAGTGCCCTTATTATTTTAATTTTTATTGTTATGTTAATCACCATACATAACATCATTAGTTTTAGATGTAGTGTTCCATGATTCATTGTTTGTGCATAACACCCAGTGCTCCATGCAGAACGTGCCCTCCCTAATACCCATCACCAGGCTAACCCATCCTCCCACCCCCCTCCCCTCTAGAACCCTCAGTTTGTTTTTCAGAGTCCTTATTACCATTGAGGCAAGATCCTTTGTATTACTTTAACCCAAGATTTGTCAACCTCTGTGCTATTGAAATTTTGGGACAGATAATTTCTTATAGTGAGGGGCTGTCCTGTGCATTGTAGGATGTTTAACAGTATCCCTGGCCCTTACATACTAGATACCACTAGCATGCCCCCAGTTGGGGCAACCAAAAATGTCTCCCGATTTTGCCAAATATTCCCTTGGGGACAAAATTGCCTTCCATTGGGAATCACAGCTCTAACCGATGCTCCCTGAATTATGAGATTTCTCACACTAACTGGACAATAGATACTATTCCTGCCTGTGTGTGATCTCTGGGCACTGCTTCCTACAATCTTTTTTGGTGATTACTTTCCTGGTTTTGGGTAGTTTCCTCACTTGTACTAATCAGTAGTTTTCTGAATATTTGAGGGAAACACCCAAAGATCTCTGGAAACACCCAAAGATCTCTGGACTTCTCTCTCTGTTTCTGCAGCTCTTTCCTCTCTGGAACTCTGTCATGTGAGCTCTAGTCATCTCCACTTCTTCAGACTTGCACCCCTGTATACTTAATTTAGGAAGACTGCCTAGGTTCCCCTCCCTATGCTGAACCCTGGAAACTTCCTTCAGCTAGTAATCTGGGGCAATATGAAAACTCACCTCATTCATTTTCCATATTTCAGGGATAACTCTTTTTTATTGCCTGATGTCCAGTGTCTTGAGTGACATGTTTTGCATATTTTGTCTAGGTTTTTTTTTTTTTTAAGCTATTTCGTGTGGGAGGGTAAATACTTTCCATGATATTTTGTCTTGACTGAAAGCAAAAGTAACATTTAGTAGTATGTGTTGTTTAACTTCTAAGTATTTGGAGCTTTTCCAGATATTTTTGTTATTTGTTTCTAATTCAATTCCACTCTGGCTATAGAAAAGTCTCTGTATGATTTCAATTATTTTAAATATACTGAGACATGTTTTATGGCCCAACATATGGGATATCTTGGTGAGATGTCCAATGTGAATTCAAAAAGAATGTCCTTTGTGCTGTTAGTGGATGGAATGTTTTATAAATGTCATGTAGGTAAAATTGGTTAATAACGTCATTCTATTCTTTATATCCTTACTGATTTTTTTAGTGTACTTGTATCAATTACTGACTGCAGAATATTGAAATCTCCCAATGTAATTGTGGATTTGCCCATTTTTCATTTTGTTTCTGTCAGTTGTTGCTTCATGTATTTTGATGCTCTGTTATTGATTTCATATATATCTAGAATTATTATGTCTTTTTGATGAATTGACCCCTTTATAATTATAAAATGTAAATGTCCCACCCTAGCCTGGGTAATATTCCTTGTTCTGAAGTCTTCTTTGTCTGATGTTAATTAAGCTAATCAGCTTTCTTATGATTAGTGCTTTCATGGTACATATTTTTCCATCCTTTTACTTTTAACCTATTTGTGTCTCCATATTTAAAGTGGACTTCCTGTATAAATTTACATTTAATATAATTATCAATTTGTTTGGATTTATTTGCTTTCTGTTTTCCCCGTATGTTTTTTCATTTTTTCTTCCTTTCCTGACTTTTTTGATGTTATTATTTTATTAGCATTCCATTTAATCTCCTCTCTTGGCTTATTAGCTCTACCTCTTTGTTTTATCGTTTCAGTAATTGCCTAATATTTGCCATATACGATTTTATCTTATCATGATTTATCTTAAAATGATATTACACCCCTTAATACACTGAAAACCTCACAACATGTTCTTCCATTTTCCTTCCTATCTTTCATGGTATCATTTTCATACATTTTCCTTCTACATATGTTACTAACACCACAATGCAAAATTATTGCTGCTTCAGTCACTCAGCTTTTAAAGAAATTTAAAAGAGGGCGCCTGGGTGGCTCAGTTGTTAAGCGTCTGCCTTCGGCTCAGGTCATGATCCCAGGGTCCTGGGATCGAGTCCCACATCGGGCTCCCTGCTGGGCAGGAAGCCTGCTTCTCCCTCTCCCACTCCCCCTGCTTGTGTTCCTGCTCTCGCTATCTCTCTCTCTGTCAAATAAATAAATAAAATCTTTAAAAAAAAATAATAAAGAAATTTAAAAGAATGTGAAGAAAACACTTAAATATTTACCCACATATTTAACCTTTCCAGTTCTCTTGATTTCTGTGCAGAGGCCCAGGTTTTCATCTGGTATCATCTTCCTCCTGCTTGAAGAAATTCCTTTAACATTTCTTGTAGTGTGGGTCTGATGGCAAGGAGTCACGTCAGATTTTGTCTGGAAAATTCTTTATTTTACTTTTATTTCCAAAAGCTCTTTTCCCTGAGTATAAAATTCTAAGTTGACAGTTTCTTTAGCACGTTAGAGTTGTTGTTCAGTTGTTTTCTGGTTTGCATAGCTTCTGGTGAGAAGTTTGTTATCACTCTTATGTATATTCATATATATCTCTCTTGTTCCTCCTTTCTGTTTCTGTGACTCCAATTATGTGCATGTTAAATCACTTGATATTGTCTCACAGGTTGCCAGAAACTCTTTCCAACTTCGTCTTGAGTAGCTCCAGGGATTGTGGAGCCCCAGTATTCAGATGTGGTCCTTTTTGTTGATTGCTTCTCTTCCAATGTAATATCAGCCTCTCAGTAATCACTACAGAATCTTTATTATAATTATTTTAGAGCCAGGAATTTTCCTCTGACTCTTTTTCCTTTCAGTGTGCCTTACCAAGTAACATGAAGGTGTTAAGCAGTTTAAACATGTTTGCAATTGGTCACCTCCCCATCCACCAACACGTTCCTTTTACTGATAGTTTTTTTGTATGTATTTGGATATAGATGTGTTTCTAATAACTTAAAAATTACGGTAACAATCAATAGTAACACTAGAAATTCAGAAAATACAGAAAAGGGAAAAAAGGAGAAAATAGAAATTATCCATATTCCCACCCTCAGCTGGAGATAATTGCTGCAAACCATTTGACATGTATATTTCTTACACTATACATCCTTCTACCATAACTGTTATTATTTAAAATAAAAATTGGGATTCTGTTGGGCATCTATTATGCAACCTATTTTTTCACATAATATATTATGAATGAATATCTTTACATCGATTCAGTATTCTTCTATTTTATTTACTCAACAGAGTACTTACTATATTTAAGGCACTGTTATAAGCACTTTACAAATATTAACTCATTTACTCCTCGTGACATTACAACTAGTAGATATTAATAACATCCCTCATTTCATAGAAGAGGACACTGAGGCATAGAGAAGTTTCGTAATTTACCCAAGATCCTATAGCTAACCTTGTAAGTCATGGGGCCATATTCAAGCTCAAGCAGTCCAAAGGACCATTTTTATTTCTGTTTATATACAATCTAGCTTTTGGTATATTTTTACTAAGGATCCTGACACACCAATCAGGCCCAGGTGAAGTCTCCGTTGTCCCATGAATGGATTTTTTTCCCACACTGCCTAGCATCCACTTCCTTTCCTCAAATTCCCCGATTTCTTCTTAGGGACACTTCTCCCACTGTGTTCACTCTTGGTTGGACAATTAAATCTGGACACCTGGTGAAGCTGGGGGCATATATATGACCTAAGTGTAGCTAATTGTATGCTGTTCCCTAGGACTTTGATTTTTGGGGGTTTTAAATTTATTTGTTTCACTATAATGTCAGCTGCCCAAGGGCAGGGATTCTTAATTGGTTTTGTTCATGGTTGTATTTTCAGTACTTAGGACAGTTCTTGACATGCTAAGGCTCAATAAATATTTGTCAAATAAATGTATGAATATGTAAAACACTTAGCACAGTGCTAGTCACAGAGTAAATGCTCAAAAATTGGAGCTATTACCACCACCATCATGATCATCGTCATTATTATTTTCTATCTCCCTCTACTGGAATGAAAGCTCCATGAGAATGGGGGTGTTGTCTGTTTTGTTTACTGTTGTATCCTTAGCATGTACAACTGTGCCTGGCACATGGTAAGTATTTGTAAATATGTATTGGATGAATGAATGGATTCCAGTGGTGGTATATGCTTCTTTAGTTTTCTTATGACCTCTTGAGGTTTTCTTTTTTTTTTTTAGGTTTTTATTTATTTATTTGACAGAGAGAGAGAGTGTGCAAGCAGGGGAAGCAACAGACAGAGGGAGAGGGAGAAGCAGGCTCCCTGCTCAGCAGGGAGCCCGATGTGGGGCTCGATCCCAGGACCCTGGGATCTTGACCTGAGCCGAAGGCAGACGCTTAACCGTCTGAGCCACCCAGGAGTCCCCTCTTGCGCTTTTCTATAGGCTTCCAGTACATTTCCATTTTTGCAGAAGTTACCCAGAATCTTTTTTGGTTGCTTACAGTCAAAGACCTCTAGCTGAAATACCAACCTATAGGAATGTCTCTCTCAAATCTGAAGCACTATGGTGTTAATATCAGTGGAGGACCAAGGACACATGATCTGAGGTGTGATCTCTGTGAGTTGTTAAAGTTGGTATTGCTATGATTACTGACTCAATTCTGTCACTATTTGCTGAAATATTGGCATTTGAAGGGCCAGTAGGACATTTGAGGGCCTTGTGGGGATACGATCCAGTAGGGTATTTAATATCAAACTAGTCCTGGAAAAAGGGAGCCAGATGTTTGCTTTGTCTGTGTTACTTATTTGGCGAGGACTCAAAGCCTTCTGACATACTTTCTCATGTACCTGGCTGCTGTCTGTCTCTAGAGTGATCACACATTTGTAAAAAGGTAGTTGTTATCTTGTCTTGGGGGCAGAGATCCTTGACTTGTATTTTGGGTGTCTAGTAGACAATAAAATTTAGTATCAGAAGACCTCAGTGTGAATCTATTCCAACTTATTGGCTGAAGCAGTGTGAAGTCCATTTTTTAAGTAGCTTTGTTGATATGACACCAATGATATGAAAGAAAATGCCAGGCCTTCTGTATGACTGCTCACACTTTTTTCATGGCACCATTCCTGAAGGAGTCATGAAGTGCTTCACTTTGCAGATCAATGTTAATTTAATAAGCACCACCATTTATTTTCTATGCTTTCTTAAATAGCTCAAAGGGGCCAAGTACAGGCTCTAAGATGATTTGTAACTAGGTGAGGAGGCTGCTTCATCAAAGGCTCCTTAGTGGGAAAGTAGTTGTTAAAATCCACAAAAAATTGATTTTTTCTTTCCATCTAGGTGTATACTCCAGTAGGTCTGTACGTCCCTTTTCATCATTATTATTCAGCTTAATCTGAAGTCATTTACTAGCTCTCTTCCTTCAGATTATGGCCAACTGTGCTGTTAGAATTTCCTCCAAAAGATTAGTAATCAATTAGTGTGCAGAAAGGATTTATAAATATGTAAGTACTATGTTTCCCTGGGTTAAATGGGTGACATTATGTTCCTGTGCCTCATCCTTTTGTGCTTCCAGACACATCATCATTTCCTGAAATAAAGCAAGAAAGTGCAAACTCAGTGAGCAAATAAAATCTTTCTTTGGTGGTTTTCTAGGACTAGTGTAGGAGGAAAAACCAGATTTCCTGGTAGATGAGTTTGTGAGAGATGCTGTCATAATGCCTTGAATAGAAGGCTCGAGGCCAAGTATGTAATCGAGCAAAACTCACTCTAACATTACTGTATTAGTAGGAGCCCATAATCCCCTCTGAGTGAGTTTACAATTGTAAGGCTATTAGCCAGCCACAGTTGCTCTAATTGTAATGGAACACGCCAGACCACATCTTAGCCACTTTGGGGACAGTTATGCCAGGAACACTGCTGTCCACTCACCATCACATTGACCATCTTCTCAGACAATGCTGCCCATCTTAGCAAACAGCTGGCTTAGAAGTTGTTCTTGTGTGACTTGTTAGCTGCCAACTTGATGATCTTGCTGCCAATCATTACAAACCCAAACATTTAGTTTGTGTCACCTCCAGCTCAAGGTTTCTTAGATTCTCTCCAGCAGAACACAGATGGTGTTCCCTTTCACACTTTCAATGGGTGGTCTGGCATTATGAAGGGCCTGGGAGCAGGACAAATTCAGACTGTGTCACAGACCTGTAATTTTCCCAAGCACTTCTTTTTCACCCCAGGAACTCATCTTCTGCAGAGCTTGCCATCTGGAATGGAGATCTTTGGAAGAAGCAAGGTAATGAATTACTGTGCACTCTCATCTGAGCTTCATGGGATGGGAGGGATCTTTGGAGGAGCCCAGAGAGGGCTTGGGCTGGCACTCAGCAAAATGGTAAATAGAAGACTTGGTCTCTAACATTATCACACTTCCTCTTCTCTCTACCCCTCCAATTGTCCAGATACCCAGTTTTCCATTTCATTCAGCAAGGAAAGGTGCCACAGTGGCTATAAAGAAGCAATGTGAAGGAAGAGAGGGAAAATGCCATGTGAAGATCTCAGGAAACTTGGAGTCAAGTTTCTTTTGGTTGTAAGTGACAGAAAGCTTCCCTCCTAGCTTAAACATGCAAGAGGACTTATTGGCAGGACACTGGGGTAGCTCCCAGAATTAGTGGCAGAGCTGCAAGAACCAAGGCAGTTCAGGAGATTTTAATACTGGAAATTGGGGACTTGATAGCACCAGTGAATGTGTGCTCACATATTACTGTGGGCTAGTGTACTCTCTCTCTCTCCCTCTCTCTCTCTCTCCCTCTCTGTCTGTCTCTGTCTCTGTCTCTGTCTCTGTCTCTCTCTCTCTCTCACACACACACACACACACACACACTATTTCTGTTCATTTCTTACTGGCTCCAAACTCCCCTACTGCAGATGAGCTTTCTTTCTTTACTTGGTGTAGAACATGGTTTCTGGCATCTTTGGATTTACAAAATCCCAGCTTGGAGACCCCAACAGAAAGAGAAAACATCTTTGTTTTCTTGTCAGTCTTTGAACATCCCTAAGGAAGGATTCTGGTTTTGAACATAATCCTGGGGTTTTAGTTGACCACAACTTGGCATAATGTGACATGTAGCTGATGACAGTGTGGCCACGATCAGACCTATGTTGATGCAAACAGACAGTCTAAATGGATATGATGGATCCAAAATATTCTCTATTTTTCTTTTTAAGAGGATGATGATTGAGTTTATGAGCCCTCTGAAGATCTGGAAACCATGAATTATGAAGTCAACTTGAACAAACTAGGGACAGGGGCACCTGGGTGGCTTAGTCAGTTAAGTGCCTTTGGCTCAGGTCATGATCTCGGGGTCCTGGGATTGAGGCCTGTATCGGGCTCCCTGCTCAGCGGGGGGAGTCTGCTTCTCCCTCTCCCTCTGCTCCTCCCACCTGCTCGTTCTCTCTCTCTCTTTCTTTCTCTCAAATAAATAAATAAAATCTTAAAAAAAATAAATAAAAGAAGCTAAGGACAAATCATGTAGAAGAGAGAAGGCTCAGGTAGGGTTGGTTAAGGTGGTGTGGGGACATGAAAATGGTCTTCATATGATGAAAGAGAGGAACTAGATTTACTGGCTGCTCTGGAGGTGGAATTAATAGCAGTGCAGGGGCAGGAGTATTATGTGGTGGAAAGTTCATTGGTCTTAGAGTCAGGAGACCTAGACTTTAGTATTGGTTTTGCCTCTGTCTGAATCTCCTCCTCTTTAGGCATGGTTCAGCCATGGTTTAGATTGGCTGGGCCATGACTCAGATACAATTGCTGGGATTAGGGTTGGAGTCAGTGGAACCAAAGGTATGGGCCAGGGTGAGGAGGCAAGTCTAAGTTCTTTACAGAAAGCTAGTGACAAAACCCAAGCCCTAGTTTGAAGGTCCAGAGGTAGGCAAGAGTCACAGGGATATTAGAGCAAGAGCAGGTCAGGAATGAGTTGGGGCAAGTTTTGGGGAATTGGTAAAAACGTGAATAGGTGCTTGCTGCTTGCCTTTAGGTGTGTGAGGAGCCTGGTGTGATACAGCAGTTTAGAGGGCTAGGGCAAGTCATTATCTAGCTGTGTGACTTTGGCTGAGTATCTTCCCTTATCTGGGCCTCAGGTATCTCTGCTGGGAGGTAAAGGGGCTGCACTCATGGTCCCCACTGGTTTTATGAGTTGTAGGAAAGAAAGAAATATTGGGTATTCTATTAGAACAGGATTTTCTACCAATTAGAGCAGTCCACTCATGGATCTGGCAACCTTGCCAAATAGAGGGAATTCCAGTTCTATTGGCAAGATGAAGAGGCCTAAATTCTGTTCTTCCACCTTTTTAAGGTAGTAGCTCTTCTAGAAAGGGTGAGAGCATGCCCTTCAGGCACAGCCTGTCAGCAGCATCTGCCCCTTCATGTTTGGCTGGCTTCTCCCACTCAGTACAGCTCTCATTGGATGTTGTCTATTTCGCCACAGTAGAAAGTAATATAAATACTCCTCAGATATTCACTGGTGAGAGTGTTTTTGTTGTTGTTGTTTTTGTCTTCCTTTTGGAAAATCTCCACGGCTGCGCCATTTGGCTATCTGAAGCTTCTGCATGCATTGCAAACACCATCTGTCATAACCCGAGACACACATACTGCATGTCATTAGTAATATAAGCCAGGGTTGCAGCTGTATGTGGCAGGGGAAAATGGCGGAACCACAACTTCCTCTGTAGGACTGACATGGTGAATAGGGCATTTGTGGTTTTTCTGAGCTTTTGCATTCGTCAATTAAAGATCTCTTTTGGCCTCTGTGGAGATACGGCTTATTTGATTAGAAAACGTGCCTTGAAGAAAACAAGTAGCTTCTTCTTAGGGCTGTTGAGTACACATTCAGGAGGAAGTCCAACCTGGGGGCTATTTCAAGAGGCCCGAGGAGAATTCCTTGGCCAGGGTGAGTGTACGTATAGGTGCAGGAGGTGTGGCACTCTATCTCTGTCACCGCCATCAACATCCTCCAGAGGGGTCCCACGAGGCCCCTGAGCTGGCATACTTCTCTCCCTAACTTACCGGAATAACTTCTTGGCCTTCATGCTGCACCCTTACCTTTTGTTCACATGATCACTGAAGTCTCCCAAGAGGCAGGGAAGAGTCTACTATCTACTACTATTTGGGACAGAAGTAAAGCTCAGAGATGAGGTGCCCCACCCAGTATCATAAGGGACACAACAGAGACTGGAGCCCAGATTTTAGGCTCTTGCCCTCTGTCCCACCCTATCTGTCTTTTATTCTTGTTCTGCTGCACAAGCCCTTTTAGCCCTTGGCTTATGGGAGGTTGTAAGGGCATCCCAAGGAATAGATTTTGAGGGCTTTATAAAGCAGACAAAATTCCACAGGTGCCAAGCATGAGTGTGCATCCTCAGGATGGTGGAATAAACCTTCCCATGGATGGATGTCCATTAGTGAGTTCTGGCTCCTGGCTGCCTCCCTAACATTAGAGAATATTGCTCCCTTATAAGGGCTTCCTAGTTCTTGCTGAGATGGCTATGCAGAGAGACAGCCATGGGCACTCCTTAAAGGGACAGACTGTGTGCTCCTTTGTTCCTGTACCCCAAGGGCCCAGCTCAAGGTCCGGCTGCCAGTGTGCCCAAGGGGTTACTGAGCATCAAACAGGCAATGGGGTACAGGAGTGCCTGCTTTGTGCCAGATCCTTTGCTAACTGGGGACTAAGGATACAAACAAGCAAGACTGAGACACAGTCCTACCCCTCATGGAGCGGACAGTCTAGCGGGGGGGGGTGCTTTATAAATAAGTGAACAAAGACATGATTACAGGCCATGGTGAGTTCTTGGAATGAAATGAATTTGCACAGCTGTAGAGAGCTGTAGAGAGCTGTGAAGCAGCTACTCAAAGCTGGGTGCTCTTGCCTCTTGGAAGAGATGGCATTGAAGCTGAGAATAAGGCACACAAAGGAGGTAACTATTCCAAAATTTGGGGGAAGTACTTCAGATAAAGGAACAGCATGGGTTATATCCCACTACTATGCCCGGAAATGTTGCTGCTGGAGAGAGATATGACAAAAGGGTATGAAGATATGTCCTTGACTTTCAGGGAGAGGCTAGAACCCATGGTACCAAATGCTTAGTAGCCTTTGGGCATGGATTGATGTGGGCTTTCAATAGTGCCTCACTACATGCTGTTTCATATGTGCATTGCCTGGTGGTCTATGAGGTCTCAGCTCAAATGAAGCTGAGGTCATCGATATGGGCGGCTGTCTCCCATTAGTCATCCGAGCAGGATTGCCCTTGGTGCTCCTCAAGGGCCCTCTTAGCGCTAAGATCGTTAAGGATTTCAAGGGTCCCTTGGTCTCTGTTTTGCTGCTCTTGATAATATCTCCACACTGATTCATGGTAGGGCAAAAATCATCTGGCTAACGAATTTGGCAACACATAGCAACAACCACAGACTATCCAGGAATTTCACTTTTGGAAAATATATTATAAGGAAAAGAATTCAAACTATTTACATACACATTGCAGAGTTGTCCAAATGAGAAATCTGGAAGCTATGCAGAGGCTAACAATAAAAGATTGGATAATGTAAAAATGCTAGTAGAAATGACATCAGCTAACACGTACTAAGGAGTTACCACTGGCTCCGTGCTACGTGCTTAATGGAATTATCTCATCACGCCTCAAAACAACCCTGATGTTGGCAACCATGCTATTGTTGTTCCTGTTTTATAGAGGAGGAGCCTGAGGCTCAGAGGTTGAATCACTTGTGCAAAAGCACAGAGCCAGTGAACAGTCAAGTTGCAATTTGAACCCAGCTCCATCTGATCCCAAAGCCCGGGCTTTTACCTACCTATGATGCATGTACTTTCTGTCTCCAGCACATCCACTTCATGTGGTTCTCAAAATGATGGTCGTAACATCTAAAGATGCTCATAATTATGTATGAAAAAGTGGGATGTGAAATTGTAGCTATGTTTCGATTAGCACCATGTAAAGCAAGCAGCACTTATTTATAACCAAACAGGCAGATGGAAATATATCAGTGTTAACCTTGGTCATTTCAGGATGGAAACTCAATTGTCTTTACACTTCTCTGTATTTTCCAGACTTCCATAATGAGTACTTATTACTCATATAATAGCAATTCTGCTAATGAGCTTCTCATCAAACATGGGAACACCAAAGGAAACCTCCTTTATCTTTTCCCACCAAAGCAACCTCTGTTTCATGTGCCTTTGGCCCACAGATCATAAGCCTCATCTGTTTATAGTGAGCAGGGACATGGAGGAGAAACGAAGGAAGCGCTTTGCCTTCTGGTCCTCGCAGGAGGAAGTGATGCGTAGTCTTCCTCTTCTCTCCAACTAGCACCTGAAGGATCAAGAGCTTAGTTTGACCCGTGTCATTTACATTTGGCAGATCAAGTCTTGCGACTCCAGACCTTGTGGGAAAAGAAAGTTTCCTTTGATTAGTGGCAGAAAGCCCTCAGTCCTTCATCTGTGCAAGCTTTACAGAATGAAAAAGAAAGTCAGGTGGGCAGTGTCTTTGGCTCTTTTGATGGCTCTTGTGTCAACACCCAAATACCCATTTCAGAGCTTTTAACACTCACTTTGTAGGTCACAGTGGTCTCTCATTCATTGTGAATCCTAAATGAGTAGGCATGGGGCTGGTCATGATTGGAGTGACCATGCTTGCTTTGATTAAATATTTGCCTTTCATGTTGGATTTCTTATTAAGCTGTGATTCAGAAACTCCACTCTACAATATCTCTATTTATAAGTTTTGTAGTTGATTTAAAAGTTTTTCAATGTCAGAATGTGTGTGTGTGTGTGTGTGTGTGTTTACATATATGTTAGTTACAAGGACTCTATGTCTAGGAAGTAACATCGTTCTAATGCCTCAGCTAAGATTTTTGCCCATTGCAAATGCTATTTTCAGCCCGATTGACAAGTTACTTTAAAGGTTTGAACTGTCCTGGTCCTAAAAATAGAAGGGCAATTTCTTGTCTAGCACAAGAGGAAGGCGAGTTTAGGATATTGAGTTATCTAGGACCAGACTGTCAAGATGTGACTTGCTGGAGTGCCTGGATTTGGGTATTTGAAAGCTTTTTGTTTGAAATACCATCTCACATGCAGAAGCTGTCTCTGTAAAATGGATCTTCTTGATGATTGCAGAAACAGCTTTTTCCTAATTATGAGATGCTGACAGGCTGTCTGAGGGGATGGCAGAGTGGACCTGCATCAGCCAGGACATTAGTGTCAGGGGTCACTCAGATAATGATCACTTTGCTCAAGGCTAATCGAGTGTCTCGAAGGCCAGGACTGGATTTAGAAGCTTCTGGTCATGCCCACAGCAATTGCAGGGCAACCGCGTTGAATACTTGCTGGGTTCTCTGCTTGGAGCGTGTATCTCCAATTTTACCCGGCTCGGGCAGGGATGGGGGCCTTTCTTGTGTTCCCACAGCCCGCGACCTTGCTTTAGCCGTGTCATGACCAGTCTGGAAGGTCCCTGTGAGATCACCTGCTGTAGCCCCTCCACAGAGACACCAAAGCCAGAAAGGAGCTGGATTTGCCCAAGAAAGAACACAGAATCGGTGGTAGAGCTGAGATGGAGCCTCCTCAGCTTGTTTCCGTTCTAGATGTCTGCACTGCACCTAACATAAGAAATGTGTAAGTGTGTCTTGGGGGTGGTCAGCAGCTCCTGGAGCCTTTGGAGAGCCGGGGCTTGTGGTCAGCACCAAATCTTCTCCCTGGGGCCCCCTCCGCCATGACCACTGAGGAGGGTGCACGGATGGGCTTCAAGAGCACACTCCTTTCTCTCTCACCTTTTGTCCCAGGGGTGGCGTTTGGTGGCTTTTGTCCCTTGGGGCCTTGTGAAGTGCAAGGAACTTCACCCCACCCCACAGCCCTGCAATGACCTGCCTCACTCAGCATCCTCAGGGCACGGTGGGGGCTCCCACGTGAGTGCTGTCTTTCTCTCTTGCTGACTTAGTTCAGCCTCCGGTTATGGTTTTGAGAACAGAGGTAGAAGGGGCCTCAAGAGTTGCTTTAATCACAGGCAAACTGCGCACTCCACGGTCTCCTCCTTCAGCAGCAGATTTCACCACGGGTCTCCTTTTTTACTTTTTGTTTTGGCCACACTCTCCAATAAATCCAAGGGTTCCTGGTAATAGATAAAGGCAATTGTAAGGATTTAAATTTCTCCTTTCAGGCTCTCCCTCTCTTCCCCGTGAGTTTTGGTGTTTTTGTTTTGTATTTTGGTGTTTTGTTTATTTGTTTGTTTTTTGGTTCCTTCAAGCCTGATGCTCTTAGCACTGATTTTTGCCAGTAGACATTTTGGGTAGGAGGAATTTTCAAGTGGTTGGTTGGTTGTCTGAAAAGTGAACGTGCAAGGAAATCAGTGATGCCTCCTGAGTCATGACTGACATATTTTTTCCTTTACTAATTTTAAACTCGCGTTTTCAGATTGACAGTGTTAATATTCTTCTGTCTGCTCCCTTCTTTCCTTGTATGAATTGGCTGTGAGGCTGTGTGATGTGCTGTCTGGGCTGGGGATTAGGGGACCCGGGTTTTTATCTCTAATGTTTTCCTTATGTTTACAGACCGCAACAGTTTCTGGTAGCACCAGTGAAGGCGAATGACTGGCGCAAGCTTCTGTCTCCTGGGTGACTGGAGGGAGCAAAACTGTGAGCTGCAGAATGATTTAAAAAGTAAAAGAGAAACTCAAATGATTGTCACCTGATTAAAGAAGAAAAAAATCTTCCTTTCACGTGAAGATCCTGTCATTAGGTGGCCTAGCTGTGAAGGTAGATTCGTAGGACCAAGGGGGATGATTTCCGTGTTCTGGAATGTCGGCAGTGGAAGGACCCACAGCAGATCGTTCAGGCAATAAACATTTCCAGGTACCTCATGCATGGCTAAGTACTGTTCTGGGGGCTGGGAATGCAGTGAGGAACAAACATCCTTCCGTCCAATGCCCTCTCTTGGCAGACAGACATCTTAGTTTCCCCGAAGAGGGGAGGGGAGCTGCTGAAGGTCACACAGCAAGCCCATGGCAGAGCTAGGCTAGAAATCAGGGCCCCTGGCACCCAGGCAGCTGCCTGTTATGTCTTCATTCTGCTGCTCCCGCTGATTGTGCTGTAGCCCTGGTTGGACAGATTTCCCCCAGTGACGTGAGCAAATGGCCCCAGCTGCCAGTCCTCCCATCCTAAAAAATCCAGGTTCCATGCCAGGCAGGTAGGGGGCTCTGGGTATCAGCCACCTGGAAGGTCTGCCCATATGTGTGTGTGTGTGTGTGTATTTAAGTCCATGGATCTTCAGATGAGGTGGGTCATGTCTTGAAAGGAGAGAATAGAAAAGAGCCCTGCCAGGACGAGGGCTGCATAGCTTGGTGACAGGCAACGAGACTCTTTCTGTGCTCTCACTGACCACAGCCCAGCTTGGTGGCTAGGCCCCTTTGAGGGGCTGTACCCATGGAAAATGCTCAGTAAGTTTGGGCAGGATGGGGCTGAGTTGGTGAGAGGAGCAGTGCAGAGGAGGACAATGGAATCAATGAATGAAAAGAGCTGGGCACTGACCTTCTGGACCATGAACTTCTGCCCTGCTGGCAGGTGGCTTCTGTGGCCTGGCTCCAGAAAGCTGTCGCTTGCATCCCCCTCCCCCCCTTGCCGGGTTGTCCCAAGAAGGGATCTGTCCTGTCACATCAGGCACTGGGCTGAAGCCTGCCACATTAGCACATCTTTCACTTTTCAGAGATGAGAGTGCCAGTCACTGTGATGGGCAGCAAGACACTGTTCATTGTCAATTAATTATTAGTTGTCAACTCGGAGACTTTGTGGAACTAAGACGATTCAGGCGGGTTGTAGAATTCCTCCTTTAAAGGCATCACAACAACATTGTTTAGAGGAAATGGAACACCCTTAATTATCAAAGTCGGCTGAGAGCCTGTCATGCTCGCCTCTGCTGGAGGCGTGGGCTTGCTGAGAATTCACACTGTGGTGCCCTCACCTTATGGCTCGCTCCTTGCATAATGGCAGGGTATGAAATGGGAGCTCTTCATTGTCCACACATCTCTGAAACATTTGAAAGGTTATTATGTGTTTCCTAAATAAAGAAGACCCACAGAGGGATGACTTGGGCCTATTGTCTACTTCCAGTTTGGAAGGGTAACCCCTAGAAGACAGGGACAAGCTTTTCCTAGAAGGGTTTGGTCCTCAACTCTATGTGTGCTAGCTAAGTAAACTCTGAAGGTTACGGGCAATACTCTTGTGAGACTGAACTGTCACCGCTACCACCAAGGCTCTTGTTTTGTTGAGGTGACTTTTCCTAAGTCTCTATTGAAGGAAGGCACATTTATAGCAACTTCCTGGTTATTCACTGACTTCAAAACTTGTATGAAGAGGCTTTGGTGAGAGGATGTGTAGCATCTCAGTGGAATTTCATGTTTGGCCAAGGTCTTTATGTATAGAGCCCCACGATTCCTCTGCCCTGTTGTCTGGGGCCATCTTAGCAGCTTGTGGGTTAAAGAAGTAGGCTATCCACGTGTTTGCTTTGCTGCTCAAAGGGGAAATTATTTGGGACTTCACTCTTAGGCCTCGTTTGACATAGAGCAAAGGTCAGAGATTAACTGGAGGGAGATGGGAAGAAACATTGAATGGCCATGAATGTAGGGATGCGGAGGTGATTACTTTCTTGTTAGCTTCTTCTCTCTGTTATTTCCTAGGAAGGTTGGAAGAATCATGCTCACTTCTTGGCCATGATGGCTTTTGGTGACACCCTTGGCTGGTGGACCAGAGGAGGTCTGTATGCTAGAGTCTTCATGCTCCTAAGGTAGAAGAACCATAATTATAGTGTCTTTCCTCTGGGAAATAAAAAACTCTGGAGCGTTGCCATTCAAAAAGTGTGGTCCGGGGAATCATAGCATCAGCATCCCCTGGGAGCTTGTCAGAAATGCAGAATCTCGGGCCCCCTCCCAGATCCACTGAGTCAGGATCCTCATTTTAACAAGATCCTCTAGTACCATTCTTGAGAAGTCCTGGTTTAGGGATTAAGAGCATGGGGCTTTGGCCTTGGACAAGCTTGGGTTCAAATTTAGGGTCTACCACTTACTGAATGATGTGACTTTGAGTACATTAATTAAATGCTGTAAGCCTCACCTGTGGAATTGGAATGGGGGTGGATAATAACAGTACCTGCCCCATGAGACTTAGGTGATGATTGCGTGATTAACTACATGTAAAGCACTGAGCATGGGGCCTGGGAGAGGATAAGCCCCCAAACAGGGCAGTGACATGGCCAGAGCTGTGGTTTAAGAATAATACACTGGAGTGAGGCAGAAGACTGGTCCCGTTCTCAAAGGATGTTTGATTTTTAGGAATGGACTCTGCCCTGAGGAGCCTCTGCTCTGCTCTTTCCAGTCCAGGAAGAGGTAGTAGAACTTCTCTTCTAGCCACGAATAGAAGAAAGGAAGTTTAAAGGCACCGGGCAAAGCAGTGAAGGACACCACCTCTTGACTCCTCCACTGGCTAGGCGTGCGCTGTGGCATAAAAGGATCGAGCCTCTGCCACAGGACTGGAGGAAGGGAAGTTGTGCAAAAGGCAACTTATAGCCTGGACTCTTTCCCTAGGACTGGACCCAACAAGACCCTGAGCCTCTTGGTAAGCTGGAAGTTAGGGCCCCAGCTCTAGGCCTGGCTGCTTTGAGATGATTCATGATCTTGGACTGACAAGATACCATTTTGATTGGCCTAGATCCTTTTAAGTCCTGGTGGCACTACCCTGGGGGATGCAGCCAGTCCACAGACTTGGGCTACGGGGAGAGAAAGGCCCTGCCAAGCCAAGTCCTCTGTGCTCGGCGCTGGCGTCTGCTCACAGAGCTCTCCGGGGGTCCGCCATCATATCTGTTGAGTGAAGCTTACTGCTTTGATTGTAGTGCCTTCTGTGTCTTTTCCTGTCTTTCTTCCTACCTGCTTGATCTCATTCTCCTCACTCATCCCTTGCCCCAGTCAGTCACCCTGCTTGGAGGCATGACAACCATGAGCCGGGCCTGTGTGCACTGCCAGAAGCAGCCTGCTTTTGCCTTTTCTTGCCTTCCCTACCCTTCCGCTCCTTCTCTCCCTCTCTATTTCATGTCAAATATTTGCTTGGTTTACAACTCATAAAATATTTCATTAACTCATGTTTTCATTTAAGTAAGATGGCTGTCAGGCTGAAGCTAGCTGATTGTATTAGGAGTCAGGAAAATATAAAGAAAAATCCATTTGGAGAATGGAATAACACAACACATTTTAGTTCAGTTTCCTTGGTTTTTCTTTTAATGGCATTATAGATTTCCAAGTCTAATATTGCTCCTGACAATTCAAAACCAATTGCTTCTAAGGGGTTCTCTGGGCCCCTGTGCCTGTGAGCTGGCATCAGCTGACACCCCCACCCTCTGGTAATGCCCTTGGGCTGCCTGATCTTGCTGTTTTCCATTTACTCCACTCAGCTGCCAAGTGTTCACAATACAACAGTTGACAAACTGATTCAATGCCCATTATGGACTACCCTCCACGGGTTCTGGGAATCCTAAAATCATTGAGATGTGGTTCCTGCCTCCTGAGGACTCATGGCCTGTCTGCAGAGATGACAGGCATGGGCAGCCCATTATACTATACTGTCTCCTACTCTATGGTGGAGGCATGAGGCAATCCTGCGGGAACACAGAGGAATTGCTCCTTCTGCTCTGGCAGGAGCAGGTCCACTAAGTACAGCTGTGCAAGGTGTGTACTGCACAAGGATGCTAAATTTAAGTAGAAACCATTCATACTGCAGGCATACGAATGTAGATGTTTATTAGGACAGTTTTCTAACAGATAAAAGAATATATCTTGAGGAAGGGGCATATTTTTCCAATTTTCACTGAGACACTGTGTTGACAAATGGCTCTGGGCAGGCACGTGATCAAAAGGACTGTGGAGAAGAAGTGGCATTTCATGTGGGCTGTGCAGATCTCAGAGGAGTTGGCCAGCCAGGCAAAGGGCATTCTAGGCACAGGGAGCATACGCTGTGCCAGAGGCAGGAGATCACAATTGTGTACCTGGAAAATGAAGAGCGGCTGGGTGTGGCTGCCGCAGAGTACACATGGTAGACTATGGTGGGCCATGGCCTGGAAACATAGTCTGGAGTTACATCACAGAGGGTCCGGAATGTTTTGCTGAGAGTTTGGACTTTATTCCAAAGGTATCGATCATGAAGCCATCAAAGGTTTGGCATTCATCTCTTTTTTTAAAAAAAAAATATCATAACTTATACCTAACTGGTTCCAAAAAAATGATATAAGGTAGGAGATAAATACACCAGCCTTGTTATACACAGTGGAAGTAAAAATCCACTGAAGGCAGGGGTTGCAAAGGTCTATAGAGACCAGACAGAGAATGAGTGAGGGTAGTGTGAAGTGGGTTTTAGATAAGAGAGGGTGACCTGGAGAGCACATGGCCCATGGAAGGGGCAGCCATGCTCAACTCCAGCTGATTGTTGCCAGGAAGGAGTGCAGGCCAAATGTGACCAGGTCCCCAAGTTTTCATAAGAAGCTGAAAACTTGCATACTTATGTACCAACCCCCTAAATTCTCAGTTTGGGCAAGTAATTCGGATTTCTTAAAATACTACATGCCATACAAGGCAGGTCTGCCGACCAGAGTCGGCCAGCGATCTCTGATGATGAGGAAAGGAAGAGAAAATTCTTCTAAGAACCTGAGAATGAGATGGTAATGAGAATTAAGTTGATCTTTGAGCTTCAGCGCAGGTAAGACAAACATGGACGCCAATTCTGTTCTGGGGACCGGAAAAGAAATGAAGGCCAAGTATAGCAGGCCACATCCGGACTCTGTGGATATAGAAAAATAAGGTGAAATTCAATAAAACAGCTGATGAGTAGGACTCATGTTGGTCCTTTCATGGCAAGTTCTTCCCATAAGAATGTTTCCCCAATGACCCTTGGGTTGGTTGTGGCAGGACTGTCCACTGGCCAGAGCTTGAATCAGGGTGAAGAGTGTATGGCGATTCACTGTTACACAGTTTTTCTGAGCCTTAGCCCTTATGTGTGTCTGTGAAGGCTTGATTGCTACATCTAAGAGCTTCCATAGCTCCTGGATTCTGAGTAGGCCTTAGATATGTCTACAATAGTGCCTGTTTCACCTTCAGCCCCAGCTGAAGGGGTCATCCTTGGTTGAACATGTTCAGTATAATCTGACTATTCCCGCCTGTAGCCAACTGGACGAGGCTAGGCATTTGTAAGGGTAGCTAACCCACAAACTGATCTCTAGGCTTCAGTAGGATTGCCTGTTTTGTGTGCCTTTCCCGAGCCTCTCCTTCTATGTGATTCCCCTCAATGCCGCTATGTTCTGATCTAGCCCTTCGGGCCACTGTTGTTTGGTTCAGAGGTGTAGACATTATCCGAAGCTGGAACAAACTCTCCTCTCTAGGATTTTTGAACTCGACCTCAAAAGATTCAGGCCTGAAGCTATACATTGTAAAGTTTTTTTTTTTTTTTAAGATTTATTTATTTATTTATTTGAGAGAGAGAGAGGGGAGAGAGAGAGTGCAGGGGGGAGGGGCAGAGGGAGAGAGAAACTCAAGCAGACTCTGCGTGAGTGCAGAGCTCTACATGGGGCTTGATCCCATGACCCTGAGATCACAACCGAGCCAAAACCAAGAGTTGGATGCCCAGCTGACTACACCACCCGGGCACCCCTACACATTGTAAAGCTTTAACGCACACACACCACACACACACACAAAGAGCAAGAGAGAGAGAGAGAGAGAAGGGGGGAGGGAGAGAGAATTCATAAATGAATGTGCACATGCTCATGGGTAAACTAGCTGATGGTATTTGAATCCCTAGTTCCTGTTGTTTCTTAGGATTCTTCCCTTTTCCAGGCCTTGGATTTTTTATCTAAATTGTGGGGGGAGGCTTAGGCTAGATTCAGTTTGGTTTCTGTGGCTTGTAACCAAAAGATTCCTAAGTAATGGAGATGGCTGAGCGTTTATTCTGTGGCTTCTGGAAAACACCAAAAGAATGAAACATGTAACTGAATAGCCGAAAGTCAAAGGATACCTACCAAGAATAGTCACTGCACAGAGCACAGGGCTACCCAGTCCAGGCTTGCTTGCCCATGACGTGAAGGCATTATTACGTGAATAGGTGATATGTGTTGTAGGAACTCTCACTCCAGGAAATCCTAGGTTTCCACAAGTCAAAATGATAAGCTGCATTTCCTAAGGTGCCTCTCACTAGTTTCCTCAGAGAGAGCGAGGCATCATGATGTTTGAGCCCCAGCTCTGCCACTTCCTGGTCACGTGGCCCTGGGGGAAGCCATGCCCTCTCCGATCTTTGGTTTCCTCATCTGTCTGGTGAACAGCAAGAACACCACCCTCCCTGGGGCATCGCACAGCTTAAATGAGGCAGTGCACAGGGCAGCAGCTAGCCGCGTGCCCTCAGCTCTCTAGAAACTCAATGAATATTGGTTTTCTTCCATCCATTATTTCCCTGATTGAATGCCATCAAGGAGCATGTATTGACCCTTCTCAAAGAGCACATGATGGGGCTGTTTATCTGCAGAGGCGAACTTCCAGATGTAATCCACTCTCATCCACTTCCTCCTTATCACGATTTTCCCTGTGCTTCATCACAAAGAAGAATTTCGGATAATGCCTGCATTCCTTTTGGACCTGGAGAGAAGCATGATGCAGGAGTGATTTTTATGTTGCAGTCTGGCCTCTCCCCGCCACAGGATCTTAGAAACATGACCTTAGTGGTGACGACATGGATTAAAATCATGTGTCCTGAAAGGGGAGGGCTGGGAGGTAGGCATCATCTGCTCTCAAGGTGGGGCTCCCTCCTCCAAGCGTCTGCACGATGCTTCTCCCTCCCCAGAGACGCTGCAGACCTGGACAGAGGCACTCTGCCTTCCACAGTCCCGCTCTCTGAAGGGGGCACTGCAGGAGGAGAGGGATGGAGAGTGTCTTGCACGGGACTGACAGGGCTCTGTATGGCTTCCAAGAGGGCGCTTCCAATTCCTTTTCTTGCTATTAAAACGACCTGGAAGCCAAGTAGGCTGCATAAAATGAGTGAAAAGGAAATGAAGTCCGTTAATCTCCCAAGCCAGGCATTAATTCTGTGAAAGCCAAGTGACAGCTTCCAAACCCTGGCCTCCGTTCTGCAGGGAAAGAGGCTCATGCCTCGGGAAGGGCAGGAGCCCTGGGGCTTCTCTCTGACAGCAGACTTGCGCAGTAAGTGTCATCTCCACCAGTGCCAGCCCACGGTTCCAGTTGCTGAAGTAGCTATTGGTTAAAGAATCATGATAAACGAGGACATGGCTGTGGGCAAAATCACGGCCGTGGACCTCGGAAGCCAGTCCCTTGTGAGACTTCACAGGAGCACCAAGCACCGCCTCTGTGAGGTGGGATCCGAGCCTATTAGCCACCTGTAAATCAGAGACAGTGAACACAGCCTCTGCCCCTCAGCACAGCATCGTGGCTACGGGTCCGGATTCTGGAGCTAGATCAGCTGGGTTCAAATCCCAGCTCCACTGCTCACCAGCTCTGTGACCTTGGGCAGGTTACTTAACCTCCCTGTGCCGTAGCGTTCTCTGAAACAAGAGAATAACACTGGCATCTACTGCCAAAGGATTGCGAGGCAGATTAAACGAGTTAATATTGGTAAAGGGCCTAGGACAGTGTCTGGCACATCATAAATGCTATACTTTTTGTCAGTTAAATTACTTGTTTGTCGATTACATTCTTTCCTTAGTCTCTTGAGTTTTTTTTTTTTTTTTTCATATCAAGTCTGTTCTCACTGTATTGCAGCTATAGATACAGGTCCAGGGGGATGAAAGGAGTTGTCTGAGATCATCTGCCTAATCAAGGTCAGCCCACATGCCAAAGCCCAGGCCTCGGACCCCTTCTGCTGTGCCCTTCCAGCTGTGGTCCTCTGTCACTGGGAGCCTGGGGGAAAAGGGCTTGTGAGCCAAGTCACTTTATTCAAATGTATGGGTTAGGGCCATGCACTTATCGCTTGGGGCCCTTTCAGAGGTTTGGGTTATTGGGTAAGGTGACTCTATTTGGGTAGGAAGGTCTACGAAAATGTTTCGTTTTCCTGAATGCGGCAGCAGTAGGCTCGAAGGCAGTACTGGGTGAATTTAGCGCTGAGGGCTGTGTGAACCTGAGGACGACTGATGGTTGGTCTTTGCATTTGAAGGGCTGGATAGCAGATCCAAGACTGCCTGGTTCAACTGCCCCAGGTACCCAGGGAGGCACCCAAGCCCCTGCTGGATGGAGCTCATACCAAGGACCCACAGCCGTGTTTCCATGCTCCTCAGGCATCTTCCGCATGGCGAGTTGGCTTCCCAGGGACCCAGAGATCAGAGCATCTAGGTGCCTTGGCAGTTTTATTTCTTATTGTAATCCGGTAAAGAGTCTCTTCATTTCCCTCCCTAGGACCTTGGGAGCTTTCAGGGTGTGGATGAGCACCCCCACATCCAGTCAGCCCTGAGAAATTGAGAGAGCAGCATACGAGTTTAGGAACGCTGGCTGTCAGCTGCAGGCCAATCCCCGGGATGCATCTCACTGTCCTTTGAGCCACATCTTTTCTTTTCAAACATCACCACTCTGCCTCTCCTACTGTGTTTGAGGACAGGCAATAACCCTAAGAGTGATGAATACCAACAATGGTTCTATGTGCTTTTTTGGAAAGTTCCATCTCCTTTCTGGTCTGCACAGAGGCCAATTAGAAGGAGCTCTAGTCCCAGAGCCCAGGTGGTTGGCTGATGATTGGGAAAAGCAGCCTGGAAGTTGCTAGAAGGCAGCCTGTGGTTGAAGTTGGGCCTCCCTCCCCTCTGGCCTGCTGTGTGGTGCTGGTGCTTCCCAGGACATGGGACTGGGCTTGCAAAAAACCAGCGACGGGGCAAAAAGGAGGTTTCAGGGAGGCTCAAACATCGCATCCCAATGGCTGTCCCTGCCTCCTCAGTCACTCTTCCCTAGAACCCACTTCATGCCTCTGCAAGGGGGTTTGCACTTAGTAGCACTCGAGGATGTTCTTGGAAGACAAAGCACTTAATAAATGGGCTTGAAGCCATTCTCTCTTAAAGCTGGCAGGGCCCATGGAGGTGGGCTTGCTCACACTGCTCCTTATGCAGGAAGTGGAGGCCCAGGGAGCGAAGGGGCTTGCCTGAGCTCACAGCTCCCTGGAAGTCAGAGGGCTACACAACTTTTAACTTGGCCTGTTGGCCTCCCCTGGAATGTATACTTTCTACCAGATGCAGTCCACCACGGAGGAGAGAAGAGCAAAAGACATTTTGCTCAGGCTTGAACCCATGCTTAGCAGTCTTTTATTTCATTCACGTGCACAAGGAGTAAATTTTTCCAAAGAATAAGGCCCAGGGATGCCAAGAAGCATCTGGGGGAGAGTTGGACCTCCCTTTAGGTCACTTTTCCAGGGTTCGGTTCTCTTTGGCCAAACCCTGGTCCTGCCAGCATGTGGACCTGGGTGCAAGGGCCTGGCAGGAACTTGCTGAGGGAAAATCTTGGGGACCGGCAGGGTGGGGAAGGGCTCATCAAGGGGCCACTGGGATGAGTGATAGGCAAGCCCAGTGAGCACATTTGTAAGAACCAGCATGTGGAGGGGCTGAGCTTCCAAGACAAGAAAGAGGAGCTCAGATGGAGGCAAAGACAGAGGAGGAGGAAAATTGTGACCCTCCCCTGACTGGTCAGAGGACTTTGGGGATAATGAATCCAAATCTGGGTTCCATGCTTGGACAGCCCAATAACAGTACATTCCACGGGTGTACATCCTCAATTTGCTATTTACTGTATGATCCTGGGCAAATTACTTAAGCTCTGTGTGCCTCTGTTTCCTCTTCTGTGGAATGGTTGTTGTGAGGAATAAATGACCTAATCCATGGAACATCCCTAGCACAGTGTGGGCCCCGAGCCAGCATTTAGTACATTCTAGATGCTGCCCCTTGTCTTGTTACTCACGTGTTGCTTGTGTTAGGAGTATAAATGTCCCTGTGCTTGTTTGTCTCCCCACCGAGACTCGAAGTTCTGGGAGGCCAGGGGTCACGTTTGCCATATTCACTGCTCTCTGCCCAGGACTTATTCTCAGGGCTGTCACTTAGAAGGGCAGGCACTCAAGAAGAAAAGATGGCAGGAAAGCAGGCAGGAATGGAGGGACGAAGGAAGACAGGAGAGCCTTATTTGGATGAGGAAGGGACTGGAAATCCTGGCCTATGAAGAATGAAGGAAATGGGTATGCATAACTGAGAGAGGAGAAGACTCAGAGAGGCCATGGGAGGAATCTTAGGATTGCCGGCCAAGAGGGATGAGATTATGAGATTTGTTATCATAAAAAACAGCAGGGAGACCAAAAAAAAAAAAAAAAAAAAGCAGGGAGGACCTAGAGGGTGGGGAAAGGACCAGTGACTGAAGACAAAGAAGGACTTACTGAGCGCTCCAAGGAGGGAACAGGCTGCGTCAGGGAGAAGTGAGTTTCCCGACGTTGGAGGCATGCGAGCAGGGCCGGGACTAGCCCTTGATGCGGCTGCCGAGGAAGGATTCAGTCACCAGAGGGGACCGGCCACCCTGCCTGATCTGAAAACCGTCTCCTGCCACCTGCCTCACCCTTTTCTCCAGGACTTTCCGTCACTGCTCATTGGGTGGTTGGTGTTCTTGGGAGTGCAAATGATGTGTGAAGTAACTTCTGATCTTTTCTGGCACGGTGCAAAGTTGTGCAGGGCTTAGGGAAATACTTAGCTACACTGCGCAAGCCTTTCCCAAGTCAGTATTGGGGAAAAAAATAACTCCATTAGAAGTGCTAAATGAGGATCGTAATGAGATATCCAAAGTCTTGCCAAGTGAATTTAATCGCTTTCTGATCCCAACAGCCACACAATTCAACTCTTTCTTAGCATAATTAAGCAAGTGACAATGAGGATACTATTCTAAGACATGGTAATGAGATGCTGAGGGGCCTGAATTCAGCTGGAGGGGAATTCCTATTAAATATTTATTAGATATGCAAGTTCTTTAATAGCTAGAAAAAAATAGAAAAGGAAATTTAGTTAAGTGAGGTCCATTTCCTTTGAAATTAAACTGTTAAAAACAGAAGCTGCCAGGTCACTTCTTGTAGGTGTCATCTTTCTGGGCTGAGGGCTTGGCTGTACTCTGTGACCAGAACACTCCTTAGGTGAGCAGGAGCCCCAGTAAAAGAGGCTAAATTAGGGAATGATGGAGATCGCCAGCTGGGTAGTAAAGTAAGAAGGAAGGTGTAAGAGGTAGTGGAGTGGAGAAGAAGGAATGTGGGGTGTGGAGTCCAGATTCGTGTTTGAATTTGAGCTTCAAAATCACTAGGATGTGTGTATGTGTGTGTGTGTGTGGGGGGGAGAGACCTGAGATGAGTCACTTTACTTCTCTGAGCCCACAGTCTCCTTCCAGCTCTGTAAAATGGGTTTATGCATCCTAAGCCCCAGGGGATTAAATGCGATCACGGCTGTGAAAATGCCTTAGAAACTGGAAAGCACTGTTCGCCCAAAAGGGGCTTGGGTCACGGACTCTGAATCCCCCGCAGGAGATTTTCCTAGGGTGCTAGCAAGCTCCTAGCAGAGCTCAAGCCCCTTCTCTGGTTGTAGCTCCAGGGAGGAAGCAGATGGAGTAGACTGGAAGATTGGAACTGTGCTGCACTTGGAATTTTTTCTACCTAGCGAGGGATACCCTGCCCACCGACAAGGTTCAAAATCACACACCTCTCCAAGGGATGTTAATCAGTATGCGGAGAAGATGCAGGTTCCCGGCCTGGCTCCGGGCAGGGGAGTTCCGGACCTCCGCCGGCTCTCCAGCCGGGATGTTTGGCACAATTCTGCGGCTCACCTGCGCAGGAGGAGGGCTGGGGCGGGGCTTTGCTCAGGCCTCGGGCAAGCCCTGGGAGGCCTGTGTGAGCATGCGTGCGGGCGGGTGCAGGTGCGAGCCGGCGTGTGGGCGCAGAGGCCGACTCCCAGCAAGCCTGGTGCAGTCCTCCAGAGACTCACAGGTTGCCTCCATTTCTAGACTTTTCCTTGACTAACTTTTCCACAACGCAGAGTGATAGCAATAATTATTTTTGCTTCCCGAGTGCCTACTTGCGCGGCGCACCATGTAACAACCTGCTGGGTAAGTAGTATTACCCTTTTTTGGCCTCCTTACGCAGAGGGATGCTTGATCCCAGAGTTGGGAAATGGTTTGTCCAAGGTCACAAAGCTAGTAGCTCAGGTTTCTCTGACTCCCAAGTCTCCGTGGTTTTCCCTCTTCCACGCTGCGTTTCCCAGAGGGGTTCAAACTGCATGATCTAGGAGGAACCACTCCAATCCGCCCCCCCCCCCCACCGCACCTGGGGAGACCAGCTTCCAGGGGCCTTTCAGGCCGCAAGAGGTGGGACCGCTCCTCAGCACTGTGGGGTGGGGTAGGAGTTCTGTGGGTGAGCCCTGCTTGTTGCCCCCGGACACACAGGGAGGTGGGGAATCATGCTTTCTGGGGAGCCCTTTTCGGTCTGACATCTAGGGCAGAATGCTTGTGGAGCAGTGGCCTCTGGTGAGCGACTCTTCCTTTGTCCCCGTGCCGTTCCCAGTGCCATCAGATCCCCTGGATGATTTGGCCCTCAGCCAACTAAGCAAGTGGCCCAGAGTGTAAATCTTTTACATGTGCCCTCTTGGTGTGAAGGGCTTAGCTGATGCGGGCCATGGATGTCAGCCCCATGCTTGGAACCTTGGAGATCATACTCAGCTCAGCTGCAGCTATCCGACTCTTATTCCTCTCAGCTCATTCAGCCCTGCTGATTCTTCATGAGATGGCACTCCCATTGGATCCCTCCCAGGCATCTTTTTTTTTTTTAAGATTTTATTTATTTATTTGACAGAGACAGAGAGAGAGAGAGCAAATGTGCACAAGCAGGGGGAGGGGCAGAGGAAGAGGGAGAAGCAGACACCCCACTGAGCAGGGAGCCGGCTCGATCCCACGACCTTTGGCTACTTCTTGTGCCAGTTATTTGCTCAGAATGGGCCTAGTGCAATTATACCTATAATCTCATCTGCAATGAGTCTGGCTGTGACTTAAACACCTTCCCAGCCTGGGATGAAACTGATGAGAGTCAGAAGCCTAGAAAGTAGCAGCATCCCTGAGGTACGTATCTATGATCCGTACAAGGTCAAATTCTAATAAAAGGAAAAGTCCTAAGTAGATAAAACTAAGTGGATTTGAAATGTGGGTAATTCCAAATCACCATCCAAGATGAGAGAGCGTGTCGTCACACGCCATCGCGGACGCCCATTGGTGGCTAGCTGCAGGAGGCCATTCCCTGACCCCTGTGATCCGTCTGGACTCTAGGGTGCAGCGGCATTCAGAGATCCCTGCGACTGGAGGCTGAACACAACTTGGAGGGGGACACGCCACGGGGTACTTTCCAGTTCACTGTAGTGTGGTAAGTATGTACCAATGGGTCCCCTGTGGCAGGAACTGTGGGTATGTGGCGTCTCCCTTGTGTTGCTCACAGACACGGAAGACACAGGCAGGCTCTAAGAAAGAAGGGGAAGAGCATTCTGCCTAAGATGATGAGGAAAGTTCAGTCGGCCTTCGTGAATTAAATAGCTAGCGATTGGGCTTTTCACATCACTGCATATTTTCCCACTTGTATAAATGAGTGTGCATCTTTTATACGTGCCTTATATTTTACAGTTTAGAAGGTATGTTCACGTATTATTCAGTTTGATTCTCAAAACAACCACTTCAGGTTCCTCATCTCCATGTTACGAATAAGGAAACGTATAGGCTCACCTTGGTTAAGGTGCTTGCCCAGGCTCACCCAGTGAGTCTCAAAATGTAAGCCCAGGACTTCTGATAGCGAGTTCAAGGTTCTTCCACAAAACCACCACTGCTGTCATCTCTCAGTGTGAGCTATAACAGAGAACCATAATTGGGATGTTCTCTGCAATGTATTAAAATGCTACAGAAATATGGCTACAAGAACAACTGAAGTTTACAATTGTGCTTTGTGCTTAAAGCCTCAGGACAGAAGCATAATAAAACCATTCATTAAAATATTTAGATCAACTGACAGCCACAATAATTAAAAACTCATAGCAGCGTGAAGCTGTGTTTCAGATTAGTCTTCTGAGTGGACAGGCTTTTTTAGAAAAATTTGTCCTCACTGTTTTAGGAATAAGGGCTTCTGCTGAGATAGTCATTGAGGATGGAGGTCAGAGTGGCGGAAGGACTTTGAAGGTCTTTCAGGGTAAGGTTCTCATGTCCCTGAGGACCAAAAGGTAGCAGGTCCCAGGAGACAGAACTTTGTAATGGTAGCAGCTTCCTCGAGTCCAGGCTGACCTGAGAGGACCTCCACCTTTCCTCCTCCCTCTCTACTTCTTAGCTTCTCACAGCTTGACCTTTATTTTAAAAATATAGAAAAATAGGTGCCTGAGTGGCTTAGTTGGTTGAGCGTCTGACTCTTGATCTCAACTCAGGTCTTGATCTCAGGATTCAAGCCCCATATTGGGCTCTTGATCTCAGGATTCAAGCCCCATATTGGGCTTCACGCTGGGTATGGAGCCTACTTAAAGTGTATGTGTGTGTGTGTGTATATATAATATGTATATATATGTATATATATGAAATTAAATATATACAAAGTTGAAGGAATAGTTTGGTAAACAACCACATACCCATTACCCAGACTTAATAATAGTCAACTCAGGTCCAGTTCTGTTGTAGCTCTGGCTCCAGACTTGGTAGCAGGTCATCCATAAATCTTTCAGTATGCATCTCTAAAAGACGTGAAATATTTTTTATAACATAACCCCAATACCGTCATCAAATATAAACAGAGTGATAATCTCTTAATGTAATCACATATCTGTTCAGTGCTCAAATTTCCAGTCTCTCTCTCTCTCTCTCTCTCACACACACACACACACACACACACACACACACATACACACACACTTCGTTTGATTCAGGATCCAAATAAAGTCCATATATTACAATTGGTGAATATGTCTTTCAGGACTTTTTAAAATTATAGGAATTCTCTCCATCTTGTTTTTTTCTCTCATAATTTATTTGCTGAATAAACCAAGATGTTTTCTTTTTTTTTAAGATTTTATTCACTTGAGAGAGAGAGAGAGAACAAGCAGAGGGGTAGAGGCAGAGGGAGAAGCAGACTCCCTGCTGAGCAGGGAGCCGACGCAGGATCCTGGGACTGCAGGATCATGACCTGAGCCGAAGGCAGTCGGTTAACCAACTGAGCCACCCAGGCGCCCCAAACCAAGATGTTTTCATGTAGAGTTTTTCACAGTCTGGATTTTGCTGATGAATTCCCACGGTTTAGGTCAAGATGTTCCTCTGTCCTTTGTATTTCTTATGAATTGATGGTTGTATCCAGAGGCTTGATGTGATTTAGATTTAATTTGGGAGGGAGCAGGAATAATATGTCATAGGTGGTGTTGGTTACCTCATTCAGAAGACACAGCCTGTCTAGGTGCATCCCTTTTCTGTGATGCTAACAATCATTATTGCTCAATGCCTGGATCCATTGCTTTATTAGTGATTGCATGATGGTAATATTCTAACTCGAATTATTTCTGCATTTATTCAATATATTCTTTTTTATTCATTGGTATTCACTTATCCAATATATTCTTCATTTATTCAATATATATATATTCTTCATTTATACAGTACTTCTCTAAAGAGAAATTTCCCTCATCTACTATTTGGTTGTCCAGTAATATAGTCCATATAGAAACACAGGATTAATAGCTGATTCTTTCCTTTTGATTATAAATTTCCAAAATAATAAATTGGTTCTCTATCATTGTGCTAAAGTGACTAATTAGATTTTTGTATAATGAAGTTATGGATTTAAGCCTATTTGATGTGTTCAATCCACTGGAGTCATTTTTTTTTTTTTTTTTGATACTCAAGTTGTGTCATCTTTGGCCAGGGTGAGCCTCTTCAGCTTGGCTCCTGAGTCCTTTTGCCATGACCCCAGTAGTCTTTGGTAGTTTCCTTACTCTCCGGTAGGACAATACGCTCCAGGCTCCTCTTGTACATTTCCTGTCCCAGACCTAGAATCTGCCATTTCTCCAGGAAGCTCTTGATTCTTCTCATGGTAAATGATATATCAAGACCACAATCTGCATTTTAAGGGTGCTTGTTGCTACTGGGTCTGTCATTGTTTTTAGAGTTTTTTCAGTGGAAGAGCTAGGCAATGTATTTTTTAAGATAAAATATATCATGAGTTCATGCTGATATTTCCAACTCAGATTCAGGCTACAGGGTGTTCATGTAACATCTTCTATTGTATATCCATATCTCCTGACTCTTACACTAAGAATCCCAGTTTTCAAGGCCACTGGGGATAATAGAATTAAAATGTCATACAATTACTTATTCAATTTATCTCATCAAACAGAACTGCCTCAGAATACCAATACTAATGCTACCACCACAATATGATTACTGTAAATAGTTTACAATTTTTTTGTAGTTCTTGTACTTAAAGCAAATCCCACTAGGGATATACTATCAAATTACTGTGTTTAAAAGAACAGTTTCTCTCTGCCACCAACTACATACACAATTAGATTCATTTATTTCATTTTGCTTTCAATTTTGGGGAATTGCTCTTTTAGTGTTCTTAGTGTTCTTTTATGATTATGTAATATGGTTATGTGGTTCCAAAGTCAAACCTATAAGCCAAATTATATTCAAATAAATCTAGCTTCTATCTCTGTCCTCTCCACCCTGTTTCTTCCTCACCTTAGGGGCAACCATTTCAAAATTGGTTATGGTTCACCCTTCCATTTTTGAATGTTCTAAGCATGAGAATATTCATATACATATCTCTCTATCCCTCTTTTCTTGGATAAATGATAGTATGATATACACATTTTTCTATGCCCTGTTTTTTTTTAAAGATTTTATTTATTTATTTGACAGAGAGAGAGAGCGAGAGAGCGCACACAAGCAGGGGGAGGGGAGGAGGGAGCGAGAGAAGCAGACTCCCTGTTGATCATGACCTGAGCAGAAGGCAGATGCTTAACTGATTGAGCCACCCAGGCGCCCCTACACCCTGTTTTTTTTTTCCACCTAACAATATATCCTGGAAATCAATTTATAGTGGTATATCGAAATCTTTCTCATTTATTTAACAGGCACATAACACTCCATTGTGTGCACACCCCACGGTTTGTTCAACTGATTCCCTATTGATAAATATTTGGGCAGTTGCCAGTCTTTTGCTTTTATGAATAGTTCTGCAACAAATAGCTTTATGTATATGTATTTTCATATTTTTGCCAGCGTATCAATGGGATAGATTCCTAGAATTGGATAGATTCCTAGAGTTGCCTAGAAGAGGTAAATACACACATAGTTTTGCTAAATATTGCCAAATTTCTCTCTGTAGATGGGCTACCATTGTACACCCCCAGCAGCAAGGTTGAGAGCGTTTCTCTCCTGTTCAGTGGCTGTGGTTCAGCCTTCCAAGCTTGGTCTGTGGCCATAACACCGACAGCGAGTGTGGACGGTGAGAGGCAGTAGAGGGGGTGGGTGGACATGCAGGCTCTGGGGTTGGGCTGCCTGCGGCCCCAACCCTGCTCTGTCACTTCATAGTTGTATGTTCTTAAGCAAATGACTCAACCTCTCTGTGCCTGAGTTTTCTCATCTGTAAAGTGGGGATAATGAGAAAAACTTCCTGAGAGGTTGTTCTGGCGATGACATGGGTTAAGCGAGCAAGTGAAGTGTTTCGTGCTACTACACTGAGTAAATGCTAGTACAACTAGTGTTATTTTAGTAAACCCTTGTCAGAACCCTGTGAGGTGGGTATTACCAGCCCCAGTGTATAAGTGAGAAAACCCGGGCACAGAGCGATGAAATCATTTGTCCTGGGTCACAGGGCTGGAAGGGTGTTGCTGAGGCTCTGGCCCGTCCGCCTCCAAAGCAGAGATGTTACACTGCAGGCTTCCCCTCTAGAGCCAGTGTGGGGTGAGCTGGCGCCCAGGCAGTGAGGGATAGTCCAGGTTCCAACCCCCTTCCCGTGACTTGTTGGGTACCACGCCCTTCTTCTAGGCCTGCTGTGCTCCCTGCCCGTCACTCTGAGGCCAGTTGGCCACATTTCTGCTATCCCTGCAGATGTGCTGGGCTCTTGTGAGCAGGGGCGAATAAAGAGTGAATACTGAACTTGGGTTTCCGGGCCAGATTTGATCTCATCTCTCTGTACTCCTACCACACAACTTCGCTCTCTCTTCTGGAACCTCTTGCCTGGCTTGATCCCAAGGTGACCTGGAGTCTTGCATGCTCAGTAAATATTTTTTGCTTTGAATCCATAAGCAAGAGGAAGTGTGTGTGTGTTGGGGGGGGGGTGAAATTCTTTCTGTGTGTAATTGAAAAACAGTGCTCTGAGTGATGGGACATTTGTTGCTCCCAGCAGAGATGATTATTTCCTCCTTGGTGATGGCTCTTCAGAGCTGAGGGCTCTGCTGCTCAACTTTGCCTGGTTGGCTCATCAAGCAAGCCTTTCCCCAGCTGTGGGTAACTGAGACAAAACAGGAATTTAGTACATAACCCATTTTTTTATTGTTAAAAATGATTTTTAAAGTACCTACACAAATCATGAATGCATCTACAAATCCCAGCGATCTTTCATCTCCTGCCAGAAGCAGGACCAGATTTTTGGGGCCTGAAGCTTACCAAATATATGTGATCCTCCTTAAGAAAAGAAACCAAAATCACAAACTCAAAATTAGGTACAAAAGTCAATATTTATTTAGGAAGGGAAAATAAATCACAGAAATCACAAATTTGGAAAGCTGACAACTACCACAGATATCATAAAATCCAGAAAAATAACAAAAGATTTTAATTAACTACCTGACATGTTCTTTAATAACTTCTGCATTATGACAACTTTTACAATATTTTCTGTGGGGAGAGTCGGAAGATAATGTTTCTTTCCTCTGCCATCGTTGGTTGAATTTTGTTTATATTGGTGATAGTTTAGAAAAACTTTTTTCTCCCAGCTTCACAACTCTTTGTTGGTAATTCATCCAAATTGTTGATATTGTTGTCAGATTTAGGAAAACCTCTTTCTCTCTTTTTAAACCTGTATATAAGATCTGAAAGAACTTTCCACAGACCAGTTTCTGACTTGGACGCTCGAGCCTTGTCCATTGTCTTCCACTCCCTGCACGTGTGCACGAGTAATGTGACTTCTGGGCCTTTACGTTGTGACTCCAGGTGGGTCAGCTGAGTGGGTCTTAGGCGTGTAGGAAGTCATTCCTACAGCAAGATGCTTAGGAATAATTAATCATGGAAGTAACTGCAAACCTCATAAATATATCCTGCTAAACTCAAAATCACTACATCTCAAATCAACTTCTAACCCTGCCACCTGACAGGAGGGGAAATGGGATTGAGGGGCAAGTTAGAGTTGAAAGGAGCAGTAGGCTTAACTGGCTGCGGTTAACACATCTTACTCTTGCAGATTTTACAGAACAGGGCCTTGTGAACACATTGTTGGGGACCTTGGGTACACCTACCCCCTCCCCATCCCATTAATCTCTGGGTCCCCAGAACCTCATACACAGCCTGTTGAATTGTTGACTGAATGTTCTGTAAAGACCATTTTAAAGAAAATAAAAAGCTCTCTTCTCTCAATGCTTTTTCTAATTTTAAATCTTTGGACTTTGTCAGAGATAAATGTTAGCCTTTTGCCTCAGGGCAAGGGACTGGGGTGTGGCAAGTGAAGCACCTTGGACATATAATTCAAGGAAGCTCTAGATGCCTCACTCACCTCACACCTAGCCCCAGCTTGTTCTAGAAGGCTCCTTCAGGGAGTGAAAACATTTATTTAATATTGAAAATAGAATGTGGGTTCTTACCGAGTAGCAAAATGGCTACCTCTTTGCTAAGAGAATCTGTAGGAATGTAGCGTTCTTTTTAGTCTAAGGCACATCATTCAAGATACAGGTTCCCTGAATCTATAGCACACAGAGCTAACACTGCCAACAGCTAAGATCCCAGCCCCAATCGCAGAGTGAAGAGCAGATCTAATGATCTCAGTACAAAGGCAAGAATGAGCTGCTCAGCCTCTGAGTTCACAGTTCATCTAGATAGCTGAGGAAAGAGGATGAGCATTCAGAGGGAGGCCCCTCCACCTTTCCTTCCTGGCTCCAGAGACGATGTGATCACCAAGGAGGAGTCACTGCCAGAGCTCCCTCCATAACTTCTGGTGATCACGTCACTAGAAAGACAGAAATGTTCTGTAATGGATTCTCACCTTTTTTTAGGTTCCTGGAATTTCTCTTAAAATCCATATATCCTAGCACCAAATCGAAATGTATTTTAACTACTTTTTCTTGCTAAAAAATAATACATGCACACTGTGTAAAATGTGTTACGCAAAGATAAGTGTGAAGAAGGAAGAAACATTACTCAGGATATCATCACTCAGAGATAACCACAGTTGATATTATGGTGCATTTTCTTCCAGAGTGTTTTGTACACATAGGCACACGCACACACAGGGCTCAGACTGGTTCGTATCCTGCCTCTTGGACTTCCTATATCGTGAGCATCTCCATGTATCATGAAATACCCTTTGAAAGTGTGGCTTTAGGCAGGAATGTGCTATTCTCATGTACGGAGGTACCATAATTTAATCTTCTGTTTTTGAGGGTATAGGCTGGTTTCAAATTTTTAGGAAAATGGCCACAATGAACTTTCTTGCACATGGATATTTGTTGATCTAATAAGTTTTTCAGACTAGATTCCTAGAAGTCAGATTATTAGGTCAAAGGACAGGAGTATTTTTTGGCTATTGATACTTCCCTGTTAAATTACCTTTCAGAAAGATTGTGTCAGCTTGGGTTCTACCCAGCAGTATAGGTGAGTGTCTCCAGAGATGTCTGCCAATGTAGAATATTTTAATTAAAGTGTGTTTTTTAATTTGATAGGTGAAAAATACTTCCTGTTTTAATCTCTAGCTCTTTAACTACAAATGTGGTGGAACACTTAATGTTCATTGGACATTATATTTCTTATTTGGTGAATTGTTTATGAGCTTTATCTATTTTTGTTTTGAAGTTATGATTTTCTTAATGCTTTGGAGTAGTAGTTGTTGTGACAATAAAAAGATGGTACGTAACATTCACTGAACATTCACAGTGTGGTAAGCCTGGTTCTAAGCACTTTATATTAAATCATTTAATCCTTTAAAATAGGTACTATTATTAGTCCCATTTTACTGATGAGGAAAACAGGAACAGAGAAGTTTAATAACTTGTTCCAGGTCACACAGCTGGTAAATGGCAGAGCCAGGATTCAGGTCGAAACAGTCTGACACCGTGGCAGCCACCCAACTGTGAAGAGGCTATTAGCTCTGGATTGTAGTGGCTACAGATATTTTCCTCCTCTATCATTTGTGTCTCACATTTTGCTTATGGTATTTTTATGTGGAGATTTTAATTACATATCTCTAGTCAAATTTACCAGTGTTTTTGTTTTATGCTTCAATTTTTAGCATGTTTAGGAAATCTTTCCCCATTCCATGATCTGATCAATATTTACCTATCGATGTACAGTTTAATAGCTTCATTTTAAAACTTAACTCTTTAATTCATTGGAATTTATTTGGATGGAAAGGGTGAGGTGAGAAAGTTTTCACTTACTAAATAGTTATTTGACATTCTGCCACCGTTATCAAATACTGAGTATAGAATGGAGATGACAATGGTCTCTACCTCATAGGATCATTGTAAAGATTAAGTAAGCTAAAAAAAAATTAAACACACACACAAAGGGGATAGCTAACAGGAATTAACTGTTTCTCCAAGTCAGTGGGCCCCACTCAGGAAGTGTTTCTATGGCAATCATATATTTATGTGACTCTCTTCTCTACTTGCTGCCTGGTCTACATATGCAAGAGGGGTCCTTATCCAGGTTTGCAGCCCTTAGAATTTTATGTTCTTCCCTTGAAACATTTTGTGAACACTTTGAAACAATTCGAATAAAGCTGACTTCTATGAAAGAAGTTGTATACTTCAGAGATGAGGGGGTACTTTTGCTATTTTTTCTGAGGAATGATATTTAAACAATTGGTTCATTAATGATAATGGACACTATTAAGGAAATCAGTGTGGGGGCACCGGGGTGGCTCAGTCGGTTAAGCGTCTGACTTTTGATTTCGACTCAGGTCATGATCTTGGGGTCATGGGATCGAGTGCGGGGTCCGGCTTCCTGCTCAGCAGGGAGTCTGCTTGTCCCTCTCCCTCTGCTCCTCCCCCTGCTCGCATGTGCACTCTCTCTCTTTCTCTAAAATAAATAAGATCTTTATTATAAAAAGGAAATCAGTGTGTTCCAATTGGTTATACTAATTATTCTGATAGGAAAAAGTGATTTTGTATTTACCTGTTTCTTCCCTCGCATGAGTATTATACTGTGGAATGACTGCAATTGTAATGGGCATATGACTTTAATAACCATAAACCGAATGATCATAAACACGGTGGCAGCCTCAATTCCTCCCTCTCTCACTCCTCGAGTGCAACTCATCTGCAAGTTCTGTTGGCTCTACCTCCATAATATAGCCTGTCTCCATCTGTTTCTCTCCAACCTCATTGTTCCTACCCTGGTCAGGCCACTGTTGTCTCTCCTGGACCACAGCCATTGCCCCACTGGGTCCCTGCTTCCAGGCCAGCCGCTCCACAGTCCATTCTCTGTGCAGCAGCCAGGGTGATCCTCTCATTGCCACATGGGCTCCTTTGACATGTCTGTTTTCTTCATCAAGACATCAAGGACAATCTCTCCTTCCAATCTGCTAAGATGGAGCCTTATATCAAAAGATAATCCTGGAAGTGATAGCCCATCACCTTGGCCATAGTCTATATGTTAGAAGCAAGTCATAGGTGCTGCCGCACTCAGGGCAAGGAGCGTCTACGCATGTGGACACTGGGTGGTGAGAATCATTGGCGCTTGCCATAGCGTTGGCCTGCCACACCCTTGGCCTAGCATTGCCACTGGTCCAGCAACTGCTTCAGAGAAGGCTCCTCCTTCTGGCCCCACCATCAGCAACAGCGGATCTTCAGCCATCCTGGCCCGAGCCGTCGACTCTTCACATCCTAAGACCTGCTGCCAGGATATGCAGTTACTGTGGGTCTGGTACCTTAGGCACATCTGGGTCTAGCTAGTTGAGTTGGTGACAGCATGGTGCCATAAGCTCTGCCTCCCTGGGGAACATTAACCTGAGTGATGTCAGTAGCCTCCAGCATGTGTGACTTGTGACAAAAGTGATTGGGGGGCGTATGTGTGGGGGCAGTTTCATGTATAGGTGTGTGTATGTGTCTGCCTGCTACTGGTTAAAGTAGTGCCAGGTTCAAGGGCCACTGCTGGGGTTCCTCTCATCTTGTTCTTGGGTGTGGCCCAACTAGAGGAGTTCTCAGAAGCTGAGGATTGTGGGGAAGCCTGGCTTCTGAATTCACGGAGGAACACCGAGCTTACAAAAGCATTCAGAATTGAGCACCAAGTGGGAAACCCAATCCAGAAAGTGAGAGAAGGTCATCCAAAAGGCTGCCAACGTGAGGCTCCAAGGTAGACAGTGAGAGCCAGGCTGCAGGGCCTGGCATGGAGTAGTGCTCGGGAAGCGATGGGGCGAGGGCGTAACCCGTGAAGGGTCTGCAGAATGACCCCCATGTTGCTCAGACATGAGGACTCTTTTCAACATTTAATTTTACAGTTTCCTGTAAAATCTTTGTGGAATAAATGTATCTCCTTTATTTAGACATACTGTATATATAGGAATTTGATGTGCTGTACAATCTATGCTTGGGGTCAATAAATCAATAAATGCTGAATAAAAATAGTGCTAAAGGCAAATGATCTTGCTTTATGGGAACAGGTATCTCTTTGAAGGGCCAGCCTGCTACCATTCCGTTCAGGCAAAGATCGCTCAACTCGTTCTCTCTTGATAGATCATCTCTCAGAGTCACTGGGCTGTTAAACATTGAACTTGGCACAGTCCATTTTTTGCAAGCTCCTTTGCCTTCTCCTCTGTGGGCCTCCAGATGGGCTGGCAATCAGCCAGATCTGTTACAGAGGGCAGATATTCTAAAATGCCTCTATTCACTTGAATGTTTCAAAGGTCTTTAAAAAAATCATTGAACAGACTGTGTGAGGCTCAGACAAACACTTGGGCCCATCAGTGGTGTTTTGTTCTGCATCCTCTATTCACTGAGCACCGGGGGGCCAAGGCCGGGAAACCTGGCGTTGACACCATGCAGAGCCCGAACAGGTTTGGGCTGCTTACTGGTGGGGACGGAGATGCCTCTGGGACACAATTAGCATCATTTGTAAAACAAAGTCTCTTGTTCTGTAACCTAGATGGGCATAGTCCTCTCCTGTTCTGCCCCGGGAGTTTCCATTGACCAGATGCCTTCTTGAATTTGAATATTTCACCTCTAAGATTGGTACAAATCGCCAGGCCAAGGATGGAGCAGAATGTTCTCCGCACTGTCCCAGGCCCTGTCTCAGCGGAGAGTGCCCCTTTCCATTCAGTTGCTCAGTCCACAATCTGAGAGTCACCACACACCTCCTTCTCCCTGACTTCCTACAGCCAATCTACTGTCTAGCCCTGTTGATTCCATGTCCCGCCTCTCTCCTCCTTTCCCCGCTTTCTTTACCCTCCCTGCCATCTCGGCTTCTCCCCTTACCTACTTAGAATCTCTTCTCCATTCGTTGGCAAAATGACCACCTGATCATGCTTATCGTATCAGGACTCTTTGCTTAAAACCTTTCACTATCTTTCCATTATTTCTGGCTCAATCCCCAAATCCTTACCAACAGTTTTGTGGTCCCTTTGGCCTATTACAGTCCCAGCTTGGGCCACTCACCACCCCACCAAGCCGCCTTTAGATTCCTCAGAAATGTATTTCTTCCTGCCTCTGAGCCTGCCTTCGCACTGGAACCTTTGGCGTGGAATACCCTCTTCTGCCTCTCTTTTTATCTGCTTAATTCTAATTGATCCTCAAAGTGTTACTCAAATGTCACTTTGTCAAGGAAGCCTCTGTGACCCTCATCCAAGTTAAGGCCTCTTTGTTCTCTTAGCACATGGGTTGCTGCTTTGTGGCACTTACCGCCAGGGCAGCCATGTCACTAATTGGGTTACTAATTGTTCAGTGACAGTCTCCACCTCTAGACCACTGGCTCCAACCCAGCGCCGAGAACAGGGCCCGGCAGGTCGGAGCCTCACATTGGATGGTTGTGAGACGAATGAACGTGTGCGCGGTAGGTGCTGTTCTACCAGTTACGGGCCGTGTGCCCTTAGGCGAATCGCTTAACCTTTCTGAGGTTCCTCACTTGTAAAATAGGCTGTTCTGAGGATTCAGTGAGAACACAGGTTAAATAATAATTAGCACATGATGGATTCTGAACAAATACTAGTCTTGTCTCAGAACAGAGAGTCAGAATTCTAGGAATTGGTCACTGGAAATTCTATCAACCTGGTCAAGCATTTTCAGAATCCATCCTGCTAACAAACTGCAGTCTCCTTTGGACAGACCGATATCACTCGGAGGACAGGATTAGGAGTGCATCCATCCAGCCCTGCAAAACTGAGCGATGCATGCATCCGTCCATTCCTTTACTTAACAAATGTTATTGAGCATCTGCTGTGAGCTAGGTGCTGGGACGATAATAGTGACCAAAATTGTCTCTGACCTCTTGCAGCTTATAGTTTGTTCCTTTCAATTATCTGCTTTTCACATCACCGAATAAATGGCTTGACTCTTCTGGGTTTGGCTTTAGCCAGCCCCGGCTGTGGCCTGTGGCATGGCGGGGAGGAAGCCTTAGCTCTCTTGGCTCAGTTAAAGCCGTTTGCCTCTTTAGACAAACTTGCACTGGGATTTTTAAATCACCATCTGCAGCACCTCTTCTTAATTTAATATCTTTCTCTCCTGCTCTCTACCCTCATCCTCTTCTGCACTGCACCTGAAATTGCATCCTTTCTCATGACGTGAATGCAGATAGGATATTTGTCCTCATCCCCAGAATGGCAGTTATCTGCAAAGTGTTGGGAAGAAAAGGGGTCAGGTGAGTGGGAAATGCCCTCGCGGTATATTGAAAACGATTCTGTTCATTTTCCTTCCCTACTGTGTGCTCAAGCACAAGAGAAACCCGTAACAGCAAGGAACCAGAGCCCCCCCCCGCCCCCCCCGTGATTTTCAAGAACACCGATTCATGGCACTCTGCATGGGTGGAGATGCCCCAGTTAGGAAGCCGCTCATGCTCTCCCGCTGACTGGGACCTGTGTGGGCTGCCAGGGGCCCCTCCCAGCAGGCTGGGAAGACACCCTCAGAGCCGCGAGGCTCTTGAGATTGTGACAGAGGAGGGCTTGCCAAGTCTGGTATCTCCTGGTCACGTGAAGTCATCTGAAGCGAGGAGAGGAAGAAACTTGTCAGAATCCCGTGTATTTCTTTTGGAAAGAGGTGACAGAGCCCCATGTGTGTGTCTGGGCTGGAGCTCGCTGGCTTTGAGGGGGGAGCCTATTCGCAGGGGAAAGAGCCCCATTCTCCCTCTTTTCAGAAACGCCGGGGCCACTCATGTGACAGAGCGAGTTCCACAGCTTTGCCTTTAATGGAGTGAGCAGATTGCAGGAAGAATGCGATGCTGCTCAGTAAATTTAATGACTTTATGAAGATAAATGTTTCCCTTCCGAGGCTCCTTCTTGTCAGAATACATTTAATACTGCCATTCCTTTGAGAACGAAATTCCTGTAGCACTTTGCAGCATATTAACATGTTTCTCTCACCACATGAAATTGCACTTCAAGCAAGAAATAATAATGTTTCTGCCTCCCCTTGTACATTTTTATTACTGCCAATGAATAGGAGTAAATTAACTATTATGGCTAACATTATTCACGGGGACAAATTCCTAACTCATTTTACAGAGAATAATAAATAACTGAATGAATAAGATGCCTTTAATTTCACATGTGAATTATCAAAGATTCCTCAGAGTAACGGGAGAGAGGCCGTCATGTTTATACACAAAATACAAATATATAGCCGAGTTTAGCATCATGAGCTCCGTCATCCAAACAAGTCACCGAGCTGCTCCAGGTCCCGGAGACTACAGAACCCCGTTCCCATTCTGCAGTCAGCCTCAGCTACCCAGCGCGCACTCTAATTTTATACTCGGAGGACAATATTTAGCTTGTACAAAATCTACTTACAATTTCTGTCCAGGCATTTATCACTTCATTCCATAGGCAACCCCAGGACCAGGCAGATCTTGTTCCCATTAATGACATTACAAGGCAAATTCCACTTTAATGGAAACCACCAAAGTCCTGGCCAGTGGCTCTTTCATTTGGAGTCGCCTTCAACAACCCAAATTCCAGCACAGTGATGTAATTCGAACACCTTCTTGTAGCCTGTTCTAATGGGATTTCTGCTGTGCCATAAATTCTTGAGGACCTGAAAGGTACAAGCAAGCAGGATAATAGGGAACAGAACAGCATATACACCCTTCTGGAATATTATTCTACTTAATGACCTTCCCAGATCTCCGTGGCTGCACTGCCACGTCTGTGACCTCCCTATCAGACGTCTTTGAGCAGGACCTATGCTGGGGTGCAGGATACACATTTGAGGGGTTTCCAGCCTCCCTGAGAGACCATATGCTGCCTGGTATCCTTGGCTAGTTGCCTAAAGGGGGCCACGGGCTGAAACTCTGTAGGGTGGGATAGGCCTTCAGGGAAAGAGAATCAATCGGCCTGATGGAGAGGAGAGGAGAGGAGAGGAGAGAGGAGAGCAGGGCAGGGCAGGGCAGAGCAGGGCAAGGAGGCCTTCCAGGCAGACATGTGCCAGAAGCAGATGTGTGGAGGTGGGAATGTGTCAGGATCATTGGGCAGGGAGCGAGAAGGAGTCCCTTCCTTTTGGCTTACCTCATCTTCATGTGTACCATTAATTCAGGTGTTTCCCTCAAAACATTGACTTTTGGGGCCTAAGTACTTCATCTATAAGCCATCAGTGTCTACATGCTTAAAAATCTTTATTCATTTGATGTGCAAAAAAAAAGGTGTCTCCATTTTTATTTCTTTGATTACCAGTCATGTTGGGCATTTAAATGTTTATTGAACATATAGGATGTATAGGTTGTGATTGTCTATTGGTGTCTTCTGTCTCCTTTGTGTTGAGTTTTTTTTTTTCTTACTGTTTATGAGAACTTTGTATATATGAAGGATATTCACTCTTGTCATAGTGGTTGGAATATTTGTTCAGTTTCTCATTTGCTTCAGTTTCTTCTGTAAAATAGGGATGATTCTGTTTACTTTGCAAGGCTGGTTTTCTGGTTAGCCACACCATGAGTGAGTCCCTAACACAGTGCCTGGCACGTGGTTGATGCTCAATATAGGATAGCTATCACTTGTTGTCATTGATTAGACTTATAATCCACATTTTATGGATGCGGGTGTTTGGGCATTCCCCAGCCCACGCCCAGCCCAGACTGCTATGTGGGAAGCCCTAATACTAAAGCTGCCTCTAGTCAAGCAAAGGGCTAGTCACCTTCTGCCTACAAGGCGGCGACCCAATCAGGCCACCTGGCCTTTTGAGGGATGACTTCAGCTGGAGGACACAGATCCTGGTGCCACCAAAGGGCTCTGCAGAAGTGGCAGATGCTGTCACCACCCCTAGTCTACTAATGAGATCACACAGTAACTGAGGAAAACCCAAGGGTGTGACATCTTGGAAACCAGCCACATGAACTTGAACAGATCTGCTCTCTGGGCTGGGGATTTCTCACCCATACAATGAAGAGGTTCTGGTAGGCAATCTCTGAGACCCTTGGAACTCCAGGAGTCTGTCTGTATTTCTGTCAGAGGATCTATGGGCCCCAGACCTCTACTAGGCTAAGAATAGCCCTGATTCATTAGCCATAAAATTCATAAAATTGATTCACTAATGCTCAAGGGCATTTTGTATCTTTTGCAACTCTTGGCTCTATGACTTACTTGCCAGTGAGGAGGGGTTAGGAGGTACAGGAGCAAGCCTCCTTATTCACTGGACTTGATTCCTAATTAAAATCCTTTCTGTAACACAGTGTGCAAGTACCACCTCACGGGCCCCTCTTATTCAACATGTCTGAACTGAACTCAGCTTGTTCTCTGGTCCCAGAGCTGTTCCTTCTAGAATAGCATCCTGGCTTCCCCTTACAGCATTTCTCATGGTTTGTAATTATGCGTGGCTTGGTGATGTTATTTGCTTGATGTCTGTCTCCTTCTGGGACTTCTAAGATGGCTAAGATGGGCTAAGAAGCCATCTAAGAGGTGAAAAGTGGGCTCTGCCTCGGCTACAGAACACTCCACACCATGGCACTTGTTGGGTTGGTTAGTTATCTGTCTCTAGCCAAAGACTACGAACTCCTTGAGGACAGGGCATGCTATGGACTGAATTGTATCCCCCCAGAAAACTCATGTGTCAAGACCTTAAGCCTTAATGTGATGGTATTTGGAGATGGAGTATTTGGGAAATAATTAGGTTTAGATGAGGTCTTGAGGGTGGGACCCTTATAAGAAGTGTCCTTAAGAAGAAGAGACACCAGAAGGCTCACTCTCTCACTCTGTCCATGTGTGCACACTAAGGAAAGGTCATGTGAGCCCACAGTGAGATGGTGGCCCTCATCAAAACCAGACCATCTGGCACCCTGATCTGGGACTTCCAGCCTCTGGAACAGTGAGGAAATAAAATTTTGTTGTCTAATCCCCTCCAGTCTGTGATATTTTGTTATGGCCTCCTGAGCTAAGACAGGGCAGATCTTACTTATCTTTGGCCCTCTGGTTTCCAGCACAACATGGCTACTCAGTATTTTTTGAGCTGGCATAAAATAGGTTCCCAGTAAAAAGTAGGTGGCTGAAGGAAGGACTGTCTAGCTGAGAAGCCCAGCTGTTCCTCAGGCTCGAGCCTGCATCCTGGTCCCCTCAATAACAGCAAATCTGTCATATAGGCTGCTAAGAAATCTTGACTCTGGGCTCCCACTGTACAAAGGATTGAGAACTACTCCTCCATGTGAAAGTTACCATAAGGCAAAATCAATAACAAAAGTATCAAATTCCATTAGGCTTGCTGGACACCATCCTCTCCTGTTGGAAGAACTATCTGAGCTTCCCAGGGGAAACCAGGAACTCCAGAAGGAGACACTCTGAGGAAAGGGTAACCAATGGTCCTTCCAGGGAATACCCTGGCTTTGGATGGTCCCCAAACTATGTCCAAAGCCTGCTAAATATCCAGCTTGGGTGAGGACAGAAGCCTCTTCCCTTAGTTCCTTGTGACAAAGCTGAGGCAGCCTTCAAGAGAACGGAACACTGAAAGAGCATGGCAAGGAAGCCTTGCTAGATGGGCCAGGAATTCTAACTTCTTGGCTTCCCCTTAGCCACATGCAGGCTCAGGCTCCAAATGGCTGCTTCTCCTTTGCCCATCTGGCCAGTGTCCTTTAGCTCCAGCTGTCATCATAGAGAGTGCCAGCAGGCTTCGGACCGCTGTGCGGTGGCTACCCCAACAGGGATGCCCTGTTCTTCCCCAGCTTGGAACCTGCCATTTCTCCTAGGGGCTCTTGATTCCTTGGAGTAGGGAATGCCACCCGGTACCTACGGGCTAGATGAGCTCTTTGCTGCTAGGGCATCCATACTCCTCACTACTTCCAGCGGACAGAGATAGGAAGCACAGATGTGCACACGTGCCCCATCATCTCATTTTATTTTATTTATTTTTTTCTTAAAGATTTTATTTATTTATTTGACAGGAAGAAAGCAGGGAGAGCAGCAGGGAGAGGGAGAAGCAAGGTCTCTGCTGAGCAGAGAGCCTGATGCAGGGCTCAATCCCAGGACCCTGGGATCATGACCCGAGCCGAAGGCAGACGCTTAACCTGCCGAGCCACCCAGGCACTGCCCCCCCATCATCTCATTTTAAATTGCAACTTGGTACTGATATTTTTGAATTCCAACCCAAGGTTCTTTCTCCCTTTCCTCAGTTCTATATCTGCATCTCTTTTCTCCCACAGTGAGTTTAGTTTCCAACAGCATCAGTATATTTACTCATTTGCTCAATACGCAAAAAGTAGTTTGAGAGTTGTCACGCCAACACCGTTACCAACAAGCCTACTCAATCCAGTTCGGCTTGACTGGGAATGGGGTACTGCCTTGTTACTGCTAGGTGAGGGTGGAATTCTAAGTCTACCACTGGGCCTTTGTGGACACCCAGGCTGGGGCCTCTTGTTACTGCCGGGTGGGGGTAGAAGTTCAGGCCTCCAGGGAAAGGAGAAGAACCCCATTACTGCTCTCCACCTGGCCTCTGCTGACATGGCAAAGGGGGGAAAGCTGCTCCCTGTCTAGAGGGGATGTGTTCTTGCTCGCCATCCAAGACCCCGGCCAATCACCTCGCGACTACGGACTCCCTCTGTATTCTCCACTGACACCATGTGGGGGTAGTCTTGTATGTCAGTCAGCGTTCTCCAGAGAAACAGGACCAATACGGGGTGTGTGTGTGTGTGTGTGTGTGTGTGTGTGTGTGTGTAGAGAGAGAGTCTGACCCTTCCTGCCTCTCTCTCACCTAGCACTCCAGCCAGTAGGAAATACCCTACTTCAAAAACTTGCCAGGCTCTGAGTCTTACTGCCCATGACCTTCTCTGCCCAGAATGTCCCTCCTTCCTCCTGATGGTTCTCAACAGCCCCCTCTGGGGGGCTGTCCTCCCTTCAGGACAATGGAGGCCCTTGGAGTCCTATGCAGATTTCCCCCCAGTTTTGCTTCTACTTCTGTTCTTTCACGTCTCTCAGGGAAGTATTCCTTGAGGGCAGGGGTTGTGATTGATTTGTCTTTAGAGCTCTAGTGCCTGGCATGAGGTGTGATGAAGTGGCAGGCTGGGGAAGGAAAACAAAAGGACTCACATGGTGCATTACCACTGTTGTTGGTAGTTTCCTTCAATGTCATTTTCATTTGCTAAGTGTACTTTCAGACTCTAAGAAGTCAACGGCTAAATGTCACTTGAATCAGCAGGATTGACCCACCATGAACAGGACTGGTCGGTTTCCCTGTTTTTCAGAGAAATCCTCCTGGGGATATCTATTTGGGAGACTTAGTCATTTCCTCAAGGGATCAATATGTCGCTGATTTTGTTCCGTAGAGCAGTGTCAGGCACTTTGAACAGCTTCCAGTAATGTTATCAGATCTTTCCAGGCCAGGTGTCTCTTTTTTTTGTTTTGTTTTTAGTGCTACCATTTTTCCTCTTACACGTAAGGCAACCATACCTTCTTTCCTCTTATATTTTGTTTATTTTCTTCCTGGATTAGTACCAGAGAATTATATTAGAGGTTTGAATTAAAAAAAAAAAAACAACAACACACAATTCTTTGGGGCACCTGGGTGGCTCAGTTTGTTGAGTGTCCGACTCTCGGTTTCAGCTCAGGTTGTGATCTCAGGGTCATGAGATCGAGTCCTGTATCCAGCTCGGTGGCGAGTCTGCCTGAGATTCTCTCTCTCTACCTTTGCCTCTCCCTCCCAAATAGATAAATAAATGAATAAAAATTTAAAAAATTAAAAAAAACCCCACAACTCTTTGAAAGGCTATATCCACCAACCATGGCCAAGGTCTTTTGATCTGGGAGATCCAGTGTTCTTTCTCAGACTTGATCTTCTTTCCACCATTTGACCTTGGCCTTCCTTTGGCCTGGACGCATCTATATTCTTCCTTTTCCCGAGGTCTCTTTCATCCCATAACTACACTGTCACTTCTGGGCCAGATAGGACCCCGTCAAATGGACCTAGCATGCAGGAAAAGGTTCTGCACGTGGATGCAGCCTCAGTGGGCTGTGGCTGCCTTGCCCAAACTGTACCCCAGGAGAACTATTATTCAAAGGATCTTTGCAGACCACCTGACTTCTTCCTTTCCTTACTTTAACAAGCACTGCTTCTGCCAGACTTATATTCCTACCCAGAGCAATGTCCTCTTTTTTACTTAGACATAGATGGCCAATACATCATTTGCTCATTCTATAAATACTTCTTGAGCACCTACTATGTGCTGGACTCTGTGCTATGTGTTGGGTTATGAGCTCAGAGTATTTTAATGCAGAAATTCCTAGATGTTAATAGAATGAGTAGCAAGATCTTACCAGCTTTGGGAACCCGAAGGGGGAAGTGAGGGTGGAATATTCCATATCTTTAAAAAATGTTTCATGTACATTTATTTCTTCCAGCTTTATGGAGCTATAAGTGACGTACACCATTGTGTAAGTTGAAAGTGTACAACCGTGTTGACTTGATACACTTACATATTGCAAAATGATTGCCACCTTAGAGTTAGCTAACACCTTCATCATGTCACTTAATTACCACTTCTTTTTTTTTTTTTGTGGTGAGAACATTTAAGATCTACTCACTCAGCAACTTTCAAGTTTGTAATACAGCATTAGCTAACGTTCCATATTTTCACCACAACACTTCCTCTGTCCGGGAACTCTGACATCTCCCCCTTTTTCATGGCAAACTCATCCCTCAGGTTTCAATCTGTCGCCGTGTTTTCCCTAAAGCATCTCTTAACCTCCTCATTCTGGCTTCAATGTCCTTTGTGTTTCCATTTGTCACCCCCTTCTAGTACTGATCATCTATCTTTTTAATTGTGCTAGGACCACTTGATGTGGGGTCCACCCTCTTACTAGAATTTCAGTGCGCAGTGCTGTGCTGTGAACTCTAGGCACGGTATGGAATGGCAGATCTCTAGAGCTCATTCATCTTACAGAACTGATGCTGTGTACCCACTGAGTAGATCTGCTATCTTGAAATACTAGATGACTCCCCTGTGTTGCCTCTCATAGATCTTGAGTTTCTTGAGGACAGGGCCTGTGGCCTCAGTGCCCTGCAGTTGGGTACTGTGTGGTTGTTATCTGGGAGGAGTCCAACCAGAGAAGTGGAAGCAATAGTAAAAGGAGTGTGTGTGTGTGTGTGTGTGTGTGTGTATCTCATAACTACATTATTGTATACTGTGGGGGTGTGTGTATTTACAAGGAACTGGCTAATGAAATGTGGGGTCTGGTGTAGCAAGTCTGAAGTCTGTAGAGCAGGCAGTCAAGAAGGGAAGACGACAAGCAGGCTGGAGCCACAGCTGAAGCTCATTATCCCCGGGCAACCGTCAGGGGAGGGGATCATGGGCAGGCTGACACCCTGTGAGCAGGAATTGTTTGGAGTCTCTCTGCCTCAGGGGAAGGCCTAAACCTGCCTTTAAAAGGCTCTCTCCTGATTAGGTCAGACCTACCTAGGATAACCCCTCCCCTACTCCCCCATTAATTTAAGGTCACTGATTAGGAAATTGAATTACACTTGCCAGATCCCCTTCACCCCTTCATTGTAGCACCTATATTAGTGTTTGATTGAATAGCTGGGGACTGCCGTTGAGCCTAACCTATCACTGACCTATCAGAAAGCTGTCAGAGTGTTCAGTTGATGACTATGGAAGGAAAGAAAGACTGGCTAGCTGAGGGAAAAGGCCAGGTTATTGCAGACTGAGGCCCGACTTAGTATGTACGGTCTTGCATTGGGGCCGGACAGGGACAGAGGAAGGCTGTGGAGTCACTGACGCCCGCAGAAGAAAGTCCTAGCACCTGGAGTCATCTCTACAGCTCTGCACTGAGAACTGACTTAAGGCCAAGTTCCTTTGCCTGATCTTCCCGGCTTCTGCGGAAAGGCCCCGTCCCACCAGCTCACCTGTGCACTGCATCTGCCACAGCTAGGCCCCACTCGGGGGGTTTCTGAATTAGACCCACTTTCTCCCACCTCTGCTACTTTGCTTCGGTCGCCTGGTGTTTTTGCCTCTTGTCTCTGCCAACTCACATGCTTGCTGCCTTTTTGTCCTTCAAGCTCTTCTTTTAGAACGATCTTGACTTCTTCCCAATTAGATAAGACTGCTGTCCCCAAGGGAACGTGGCCTAGGGCAGTAGGCCTGGAGCTATGTCAGCCCCCAAGCACGCTGTGTCTCATGCTTATTTGTGGCCTTGCCTTCTCATCCATATCGGACCGCAAGCTCTGTGTCCCCCGCAGAGAGCCTGCACTGAGCAGCTCCTCGGCGGCTCCTGGAAGTTTCGAATTAAAGCGAGGCGTTTCAAATCAACCAGCCTTATTTCTTAAGTTGCTGGATTCTGTCTCACGTGTTCAAATGAAAGACAATTTGTCTTCTCATTAGGTTTTAACAAATTGCACTTGACCTTTGAGCTCTATTTTTAACCTTGAGAGCAGGCAGCGAATGTATAAACTCCCAGGCTTGTTTTAATAATAAAAATCACTTCTATTTGTGGAGCACTTTATAGCCTTCAAATGATGTTGCATCCTCTTGTCTCCCATGAGCTTGTGGGGTAGGTGGAGATCCGCCCCATCTCACAGATGAGGAAACTGAGAACCAGAGAGGTCAAGGCCTCTGCCCCAAATCACTCAGCTTGTAGGAGGTCATCCAGCCGAGATGTCCTAATTCCTGGTCCAGTGGGCTTGCCCTGAAGAGAACAGTGAGCTCCGCAGTGGGAAGGCTGAGCTGGACACTGCTCGTTAAAGGTGGTGGGGATTTCAGGCACACGGCTCTCTGGGGAATGGACAGGAGCTCCTGCCCCTGCTCTCTGCCCTTTCCATCCCCCCTGCAGCCCCACCATCAGCAGGGCCTCCTCGGGGGGCTCACAGCGCTCGTCCCTCCGTCTGCCTGTGTTTTCAGACAGCAGTGGCTCTCATGTGCCTGTGGCAAATTTTCTTTCAGTTCTTGGCTCTTGCCATAAATTATTTCACATGTTTTCTTACAAAATAGCGAGACTGGGATATAGAGAAAGTGGAGCGGTAAGAGACGGAAATGATGGCTTTGGTCCCCAGACCGCTGACAGCACTTCAGGATCTGGCAGCCGCATTGGACTGTTCATTTTCTTTCCAGCACTGGGCATCTGATAACCTGCTCTCGACTCTGAGTGACCCCTGGGGTAAACAAAGGGGAAAGGGCTGTTGTTGTCTTGGTCATAGAGACAGCCACAGCTGGGGTGGTTATCAAGGGACAGATTTATCTCTCTTTGGTGAGCACAGAGCTTTGGGCCTCAGGGAAGCTCCCTTATTTTCCTTCTAACCTCGCAAAATCCTTGCCAAACTCGCAGGCCACAGCTCTCCTTCCCTGGGAGGACTGCTCAGATGACTCAGAATTGTTTGAGGCCACAGGGACACCACTGTTCCCGGGTACAGCATCTCATGATGGATGGAGCCGCCTTCTCTGTCTGCATAGTCTCCCCGGAGTCCAGGAGATGGGCGGAGCTATCCCTCTCCTGCCCATTTTACAGTCAAGGAGCCTGAGGCCCAGAGTTGTTATGTGTTGTTTGCTGGGTCACACAGGTGGTGTAAGTGATCTATTCTCTGTAGCGCCTTTCCAGCTCCAATCACAGCCCATGTCTTGCCTATCATATGAGAGGACCAGTGAGTGCTCATTGCCGTGTCCCTGGTGCCTAATTCAGGTGCAGTGTCTGATGGTGGGGTACCTGCTTAGTAAGTACTTTTTCACAGGCTGAGTGTTTTCTGACTGCTTTCCCAGTGCACTTTCCATGTCATTCCCACAGCCCTTAGTCCACCCGAGAGCATTTCACACTTGGGCTGGACTTGGGGCTGGCAGATCTGTCGAAACTTAAGTACAACCCCTTCATATGCCTGGGACAAACTGAGACCCAGAGTAGAAATATGAATTTCCAAGGGTCACACAGCCAGACTGGGATGTGAGCCCAGATTCTGGCACTTTCCACAGTACCATATGGCCTCATAATTAGTGATTGTCTTCTCTTCTTCTAATTGCTGTGAATATGTGAGAGAAGTAAAGGTAACTAGACTGTATGCTTTTAAAAGACAGAGTCCAGATCATAATTTCACACTGGAAAATTACTAGGCACATAGGTGACATTTTAGTTATTTATTACTAGGTAACAAAGGGCCCCACAACTTAGTGGCTTAACACAACAAAGATGTATTATTTCTCATAAAGCTGTGGGTTGGCTGGGTGATTCTCTTGCAGATCTTCCTTGGGCTCCCTCATGTGGCTTCATTTAACTGGTGGATTTGCTGGGGGCTGGGCTCACCTGGGATTCTGGGGTGAGTGGTCATCTCCTATTGATGGGAGGAGTGGCATGTGTTTACAGGAATGAGAGAAATTAACAGCCATTTTTGCAGACAATCTGCCATGGATGGTACTTAATTCATGCTCATGATCCCTTTTAGTAGAGATGAGGGTGGAGGTCAGCACAGGAAGAGAATTAATGAATTCTTTGATGGGTAAACAGAAGGTGATATGACTTGGCACATGGAGACAGGAGATTTGAGTCGAGTCAGGAGAGGTCGGTTGGGCCAGATCAGGCAGGCCTCGTGGGCCCCATTCAAGAGCTGAGGCTTGATTCTGAAGATGGTAGAGAGCTGATGAAAAACTTCAAGCCGGGCAGGGACATGGTAAGGTGTGCATTTTATTTTGGAGACATTTCTGTTTTAGCAAGATCTCCCTAGTGGCAGAATTGGAAGAAGAGTGACAGGGCAGCAAAAGGAAGGTATTGTTATGGCCATTGAAGAGAGTACAGGCCACTGAATATCTCGCCTACATTTCAGGGTCTTGTGTGTCCTAGCGTTCAGAGAGCAAACGCCTGGCCGTAGGTCTGTAAGGTGTTCTACTTCCTGTTTAACAGAGTTCTTCATTGGCTTCTGGTAAATGAAAAAAGTGGATTTTACAGGAGCGGTGGCCAAGAGTGGCTCAATGTTTGTGCCTTCTTGAGGCTGTGGCCCTGAGAGCAATGAGTCATGGTCCCACCAGCCAGGCTTGTGCCCACACTGGCCACACAGGAGGGGCACTGGGAGCCACCTTGTCCAATCCATTCATTTTGAGGTGGGTATGTGGGGAACGGGGTTGGATGGGAAACCGGGGTAAGAGAGTTGCATGGGAAATTCATGGAGACCCCAGAGCCAGAATTGGGGTGTCCTGTGTTTGTGGGCAACCCCCAAATCAGAGCGATTATGACAAACAACAGAAGGTATTCAGGACCCCAAGGCCAGGCAAGGAATCCGTGGCTCCCTAAGTAATGAAAAGTTGGTCCCCTTCCCTGTGCACCACTCCAAGTCCTGCACAGTCCAGAGTGTTCAGACATTTGTAGAATTGCAGAATGAGTGAAGGATTCTGGGAGAGAAGCCCCCTGTCCGGACGGATGGGCTCTCAGGGTCACCTGGCCTCGTGATGCCTTTCACTCTAGAGAACAGGTTTCTGGGGCTGTGGCACAAGCTGGTGGGAGGAAAGCAGGAGAGTAGGCGAGAAAAATATTTGCATCTACTACATTTGTCACACAAATCATGGGGCTTTTATGTCTAAAGGGAGATCAGAACCATGTTTACAGAATGACTGTCAAGGAATGGAATGATTTAAGCACATAGGCATCTGGTTTATTTTATGTTTGGTGTTTTCCTGTAAGATTTGTAGTCATCGGGAATGACGGGCATGCCAAGGCTAGGAAAGGAAGAGAAAGCCCCTGGATCTCCAGAGAAGACAGAAGGGATGATGGAAAGGCAGCCGTCAGGGGGGTGTGCAGGCTCCATCTGGACTTAGTGGGGTGATGATGATGCTAATCATCACTGCCATGAGCACCTACTGTGTGCCAAGCCCTGAGTCGAGCACTGTCCATGTACAATCTCAGTTTTCTGTACTGCTCAGTGAAGTAGCCGGGTCAGTTTCCCCTTCTGACGCGTAAGGAAACTGAGGTAACACAGGGTTAAATCATTTCCCCCAGGACACACAGTGGTAAGAGACAGACAGAGCTGGGATTCCAAATCCCGAGTACGAAAGGGGTTGGGTACGTCTGTCCTCCTGGGCAAAGCTTCACTAACCTGACTCCCTTGGCAGTGTGGAGAAGTGGGAACCTGAGACCTACTTCTGCTAAAGAGAAGCTGTGTGATGTTCGGCAGGTGGCTTAACCTCTCTGCGTCTCAGGCTCTTTACCTATGAAGTAGAGTTAAAAACTCCTGCCCTTCCCCTTTCTTTACAGGATGAGCATGAGGCTACAATGAAGCAGATTAAAGGCATTTGGAATAGGCCAAGTCCCACGCACATGGCAGGTAGAAGTGTTGATTATAGGCTTAGGGCTCCATGAAACCCTCCGGAGCCGTGGTGCTCGGGGCTGGTGTAGATCAGGGTGTCAGACGCGGGAGGGGTCCTTAGAGACCACGTGGCATTGTACAGATCGGATCATACAGATGAGGCCGACAAGGGCCCAGGGAGAGGAAGGGCCTCACTCAAGGTCAACCGGCAGGCACTTTTTCATTTACCTTTCTCTAATACAAAGTATTTCATTTCGGTGTGGCATTGCACAGTTCCTGTCTCATTGAACTGCATGCTTGCATCTTGCATGATAATCAGTTCAGAAAATTATTGCAGTGCAAACTGAAAGATAAATGGTCGTGGCATTTGTTAATACTGTAAACACCATTTGTTGGCAAACGATAAGCTTTATTGATACCCCTAATGTATGTATTAGCAAGAACAATGCACCACAAAATGTTAACATCTGCCAACTTTTGTTTAATGCAGAAATTATGCAATTACAAAAGGTATGGCTGCAAATTACTGTGACACGGAGCCAGGTTTATGCATTTTAGAGGCATAAACACTAATTTCATACAGAAAACAAGCAAAAGTTCTTTTAAGCGTCTCTTTGTCAAAAATGCCTCTCTGACACCAAATACGGGGGAAAGTCAGGGAATTGAGATGGTTATTAAATCTGACCTTGATCAGATTTTTATTATGTCAGAAAAAAATGGTTCTTAAGAGAGAGAGTTGTCATGGGATTAGAGTCCATCTACAGCGAGACGTTTCCATGGCAACAAATCAAACACCATTTCCTCTGACTGCAGTCTCCTGCTTCAGAAGTATGAACTTAGCATTGAATAATTAGAGTGAGACACAGTAATGTTGTGTAAAGACAAAAAACAGAAGAATCAATCTGGAGGCAGTGAATTATTTTAAAATGGCAATTAACCCCATCAGCGCGACTGTCTGCTGCTCATGCTGGCCATGACAGGCCCCGCATAGGTATTTGGTTTTATAAATTGAAAGCATAATTTTTTTGTCACACACAACCTTTTTAAAAAAGCCAAAGCCAAACCATAATTCTACCCAAATTAATGAAGTCTGAAAGTTATGGATAAGGCTGTAATAGAAATGCAGAGCTGTGTCCGAGTCTGCAGTAGGTAGTAACATATGATGCTCTACCTGAATTCTCCTCGTGTTTGAGGGATCTGAAAACATACTTGATACCAGTGTGTGGTTAGTGTCCCACAACCAATGAGCTATCTAAATTCATAGGCTCCAATGTCACACTCCTAAAATCTTGGTGGAAAGTTAAACTGGTGCACACAAAGCCACTTAGAACTTAGCCTTTTCGCTCCTTGGTTGGCTTGCAGCGCTGCGGGCTCACTGCATTAAGGGCGTATTGTTCTTCCTCAGAAAATGGAGCTCGGGAGCTAATCTGGTGGATGGCATCTGAGGTTCACCACCAGGCTGTGTTTTTTCCCCCAGCTGTTTTCCATTTCTTCTGGAAATGCCTCCTACCCTCGGGGAGAGAAGAGAATCCAAGATCTGTGCTGGAGCTAGGAGAACATGTTGTCTCACCCTTGTCGCCCGAGACGTAATGAGGGAACTCATCAACACAGCAAATCTCTTCCAACCAAGTCTGTTTCTGTAGAGGATCTCAGGGCTGGGGGCCCTGGATGCTCCCTAAAGCACACCTGGATTCCTTCCTAAAGCTCTTTCATCCCATTTGGGCCTTGTTCAGCTTGCTGTCAGAGGCCCCTCCCTGCAAAACCCTCCGTCTCCCATACTGTTCTTTCTTAGCTGCATGGAGGCTGGGGCCATTTTTATGTAGATTTTGTTTTTTTTTTTAACCAACTGAGCCACCCAGGCGCCCCTCCGATTTTTTTTTTTTTTTTAATCTGGAGGAAAGACTTTGTGCAATTAGACATCTAGAGAGTCACCAACTCTAAGAGAAATGGGAAAAAGCCTTATTGGTAAACTGGGGCCCTAGATTCAAAGGCAAAGCTGGGCTTGTCTTAATGTGAAGTTTCTTGAATTTTCCTACTTTCTCTCTATTTCCAGGACTCCTTTGTCCTCACCTCTTTGTTGTGCAAACCCGTGCCACTGGGCTGGACAGGATGAGAGAGCCCTAGAACCTCTGCACAAAGTAGGAAGCAAGAGGAATCCATTAGCCCCCTTGATCCATTCTTTTTTTTTTTTTTTTTTTTTTTGGTTCTCTCATGTATTCGTTCATTCAATAAATACATATCATGTGCTCCCAGATACGAGGCACCCCAAGATGTTAATCCAGAGGATGAGTCATGGAGCCAGGCTGCCCAAACAGGGCATGGTAGCCCCCCATTTGGGGTGATACAGATTCATTTTCATTAAGTGAATATTCCCACACTTTATGTCTCATTGGATGGAAGTGTTGGGCTGACTTCTCAATGAGACTAGGCGTGAGGTCATGTGGGAGAGGCATTTCCCGCTTTATATGGCCATGAAGACTGGTCCCTCATCTACAAAGAGGGAAAGCACCCTGGCCAAGTGATTCCCCAGGGTAGTCTGTGCAGAGCCACAGGGCTACTATTGGTTGAGTTGGGGACAGATCGTAGCACACAAGAGCACAGACATTCAAATTCTGGCTCTATCCCTTGCCAGCTGTGTGACCTGGGGCAAGTCACTTCACTTGTCTGGGCATCAGTTGCTCCTATTGCAAACTGGTGTTAATGTGTGCCTCACTGGGTTGTGGCTCAGAGTGCAGGAGATAAAATACTAGGTACCTAGTGTGGGACCTGCCATACCAGCTTGACACATGTTAATAGAATGCCGATGAATGGATTGTCAACTCCATTTTCTGGTTCAACCTTAACATAAGAATGACCCTGAGGAATTTCTGATGATGGATCTAGGAGAGGTATTACTGAAAAGCCCGTGTAAAATGGGTAGCTTATAAAAATGCATTGTGCTAGGATGACATTTTGTGGCTTAGCAAGGTAAGATAAACATTATTCCCACCTTCATTTTTCAATTCACTTTATTGCATGAAATCTCGTACATGGAAATTGTTAGATACTTTAAAGAATGGAGCAGCCACTCACTTAGGTGCTTGACCTCATACATTTGAATGGTCTCACAATTTCTTTTATTCCAGGACAACTTAAAAGCCATCTCTATGTTAATGGTGAAATAGTTACTCTAGGTCTATTCTAATGCCTTTAATAATAGTTGGCAGTTAGAAAGGTGACAAATGCAAGTGTCCCCAGACAAATTGTGTGTCACGGGTCTTGCTGAGGAGACATTTACAAGGGCCGCCTTTTAGTCAAATGGCTAAGTGACAAGCATCTTGGCACGGGAGGCAGTGACTCCCTCAGAGAAGAGGACATCCTTCTGGGCACACACTGTCTTTTGGGACTATCGGTGAGGGCCCAGTGTCTCCTGCTGTGCCCCCAGCTCTCAGCACCTAGAAGGCTTGGACGCTGCCCTCTACAGACCCTTCCTCACTCACCTTCTAGGCTCCCCAGCTCAGCTACCCGGCCACCTGTTGAGTAGCCACTGAAGAACGGGACAAAGGCCAACACCCCCCGTTCCTGCCCCTCCATCCGAGCAGCTGGAGTGGCTGCCACAGAGTCCTTGCACTAGTCCATCGGGGCCCTCTCCTAAACCTCCGCTTCGTAGTCTTCACTTGATGCCCTGAGCTGTCAGGTGACGCGTTTCCAAGGACAGGCTGCCAGAGAGTAAGAAGCGACAGTTGTCTCCGTGGGGAAGAGGGGGGCACATGACTTGCACGAAGCTCGTACTTCAACACAGCACTGGGAATGCACCCCCTCCCCCTGCCCACGACTAGGAATCCCTTTTTTGGTGCAAGGAGGTATTTCTAGAAGGCCCCTGTAGACAATCCCCAGGGCCTGCAGAGGGTGGGAAAACCTGCTACCACCTTCCTTGCATGACCAGCCAGCTGACGTCCTGAAGGAAGGGAAGCTGTGGAAAGAACACTGGGCTCGGCCATCTCCACGATCTGGGAGTTCTTGTGAGATGCTAGAAACTGAGGAGTGAGATCCCAGTCTGTCTCTAACTCGCGGGGTGACCTCGGGTGAGTCCCTTCGCCCTGGGCCACAGCTTCTCCATATAGGATCACATACCACCTGCCGCCTGGTTTAAGAAAGACTCAGTTGCTTGTACTCTGTGGCCAACCATTAATTAAGCTATGGAAGGTGAGGGCAACTGGCTTGTTCCAGCGCAAAGAGGAAGGACTTTGTGAAGCTCTATGTCTTCGGTGCCTCAGTAACTCTAGTCAGCTGGGCTTTCCTGTCAGAGAAAAACACGTCTTCCTGTCTTTCCCCACAACAACCCAACAAGCCAGACAGGCAGAGGCAGGGCCGCCGTCCCTACCGTCTTTCCGGCACCCCATTCTCTGCCCTCCCTCAGAAAGCCTTTTAGGCTCCTGTGACCTCCCTGCTCATGGCTGACCTCTGTCCTCCGACTACACTTTGCTGTTGCGGGTTGAATTGTGTTCCCCCTAAATTCCTATGTCGGAGCCCTAATCTCCAGTACTTTGGGGTGTGGCCTTGTTTGGAAAGAGAGTTTTTGCAGACCCTGTGTAATCAGGTTTAGCTGAGCTCATGAGGGTGGGCCCTAAGCCAGTGTGATGGCTGTCCTTGTAAAAAGGCACAGTTCAGAAACGGAGATGGCTTGCAAACAGGGGGAACGCCGTGTGAACCTGAAGGCGGAGATTGGGATGAGGCTTCTACAAGTCAAGGAACCAAGCCTGCCAACATCTGGAGCTTAGATTTCTCACCTCTGGAAGTGAGACAATACATTTCTGTTGTTTAAGCCACCTCGTTTGTGGTACCTCATCATGACAGCCCCAAGAACCTGACCCACTTGCCTTCTCACTTCCTCTGCCCCTCAAGAGGTCACGAGGGCACACATACTTCAGCAGGGCTCTCAAGGGATGGGACAGACTTGTGTCCATGTGCTTGGAAAGTACGGTTCAGGAATGATGCTCAAGCAGACCTCAGAGCCTCAGGGCCTTGCAAGTACAAATGAGGCCTATCTTCAGGCCCAGCCCTGCAGGGATTGGCACTCCCCGAGGAAGCTAGGTCATGCCCCGCAGGAGGAAGACCTTGGGCTCTGGAGTTGGACACCCCCCCGCCCCAGTTTACCCATTTGTTGACTCAAGGGACTCTTTCCTGAGAGCCGGCCCTGGGCCAGCCCCTATAGTGGGCTCTAGGGGTTGCAAAGAGTGGAGAGTGGTGCCTGATCTCAAAAAGTAGGTCCAGGGGAGAGGCCCAGTGAATTGCCCTGAGATGTTAGCTGTTCCCTAATATGTGTGTGTGGTGTGTGTGTGGGGGAGGCCAAGTGCAAAGTCCAGTGGGATATGGTGGAGAGAGTGGTCACAGCGTCTGGCACAAGGTAGATATTTAGTCTATGATGGCTTAGCAATCCCTCCCCCCGCCCAAAGGTTTTGAAAGCTTCATCTCTCCAGGGAAGGCCTATTCATACAGGGTCCAGATGCTGCCTCAGAGTCCTTCTTAACATATCACCCCAGGGAAGACACTCCCGGTCATTCAGAATTGGAAAGTGAGATGGATCCCATTTGCCATTCCCGATGTAGGTAGATCACTGGGTTGCCCTCTACCCTAAACAAGTTATGACTCCCCGTTGGTAATGTCCCAGGATGTCAGGCCACGGAGCCCCTGGCCCTTGCTCAGCCATCTGAGGCCTCCATGGGCCCTTTACCTAACATGCAGGGGTGGGCTTTGTGGGGCATGCGGCTGAGGAGCAAACGTAGGAGAGAGTGTGATGAGGCAGGCTGCTCCCCACTGCCCACCCGTCTTGCTAGAAGAGCCAACCAGAAAGATCGTCTCATCAAATAAAAGAGAAAAATGATCCCTACATTACTCTTAAATGGGTGTTTATGTGATTTTGGGTAACGAGAGCAATAATGATTATATTGCTCAAATAATAAAAATTGAGGAGTGTTGCGCATCTGAGCTGACCATATGGGAAGCATCAGGCCTGGCAGCAGGGGCACTGAGCAGGCCCCCGCCGCATGGTGAGAACAGCCGTGTGGAGGAGCCTCCTCTTCCTTGGGGAACAACCTGGTTCCTCCCTCTCTTGGGAGACCTCACTGTTTCACTTAGGTTTTCTTAAAGCCAAGAAAATGAGACAGAGGCTCTTGATTCCTACATCGCAATGCACATCTGTCTCAGCACAACTCAGGGACTGCCTTAAGAATGGGACGACATCAGGGGCAGGAGGTCATGGTCAACAGCCGGCCCCATCGTTGGGCCAAGCCTCAAACGGGACCTGTTTTGATCTGTTCCTTTCCCAGCCACGGGGAACCCCTGCCGAGCAGGAGAGCCTGCTGATGATAGGGGCGTCCTTCCGGGCCTCCTGTGCTCCAGCCGAACTGTGCTCTTCGCTGCTCTCTGCCCCACCCCGTGCTTTCCTGCCTGCAGACCTTGGCTCACGCTGTGCTTTCTGACAGGACCTCTGCTTCCCTGCCCCCCTTCTTATTGCTTTCTTGGTTTCTGTCAAAATCTAACTTGTCTAAGACTCATCACAAGTGACATTTCCTCGGGAAGCCATTCCTGGCCCATCTCTCCCGACCTCCCCACCCTGTTTAAATTAACTTCTCCTTGCATTTTTTTGAACCCTCTTTAAGAACTCAGCAATTCTATTTGGAGATTCATAACTATGTTGTGGGCCCACTGCTTCCCCTGAATTGTGAGCTGCGTGGGGACAAACACCCTGCCTGCCTTGTCTCTGGAGTTCTCCAGGGCCTGGCCTGGCCTGGCCCAGAGTGGGGCTTAGAAAGTGTGCTGAGTGGCATTTTGAGCTTGGTAGCCCAGCCTCCTGCCTGGCGGGAAGGCACGCACTGTCTCGTGGGCATGCCACAGGGTCAGACCCCTGCTCGCGAGTTGTTCCCTGGAGAATGATTACCGCATCTGCACCCTAGTTCCTGGGTTGACAATGGGCTATTCTGTGGCCTATGCCTCTCTCTTGTATACGTGGCTGACGACTCGGGCCCATTCTTAAGGTCTTGATTGGGAGTGTTTGGTCTAGGAAGCCCCAGGGCCTTCGTAGGCCTAGTGATCTCGGCAAAGTCCGAGACTGTCTGATCTAATAAACTAATAGAACTCTGGTTTCAGAAGGACCTCGGAAAGGAAGTTAGCCCTTCAATTTAGAAGGGAACAGAGAGGGCATGTGAATTGTCCAGGGCCACCGAGCAAATCCATGGTAGGAATAGGAAGAAAACCCACGTCCTCTCACTCCGGGTCAGCTGTTTGTTCAGTGCGCCTCCTGCCTGTTTGCTGATCACTCAGGCAGCCAGCATTGGCCAGAAATGCATGTGGACAGGACGTGGGCGTGCCCGGTAGAGGGGCTTGGCAATCTCTGGGTTTCACATGTATAATTTTTAGAAAGCAATTTATCACAATTTGTAATTGATTAATGTAGAATGCCCTTTCAATATGTGGAGTGAAATTGCTATAAATAATTCACTAGATTCTACATTTGACTGAGTATGTAAATTGTTAAAGCAGTTGGAACTCAGAGATTCCAGAGCAGAATGTCAAAAACCTCCTGGCCAAAATTCTCTTGAATACTGGTTGTCAGTGTTGATGAGAGTGTGGTAAGACTGGCACACTGGAATATTCCAGGGATTGGGCAAATCGGAACAACCCCCTTGGGGTCATTCTGCCTGTCATTCACTGACTGGCAGACTCACTCGTTCATTCTCTCGCTCATTATTCATCCACTACGTGTCTGCTGAGCCCTAGCTCGAGGCCAGGCCCCCCTGCCCTTTGAAATCCTGCTTCCCTTAAGCCAGGCCATGGCCTGGGATTTGGCCACCCCAGTTCTCCCTAAATAACCCCTGGGAAAGACAAAGTTCTATACTCAAAAGTGGCCATTACAGCATTATTGTGAAAGTTGTATAAGGAAGCTACCGGGGGGGCTGCTGAAATCACTTAGGGCCCTTCTGGTATATGATTTGGCAGTTGAAACAGTGGGCTATGAGGATGATGTGGAAGCACGTAAAATGCTTATGATCCGTGAAGAAAAAAATGCCTCTACCACACAAGACCATCTAGAACACCATTATGTCCAAGTGAAACTGTGGGTGCCTGTGAACAGGACCTGGAAGGTGTTCCTCAAAACGGAAGTGATGGCTCTCTTGGGGGAGCATGCTCCTGAGTCCTTCTTGTACTTTCCTAACCCCATATGATGTTGCTTGCTTGATTTTATTTATTCCCTTAAAGGGAAACAAAGCCCAGTGTCTGCAGTCCGGGCCATGTGGTGCAGTTTTGGTCTTCTGCCAGCAGGTGGCGATGCCCTGCTTTCTGTGTCCTGGCCGTCACGCACACCAGCGGCAGAAGAGCCTTGGTTTCAGCGTGAAGGTCCTGCATATTCTGTGCATTTTTATTTAAATATCTAACCATGACTGCTCTACTACCCGGTGAGCCCTGGAAGTTATTTCTGATCAAGCTATTTGGCTTCCAAGAAGAAGATCCAGATTTTATAGGGCCTGAAGCTTATGTAATTTGGGGTACCTCTTTTTTTTTTTTTTTTAAGATTTTATTTATTTATTTGACAGAGAGAGAGAGACAGTGAGAGAAGGAACACAGCAGGGGGAGTGGGAAAGGGAGAAGGAGGCCCCCCACCGAGCAGGGAGCCGGATGTGGGGCTCGATCCCAGGACCCTGGGATCATGACCTGAGCCGAAGGCAGACACTTACTGAGCCACCCAGGCGCCCCTGGGGTACCTCTTTGAGAAAAAAGAAGTCAAAATTACAAGTACAAAATCGAGTGCAGAGCCTTGGAAGGGGTCCCTGCAAATAAGGACCACTTGGCTGAATCTTCATTAGCTTCCCAATGAATCCACCTGAGATTGCTGCTTTTCCACAGTCTGTCCGGCCTGGGGAGTAAGCGCCTTGCCAAGGGGAAACCATGAACTCCTGGAGGGAAGGGCCATGTCTTCATTCTCATCGGGCATTGGTAAAGAGTCATTGTCTTTCCTGTTCTTATTAGTATGATGCTTAGTGTCTGATATAATGTTTGGTGTCTTATTAGTGTAATGCTCAGCGACTGGATGATAAATGAACGAAGCAGAAACAGTAGCTAGGAGGAGGTCTGGATCTCAAATCCCTTTGTAGAGAAGGGGAAGCTTGAAAGTGATTCTTCTTTATTTCGTTCTTCTGAGGGCAGGAGCTGGCTAGATGGCAGTGGCCAGAAGCGCTGCTTTATGACCTGGGTCTTTTCCTTCCTGCCTGTCAGCTACATGGTCTAATTCATTCTGGGTCCCAGAAAGTCTGGACGATGCCGTCTTATTTAAGTATAGAGACTTTAACAGCTGGAAGGCCCCTTCAGCGTGAAATAGGTAAAGGAAGTTTTTCTTTTAAATTCTCTTCTGGGCAAAGGGTTATGTCCTTGATTCACCTTGATTGCCCTGTCCTATTTCCTTCTTGTATTTTATATACCGGTAGGCTCCAGTCCTCCTTATTGTAAGGATTCTAGGGGCTGGCTACTTTGCTCTTACTTTTCTGTCCATAGCAATGGTCAGTCTCCCTCTCATAGCCATGGCACCTCTTTCTGGTATCATATTACTGCTTATTCTGGTCTATGTTGGGACAGCCAGCATTGGTGTTTGATTCTTATAATTTTTATAATCATCTCTAAGGATAATTATATACTGAATAGCCTTCCCTGTTGTCTTGCCTCCATTACTATATTGTTTTGGTTAGATTAGGCTGCACTAACAAACAAACCCACACATGTAATGGCTGAACACAGTCGAAGTTTATTTCTTGCTTGTGTAACAATCCAAGATGGGGGCACATGGGTGGCTCAGTGGGTTAAACAACTGACTTGATTTTGGCTCAGGTCATGGTCTCAGGGTCCTGGGATCGAGCCCCACATTGGACTCTGTGCTTAGCTGGGAGTCTGCTTGAGGATCCTCTTTCCCTCCACCCTTCCCCCCACTCACGGGCTCTCTCTCTCAAATAAGTCTTTCTAGGACACGAAGTGGAAGAGAAAGCTAAAAACCTTAAAAAAAAAACAACAAACTGAAACAATCCAAGATGGTCTCAGATTGACAGAGGGCTCTGTTCCTCTGTTCCACCCAGTCATTCAGGGGTGCAGGCTGAAGGGGGCTCTACCTTCTATAGTATATGGCTGTCAGTGTCACTGTGGCTGTCTCTAACTTAATCGGGCAAAAGGGGGAAAGTATAGAAGAATACATGTTGGAGTTTTTAATGAAGCAGGCTTAGAATTGGCACATCTTGCTTCTACCTAAATTCCATTGGCTAAATCTCTATTATGTGGCCACAGACAACTGCAAGGGAGGCTGGGAAATGTAGTCTTCTTGTATATTCAAGAAGAAGAGGAAATACATTCTCATGAACAGGTAGCAGTCTCTGCCACACCATGTACAGCACAACAGATCTAAATGAGCAGTCTAGGTTCCTCCTAGACATTAGTTCTAAGATATGGGAGTAAGAATGTATTTTCTCTGAAACCAAATTGGAAAAAAAAGGAATGAGAAACAAAGATACTCTAATTTTTTGAAACTAGGAAACACCTATAATCATGAACCACAAAAATTAGACGGGATGTCACATGCAGTGAACATTGGACTGGAGTGATGGGGACTCCAGTAATGGATAAATGTCTTTCCAGATCTTGGGGAGAGCTGGCAAAGCACAAAATTCTCCAAATTAGGTGGTCTACCCTGAGGGCAAAGCCAACAGTTCTTTACTTGGAACAGTAAGATCTGGGTGCATGTTGGATTGCAGGAGGCTCCCAAACCCCTTTGAATACTTTAAAATGGCAGGGGAGATAGAAATGAGTGAGAGAACTCACATATAGTCCATCTTTGTAAATGTACATGTGGAAGAAAACTTGTGGGTGTTAAGCAGCTCAATAGTGGCCGTTCTTTGTGTGTGAAAAAGAAAGAAAGTTTAAATTGCTTCTTTGTCACTCTCTGTCACACAAAAAACACATCCACAAGGCCCACCCCACCATCTTCTCCCACAAGACCATGAATTGTAAAGAACTTTACTAGAAATCAGGGGATTTTCTGCTAACCCAGAATGTTGCCATGGCCCCTTTTCCACACTATTCCTTTCAAATACCTGGTTTAGGAAGACTTCTGCTCACTTAAGGATGACTAATAATGCAAGGGGAACTGGGTAATGCAAGGGGAACCGGGAGATTTGTACAAAAATATCACAAAATGGTGAAAAATAACAGGAGAAAAAGGCAAACTAAGCCTACGTAGTATGAGTATTTTGATGTGGAACTGATGAAAATTATGACTAAATATTTGTCTTAGAATTGAAAGAACTAAAAAGAAATCCTGTATGAATTAAAAGCTCAATGCAGAGCCATAAGGAATCAAGAAAGGTAACAGAAGGAGATTAAAATTAAGCTGGCTATGTCTAGGATACGAAGTGGAAGAGAAAGCTAAAAGCACAGAAATTATGACTACTTTGCAAATTGTAGTAACTGATGACATAGTATCATCATACTATTAACTGATGTAATAGTAAACACTGATGACAACAGAAATTTGGATGGCAACCTTGAGACAGTTAGGCAAAATAAAATGGAAACTTAAAAAATGATTACAGAAAAATTGTAGATATGGAAGACAGGCAAAGGAGAGAGAGACAACATAAGCAAAAATGTTTTTTTCTTGAAGAAAAAACCTTAAAAATTAGAAAATATTCAAAGATATAATTTAAAAAAACTTTTTTTACATTAAATAAGATTTGAGTCTAAAGATTGATGGGGTTGGGGTCACCTGGGTGGCTCAGTCAGTTAAGCAGCTGCCTTCAGCTCAGGTCATGATCTCAGGCTCCTGGGATTGAGCCCCATGTTGGGCTCCCTGCTCAGCAGGGAGTCTGATTCTCCCTCTCCCTGTGGGCTCTCTCTCCCTCTCCCCCCTCTGTCTCTTTCAAATAAATAAATAAAATCTTAAAAAAAAAATTGACAGGGCACAGTATGTCTTAAGAAAAACAAAAAGATTAGTCAGCAAAGAACCATAGTTTAGTAAAGTTGCCTGAATTAAAAGATAAAGGAAAAAATCCTATGGGAAACCAGGCAAAAATGATCCAACTACCAATAACAATAAAATAAAAAACACAAGTTGGATGAAGACCCATCCATGTTCAACATTAGAAGGCAGTGGAGGAATGCTTACCAAGTCTTCAGGAAAAGACTATATAGGCCGATAATTTTTACCTCCCTAAGTTGCCTTTCAAGTATAATGGCAACAGACCAATATTTCCAAATATGCAAGAATTCAGGGAGCATAGTTCTCATGAACACTTTTGAAGAAGGTACTAGAAGATGAAGTTGAACCAAAAAATGGGAAAACCTGTGGCAAAAATAAATGTAAAATTATGGTTAAAGGTTAAAACAATTATGGGAATGAACATTAAAAAAACAAAATGTAGATGTAGTCAACTATGACAGCGGAGAAATTCTAAAATAAACAAAAGTTAGGGGTTAGAAGGGGAGAGAAAATGAGATTGTGCTGCCGATTTTCTTATTTTTCATAATAAATGGAGGGGGACAAAAGATATTTTTAAGAATAGCCGTTAAAGTTTAAAAGGCATAAATGTATTTAATTGTATAAATTTAACCAATAAAAGAACTAGAAGAACTAGGACTAATGGCATTCCTCACAAAATTAGGAGGTGGAAGAAAGGAGGAGTTAGAAGTAGGGGTATATTTATTTAGTTTATTACTATTAAAAAATCAATAGATACTAGCTAAGTAAGTAGAGGATTAAGTACAGTATGTACAATTATTCTCATAAAGATATCCATTAGAATTGAGAAACAATACACCTTCCAAAATAACAGAAGGAAACACCATACAAAACAAAGCAGAAAATCAAAGTTTTTTAAAAATCGTAACATCATAATAAATGTATCTACCACATTAATACACAGAAAAAAAGACTCTGATATTGAATTGACAAAGCAAATTGCAATTAATTACTGACTATATGACACTTACCTAGAATGAAATGACTCAGAAAAATTGAAAGCAAAAGAATGGGCAAAGACATATAAGACACATGGAACTAAAAGAAAGCAGACATTTGAAAATTGCTATTAGATAAAGTTGAATTCAAGAAAAAAATGAGACAAAGAAGGGCAGGGTACAATACATAATGAAGGTCTAACAGCAATGAATATCTACGCACTAAGTAACATGCCATCAAAATTTATAAAGCAGAATTTAAAGGAATACAAAGAGAATTAGAAACACAAACAAAGTAGGAGTTTTTAATTTAGCTCTACTATTCCTTAACAAATAGTCAAAAAATAATTGTAGGGGATTTAAGTAAATAAATTAATAAGGTATATTACTAAACATAATTTTAAAATCTGCCTTATTAACACCTAATCAATAAAATAGATTGATTCTGTATTCTGAAATCAGAGAATACATCTTTTCACAGGCCCATGGAATAATCACAAAAACAGATCATATATTAAGAACGCAAAGAAAGCATTGATACCAAAGCTTAAAAAAGATGCTAGATTGTCTGTTGTCAACTTGGCATCATCCCCATCCCTTGGAGAAACCAGGGACTACATTTCCCAGAATCACCTGCCCTGTACGTGTTCTGGGTTAGAGGTGACCAAGTGAGAGGAACTCTCATGAGATTTAGGAGGCAGAGGGAAGTAGAAGTCATTTGTCTCTGAGATATAGTGCAATCAGACATAAGGACAGATGAGAGATTCACAATGACTTCTTGTCAGTAGCTTGAGAACAACTTCTTCTTTGCTGCAGAATGGGAGCTTTCTCAGAGGTTCTTGAGAATTCCAGCAGTTTCCCAGGAAGAATTTGAGGATCCTTCACTTCCATGCTTCAGACTTGGATCTTCAGTGTCTGCTTCCTGGACCTTCCAATTGCAACTTTCCTGATCTTCTGCAGTGATTCTGCTGACTTGCTCCACTAGCTTTCCCAAAATTTAAATAGGCCTAGATTTCTATAGTAATTCAAAAACTTCAAATTAATCTTTAGTCAAGTTTATCATTCTTTTGCATAATAGATAGTTGTTGTTGGCCTACCCAGAATTAAATTTTGCTTCATCCAGTAATAGGCCTCAGTTTTCATTTGGAATCCACCAAATTATTACAGTAATAATTATTACAGTCATAATTCAAATAATTTAGATAATTCAAAGAATTCAAAATTAAACCCTGATTTCTATAGTAACACTTCTGGGATACTTAAGGATTAAGTACAGTAATAGTAAACACTGATTATATGTGTTGACTATATGTGGCTCTGTTTTTCTGAGTGAACCCAGGTTGATAAACACAAAAAGGAAATTAAAACCAATTTCTCATTGTGAATATATAAAAATTCTAAATGAAATATTAGCAAATAGAATTATCAATATTTGCAGATGTTATACCTAGAAAACCTAAGATAAACACTGTAAAAATATAAAAAATAAACACATTTAGCAAGGTAGCTGGGTGTAAAATTAAAATACAGGTATTAATAGCTTTCTTTTATTCAACAACCAGATCAAGAATATAGAACAGAGATAGACAAACTTGTGTAAGAGGCCAGATAGTAAATATTTTTGGCTTTGCAGGCCATATGGTCTCTGTTATGACTATTCAGTTCTGCCCCTGTGGCACAAAAGCAGTGATCGATGATATGCACAGGATTGGGTATGGCCATTTAAACTTTATTACAAAACTTTATTTACAAAAACAGAGTTTGCCTATTCCTGATGTAGAACAAACAGAGAAAAGACCACATGGAAAATAATTTTTAAAAAGGATATTGAAAAAACAAGAATAAACTTTAAAAATGCAACATTCACATGAAGAAAACTGTTGAGGGACATAACAGAAGACTGGAACATATGGAAAGACATATCCCGGCTTTGGATTGGGTGTCAACGTTACACCAATGTTGAATCACTCTACGTTAATATATACATTCAATGCAACTTTTGATCCATAAAATAAATTCAAATAAACAGTACCTCTAATATTTAATTGTGTTTTAGAAAAAAAGCAGAGACGGCAAAAAGGAATATAAAAAAACAGGTCTCTCCAAAAAGCAAAACCTAAAGTACAAAGACAACGGAAATAAAAAATCAGATTGGCTAAACACCAACAGGCAACATCTAGTTTCTCACAAGACCATAGAAATGTAATGCATTTTCACACACTTGAAGGAAAAGCAGTTCTATTAGGATTGTCATCAAAGAGGGACTGCTCAGGCACTTAAAAGATCACCGAAGACGCTAAACCACTCCCCAAATGAAAATAACATAATCGAGGAAACTAGAAACATTTGTCTAAATATGGTCTTGGAAGAGGAGACACTGTAGGTCCACCCTAAGGGAGCACTTGTTTGTTGCAGGCCTCCGGTGGTTTAAATATAGTAACTGATTTAACTCTTCCTAACTCTATGAAGTAGTTATTATTTTTATACACTGGGTGGGGAAATAGTGGGAGCCAATAAAAGTGTTGAAAGAGGTATATATATTTTGTATGTATAGGTAAAGTTCAGTCTGAGGGCTTGAGAACTTCTTGGGCACTGCTGACTTACTCCTTTTCCCTCTGATTTGGGTCGAGATAATGTAGATAATAGATCACAAGTTTGCTTATTTCTATTGTTCATATAGGAAAGAGGTATGGAGTGGAGAGAGGCAGAATCTCAGTCCCCCAGACCCCCTTGCAAACAGCTGGGCACAGGGTAATTTAGGCAGCCTGCTATGGAGTTTGATCTCCTGTTCAGAGGAGGATGTGGAACTGGAAGCCAATAGCTGGGCCCTGGGAGCAGCTGAGGTCTCATGTCTATCTTAAACCAGTCACAGTTGACTGAGGAAAGCATGTGCTAGGGAATGCAGTATTTGGCATAGCCAGGCCTGATTATTTCCAATAGACCTCAGGCTCCTAAAACCATGCATATTACAAGGAGGGAGGAGTGGGGAGAAGAATGGATTCCAAATGAAAGTTGTGGTCTATTACTGGATGAAGCAAAAATTAATTCTGGGTAAGCCAATAACAACTGTCCATTAGGCAAAAAAATTGGTAAATCTGACTAAGTCAAGATTAACAGGTTTTACATAAAGAAATATTATAAGCAAAGTTGAAACATAAATGACAAATGGGGAATAATAAATTTCAAAACATATGGCAGATGAAGTAATCTTAATATATAAAGAGCTCTTGCAAATCAACAAGATAAACCTGTCCCTCTTCTGAAACCCCCTAATCACTCTTCATCTCACTCAGAGTCAAAGCCAAAGTCCTCACAGTAACCTACAAGGCCTATGTGATCTGTCGTCTGTCCCCACTCATCTCCTACTGCTCCCCTCCACTTGCTCATTCTGCTCTAGTGATACTGGCCTCTTCATTCTCCTCCATCTGCTTTCACCTCAGGGTCTTGCTGTTCCCGCAGCCTATAATGCTTGTCCCCCTGATGTCTGTGTGGCTTACTCCTTCACCTCCTTTAAATCTTTACTTAAATGTCACCTTCTTGGTAAAGTCCCCCATGACCACCCTATTTAAAATTATAAACCTCCAATCCCACACTCCCTACATTTCTTACCCTGCTTTATTTTTCTCTATGGCTCTTATTATCATCAGACTTAATGTGTTGCTAATTTTTTGTTTATTGTCTGTTTTTCCCTACCAGACAACACTGCTTTGTCCTTGGTGCCTAGAACAGTGCTTGGCACACAAGAGGAACTCAATGAATATTTATTGAATGAAAAGATGAACAGACAGTTCACAGAAAAGGAAATGCAAATGAATTTTACTTTTAAATGTGTTTGTAGAGCTGTTTCTTTGTTTCTAATGGTGCCGTGGATTTCCACTGAATAGATGTGCTCAAGTTTATTTAACTGGTCCTCTATTATTGAACGTTTATGTTTTCAATAGTGTGCTATTACAAATACTCTACATTCATAGAGAAAGGATAATCTTTCCAACAAATGGTGTTGGAACAATTGGATATTCAAATGCAAAAAACTGAACCTTTATCATTACCTCACCATAATCAGAAATTAACTTGAAATGGATCACAGACCCAAATGTCAAACCTAAAACTGTAAAACTTCTAGAAGAAAACATAGGAGAAGAAAATCAATGTGACCTTAGCTTAGGCAGACTTTTTAGATTGACACCAAAAGCACAAGCCATAAAAGAACCACGTGGTAAACTAGACTTCATCAAAATTTAAAAATTCAGCTCTTCAAAGGACACCATTAAAAGAATGAAAAGACAAGGCACAGAAAATATTTGCAAAGCGCATATCTGACAAATAACTTACATCCAGGATATAGAAAGATCTCTCAAAAGTGTAGAGTAAAACAGAATAAACAGCCCTCTTCAGGCAACCTAGTAGTACCTTATGGGGCTGTGACTTGTGTTCTCCCAGAGACCTACTGCAAAAAGTTATGTCATTCATTCATGCGACAAATATTTGTTGAGTATCTACTCAGGGCCAGACTTTATTTGGGCACCAGGGATACAGCAGTATACAAAACAATCATGGGGCATTCATTCCTGTGGGAGGAGATGGGCAAAAACAAATGAACAGAGTGATATGTAATAGTAATCTACACGACTTAAGTCTCCCAGATAATTCACATCTTTAACACTTTCTATGGCCACTAAGAAGGGACAAGAGCCTCAATAACGTGAGAGATTCTTTCAAGTTGGTAGATATCCCTAGGCATATGAAGGCAATCTTTCCTCTGTTGTCATTTATCAGAGATATTTGAGAATACACACCTCTTGAGTATAGTCCTCAGAAACACTGGCTGCCAGGCAAAGCAAATTCAAACACCTTGACTTAGGGTACAATACATGAATCTACTTTAGTGTGTTTAAAAATCATATATGTAAAATGACCTAATGCAATTCATAGTTTTTGCCATATTTCTTCCACACAACACAATCAAGGATGAATAGCTGGCCACAGGATTTGGGGTTTCAGTCCTTAATTTGGAACTCTTTAATGTACCCTTGCATGTTCTCGATGTTAGATTGCTCTCAAAAAGATCAAGGTCCATTCAGTTTGATCCTCTTGTACTTACCTTGAGCCCAACCTATGTTTCATTAATGGAGATAGAAACATCACTTCCAATTCTACCACTCTTCAGGAGCCAGGAGCTCCCCAAGGGAATGCTGTTACCCCAGGGGAAAAATAGATGGTGAGGCCTCTGTGTTTCTGTAGGCATTAGCACGTAGTACCAGGCTAAGAAAGCCACTCGGGTATTCAGGCTGTAGTTCCAACAGCACCCACTAACACTTTTGAAGGTTAGAATTTATTCCAGTCGCTACTGACACTATGTGTATACCTCCTGAATCTGGGCACCCAAGAGTGGGAATATCCACCTTCCTGCTGACTTCCACTGCCGCCTTGGGAATAGCCAGTCTAATTGACACACAGCAATTATTTGAGAAGTCTCCACGCTTAAATTAAGTCACATGGGCCTAACCCCATCTAATCCCTGCAATGGGTGATGTTTTGATCATCCCAGGGAAGACTGGGAATGGAGATGCAAAAAGAACATTTTGGAGATATCTGGTAGTCAGTGAATACTTACCCTCTTCATGGGCCCAGGGGATCTGTATGGTATGTGAAACTACCTCACTGGACTTATGTGCCTGTCTGTGTAAGGGACCCTGTCATTGGACTGCTATGTCTCTGTGATACATGGGAAGTATCTCGTGTTAAAATAGCATCTGCTCTAATTACTTCTGTCACCTTCTCCTCCTCTTTCTTTCTAGCACTTTTCAACACCTGAAATATGGTTTATTTCTTTGTTCATTTCTTTATGAATATCCCCTCCCTCTCTTGGAGCTCAGCTCTTTAGGAACAGAGACTTTTTTGTTGTTGTTGTTCACTAATGTCCTTCCACTATTTAGTACAGTGCCTGGCATATAGTAAGTGCTCAATAAATATTCTCGAAGGAAGAAAGGATGGTAGGAAGGGAGAGAGAAAGAAGGAAGGAAGGGATTCTGTTAACTAAGAACTCTCTCACCTTTTCGCTTCTGACTGACTAGGATAGGTGGACTAAAGGCCAGAATTTGGCCAAAGGTCAAATCCCTGCTAGAACCATGTGTATTCTACTCCTGAATCTCCTCCCTTTTGGTACCAGATGGCTACAAGGTATTGCTGCTCCATTGTTCAGTGAAGAAAAACAGATGTCATATCATAAAAGAGGATCTCACTCCTTCTTGAGGTTTCTGAGTAACTCCCCAGTGGCAGTGAAGACAGGAATGCCCATCTTTCTAGAAAACTCTCTTTCCCATGCTGCATTTCTTCCCTTATTAACTCTCCAATGCTATGAGTTGGGGCTGCCCCCACTGTGAGCTCTCAGAAGATGTTGACTGACTAGCTAAATTATGCTATTGATGTGGCTTAATTAATACTAATGACTTATCATGAGAATTACAGATATGTACCCGTGTCTAGGAAGTATCAGTGACAAGAGAATTAAGGTGTCAGTTCTCATAAAACATGAGCAAAAAACTCCTCAGGGTAATTGGAGACAGTTACCTTCTCTCCCAGCAAAAATGCCCTTGAATTATATCAGCACATGCTTGTGAATCTTGAATCTCTAGTCTTCTTAGGTTGGGAATGAGCATAGTGATATTAAAATTCCACATTTCACACCACCATGCCGTTCTCAGTAAGAGGATAACGAGAAGGATATGGATCCAGGTGGCAAGAGTGCCTGTGTTCAGGAGCGTGTTGAGCAATGCTATGAAGGGGTTGGCAGTACAACCAGGCATCCATGGGTAATATATATCCAGGCAGATGAATGTATAGATTAGCATCCTGGGGTTAATTTCACTCTGCAGATAATTAACATGTCCTTATTTTGGAAATAAATGCTTCTGCAGTTAAAATAAATGTATTTAATTAGTAGAGACATTTAGTTCTGAAGTGGGGAGTGAAGGTACTAATGGAATAAATGGTTGTATAAACATTTTATATTCCAAACCTAAGTTAAATGCGTCTCCTTCAAGCCATACATAAGGGAGGTAGATCTTAAGTTGGGAGAAGTCATCGCTGTCAGGCTTTACGGCACACACCTTGTACCAAGTTGAAGGCCACGATTGCCCAATCTGTCTGAGCCTCTGTTCTGGGTCGGTGATGTCGTTCTGGCCCAGTTTGGGGGTTGAGTCATCTCATGTGGTCAATGTGATGTTGTTCTCTCCCGCACTGACCTCATCCCAACTGCCTGCGAAGCATTTGCACTCAGCCGACCACTGAGACCTCCAGTTCCAACTGGTCAAGACAGTGCCTCCAAGTCCCTCCACCTGCACAAACATCCCCCTGCAGCTCCTCTTCTGTTCGTCATTTCTGTTCCTGGCTCTTTGTAAGGCCATGTCATCTTTGACTGGACTCTTGCCTCCCACAGTCCAGCCTTCCTTCAAATCCAGCCCATCTTCCACAACTTCCTATCTTCTCCTTGACATTTAGGCCTGCCCTCCAGCCCCTCATCACTGCCCAGCTCTGCCAAGTCTGTCTCCTAAACATCTCCTCAATCTCGCCCCCCTCCAGTCTGTTTTCCACACTGCCACCAGGGCGTCCTTTACGGGCCCGACCAATCACGCCATGCTCTCCTTCCCCTCACATTCCCCTCAGGATGAATCCCCCACCTTACCACACTTCTCACACCTGCCCTTCATGTACCTCGGGACAAACCGAGCTCCTCACTATACCTGTGGAACTTTCCACACTCTTCAATGCCAGTGCCTTTGCTGAGGCTACTGCTTTGTCTTAGGATGATGATTCCTTGGGCCTGTGGCTTTGATTTATAGGAGGGGCCGTAGGCGAATGTGGCCATGGATCCCAAGAAGGACTTGCTTTACCCTGTTCCCTTTTTTTGCCCCTCATGAGCAGTGTTCAGCCTCTGGGGACCCCTCCTTTGGATGGGGCTATGAACATGGGGTTGTCTCTTCTTCCTGAAGCTCTCCTAGGGGTCTTCTATACCCGTTCCCAGACCCAGGATTCCTAAAGGCACCCCAGTAAATATGACCTAGTTATGTCTACTTCCTGAGTTTGCTTTAGGTTCAAGGTTTCCCACCAGAGCCTGGATTCTGGCCTGGTGGTGACAGGATAATGAGGTAGCTCTGCCCTCCCCCACCCCCCAGCAGCACAGAAACCTTGGTTTCCTCTAGTGTTCCCAGGAGAACCCTGGGGCTCAGCCTCCTCATTCTCTGTGTGATAGAAATATTCTGAGCTTCCCTGCTGGGATCCTGCGTCACACTCACACGTGCCATTTGCACACACACAGCTGTGCACGTGTATGTGGGTGCATGCACACACAGCCACTCCTCGGCCCCAGGCCTGGGCTGGAGATAGCTGGGGCCAGCTGAGGTGCAGACCACAGGAAGGTTCTGAGGAGGAATTATCCTGCACCTTGATTTGGACAGCTCAGGTGGGCAAGCAGATGGCAGAAGTCTTTGAGGTCCCGCAGGGTCAGAGGCTTGGCCTGCCGAAGAGCGTCTTCCTCAGGGTCAGGGGCAAGGCCCAAGCCAGAGATCCCTGGATATGGTGGAATTCATTTATTTTATAAATATTTAGTGAGTACCAACTATATACCAGGCACTATTTAATCCAGGCCATGGGGAGGGAACTATGAACAAGACAGATGTGATCTTCCATGGTGCTTATGTTCTTATGGAAATTAAGAAACACTCAGGTCAATTGCCAAGTCCTGGCAGTTCTACCTCATAAATACCTCTGACGTCTGCCAACACTGCTCCCCTCCACTGCCAGGCCTTTTTGGTTCAGGCTCTCATTCGTTCTCATTTGTTCATTCATAGTATCAGCAAATATTTATTTGGTAACTATAGAGTGCTGGCTGTGTACAAAACAGACAAGTATGTTTTCCTGGAACTTAGAGCCTAGTTGCGGGCGGCAGACATCAGCATGTGACTTCACTAACATTTTCGATGTTCTCAGATAAAAGTCTGTTCAGAGCCCCTTGAAGACACAGGAGAGCAAGGTCAATTCTTCCAGGTCAGTTGATGGTCAGGAAAATCTTGCCATGAGCTGAGTCTCTATAGATGAGAAGATGTCTTCTAGGCAGACAGAGAAGTGGACTTTCCAGGCCGGGGAGCGGGAGGGGCAAAGGCACTGGGGCAGGACCCAGTCTGGGGTATTCGGGAAACTGCCAGTACTTCCGCATGGCTAAAAGACAAGGTGGATGATGGATATGAACACAGCCATGAAAAAGACTGAGCTGGAGCTTTGCCCGTTGCCCTAGAGGGATTGCCTGGGAGAGATTGCTGAGTGAGGAAAGCAAAGTACAGAAAAGTGTACACAGTATGATCTCAGTTCTATAAAACAATGACCAACCACCCCAAATGTGCATGTGTGTGTGCACGTGTGTGCATGTGCATATATCCAAATATGATAATATGAGCACGTAGAAACATGTGAACGGATGCCATCAACTCACTGCCATGTGTGATGGGGGATGAGGCAGAAGTGAGAGGGGGTGAAAGGACAGAGAGGGAGTGATGCAAAAGGGACAGAGTTCTCAAGTGAATGGATGGCGCCATGGATTTCCTTATGAATGAATGAATGAGTGGAGCAGAGATTATAATGGCAGGCATTGATATGACTCTGGCTTCCCGAGTTCAGTGGACATGGTTGAGTCCAGCCCGAAGGGTGGGAGTGGGCTGGTACGAGTGATCTAGCCATGAACCTGCAGGGCCTTGCCAGAGCCGAGGATCCTGGAGTTTGGGGTAAGCTGAGATTTCTCTCAGAAGCCTGAGGAAAACCCAGGCTTATGCACCCTTACTGCTAACCAACAGCCGTGAGTACTACGTAACAGCTTGCATGAATCTGCATCAGGGTTTTGGGGGTCAGAAGCCGAGCTTTGCCCCTTATCAGTTGGGTGACTTTGGGCACATCAACACCTGCCTCCATTGCTTCATTTGTAAAATGTAGGTGAGAACAGCACCTCCCTGGTGGGCTGTTGTGATGATGAACTGAGTAAAGTCGATGTGGAGCACTTGGGGCAGTCCCTGGCATACCTAGTGAATAAGAGCAGTAGTAACTGTTTCAGAGTGGAGAGTGCCAACTCTGAAGAATCATCAGAACTTAACTTTGTAATTAGACTTGGGAGAAAGGAAAATAATGTTTGCCCAATGCCAACCGCGTGCCGGGCAGTAGCAATACTTTTGCTCATAGAACTTTCATGGCAATTCTACTGGTCTTGTGTCCACTGTGCAGGTGTCCACCCTGAGGCTCAGCAAAGGGAAGTAAGTGGGCTGAGGTCTCATAGTCAGCAAGTGGCAGTGCTGAGATTGAGTCCCAGTTTATCTGATTTCAAGGCCCTCTGTCAATTGACTTAAGTCATATGCAAATGGTACCCCTAATTCTTGAGTACAGCTCTTTTAAGACAGATTAGATCTTCACAGTGATACAAAAACTGGAGCTGGGAGTGAGTGCCCAGTGGGTAAAGGTGCCCTCCTGAAGGATTTGCTCCATCCTCTACTACCCTCTTTGGGGTCTTGGACTCAAATTAAAACTAGAGCTGCGTTCTCCAGAAAACTTCACCCAGGCACACGCATACAACATTGCATGGACTGTTTCAGGGATCAGTGGCTCTCTTGAAGCCTGCCCGTGGACCCTAGTTAACGAGTCGCTGTTACAGGGGGAAAGGAAAGTCTCATGACTTTAGAGACCTTCCATCCCATTGCCTTGCTGCTTTATTCTTTCTACTTCACCTGCCAGCAACCCAGTATTTCAGAGAAGGAGACTTGGGAAATCAGTGCCGTTAAGTTACGGGAGTAGAAACTGAGGCCCCGGGAGGGGCAGTTCCTTCCCCTGGTGCCACAGCTCCGCCACCACATGGCTAACTCTTTCACCGGCATGAGCTGACTTAATCCTCATTAGAACCCGGATTCCAACCTGGCTCTGCCAACTGACTACCCATGTGGGTAAATTACCTAATATTCCCAAGCCTTGGTTTTTTGACCATAATTTGAGGGTAATTCCCAGGACCATTGAGGACTGAGATACTATGCCTGTGCCCGGGCTTTTGGGGGCCTAGAGATGTGATTTCCTGCCCTGTTCCCCACTGTCCCCCATTATAGGAGCATATGTGGCCACCAAGAGAGTGAACACATCCTGGCTGGCAGTGGAGGGGACTCTGAGCATCAGAGTTTTGCTCAGCAACAGGGATACACGATTTCTGGGCACCCACAATTTCCAGGACCGCGGGTGAGGTGTGTGCGTGATGCCAAGGCCCTGTCTTCCTGAGCTATATCCTGTTGGAGGAGCCTAGAGCAGTAGTAACACCGAGGGCGCAGAGCGTGTAGGTGGTAGGAAGACGCGGGGAAAGAGCTATGAGACCCTACAGGATGGAGCTGGGCAGCGAAGGCCAGAGAACTTTGGAAATCAGGTTTTAGTGAATCCTTATATGCAGCAGGGCGCATGATGGGAAAATCCCAGCCGACTCAGCAGCTCTGTGCTCCAGCTAGTAAAGCTGATGGTAGTCCTGACTGACTGCCCCAGAGATGTTTTCCTTCCACTGGCCCAGGCTTTGTTGAGGCATGCAGCGACTTCAGGCATCCTTCTGTCCCCTTGCTACTCAGTCCCTGGCTGCCTGCCAGCTGATGAGCCCCTTGCCTTGTAGCCGGAAGAAAGTGTGCAGAAAGGACAGGGTGTGGGACTGTGGCCCCGCTGATGGCTTTGTTGAGCAGCTGCTTGTGGCTGAATGCGTGCTGCGGCCAAGCCGCTGGCCGTCCCTACCCCTACTTTCCTCACCTCTGCAATGATGGCTTCTGCAGTCCCTTTGTGCCCTGAATCTCTGTGATTCCCAGAGTTTTTCTCTGGACCTGCCTGCCTAATGATCACCTGGGGGTGGAAACATGCAGATTCCCAGCCCCTCCACACATGCTGAACCAGAGCCTCAGCAGGTGGAGCTTGGGGGCCCACCGGCCCAACTAACTGCCCAGGTGATTGGTAAGCACATGTCCCTCACCTCACTGATGTGGTGGTTTTCAGCCTTCTGGGCAATCAAGTCTTTTCAACAAGAGCAGCTGAGAAGACCCCCGCTCCCCCGCGCAGGTGGGTTGTTACAGAAGGGAAGGGGGGCAGGCCAGAGAGAGAGGCACAAGTGAAGGCTGAGGACTCCTTGTGGGGAGGGCTTCTTCTGACTGACTTTTCTCTTGTGCCTTGCACGGGACCCGGACCAAAGGGGCCGCTCACAAAGTTTTTGTTGAATGAGTGACTACAGATCCCTTGCAATCAGCACTGATCGGGAACACACAGTATTAGGCACTTATTAAATGTTCACATGAACTAGGTAGGGTGTGAAATGAAGTCTCTAGTGTCTCAAACAAAGGAATTAAGGGCAAGAACCAGATACCAGTTTCGGATAAAGGCCCACTGTCCCCCATGACCCCCCAGTCCCACACCTGCATTTTTGTTGCTCAGTGCTTTGCTTCTCAGTGGGTTGGCCGTGTTGGAGTTGTCCAGAGACAACCTTGATTCTCGGACCTGCAGGGGGCAAGTTGTGCCCGTACCCATCAGAGCCTGAAAATGCTGTTTGGGCCACTATTCGGACTTATTGTGGCAGTTGTAGGCTGACGTCCTTGGAGGGAGGGACAACCAGGACACACAACTCTCCTCAGACCTTCCTCTGCACCCTCTTTCCCCCTTGCCCGGCAGGGTTCCATAAGTAAAACTCCCGTTAGCTCAACGGGCTCCTTTGAGAATCTGCTGCTAATAATCAAAATTGTAACAGTATCTGTGTGACAACTGACATTTACTGAATGAGTTGATTAGGTAACCATGCTCTGTGCTATGCATTCTCACAACGCCTCTCACACTCATACACTCACATACCCAGTTCCATATACAACCCACACAAATATATGCTCACAGACACACACAAGGTATATAGACCACCCTCACCCATATACTTTCTCGCACATACTTACGAATCCAGTGAAGTTATTTAAAAACTACACACATAAATATACAGCCCATTCGACCATATCCTCACAAACACACCTATGTGTACATCTTGCTAGTACTCTCAAACACATACAGGCACACATACAAATACATATAGGGTCCACTCAAACATACACATACACAAATATACCCCCTTACACATACGCGTGCACACGCGCACACACACACACCACCTCATGCGTATACTGACACACAGGTACATATACACTCATGTCACCTATGTATTCTCAAATTCACACATGTACACATAGCCACCCTTATCAACATAGACACTGCTACCCCCAAACATCCCATGCACTCCCCTAAACTGCACACACACTTAAACACGTACATATAAACTCCTCGTTCATATTCTCGTGTACAGACACACAAAAATCAGTCATCCATATTCACACATGTGTGCACCCCTTCCCTGTGCACTTTCACGCATATACACACAAATATATGTACTCCACTTTTCTGTACACTCTTAAACATACATATACACACATAATCCCTCACCCATGCAGACACACTCATACACACAGATACTACCCTTCTACACATCCAGAAGACACATGTACAATTACACATAAACTCCCTCACCCTATCATCAAAGCATGAACAGACATACATACCCCTTCACATATGTATTCAAACGTACACATGTAGACACTGTCTCAACTAGGAACTCACTATTCACACCCTTACTTCTACCCCCGCTCATAAACACACATACACGTGTGTGTAGGTATATGCATAAACATGTGTGTATGAATAAATACATGTGTACATATATCCCAACCAGACACTCACATACAATCACAAGTACATATAAACCTCTCCCTTCCATACATTCACACATAGGACATAGTCATATACTCCCTAATGCATACACTCACACTTAAATGTATATCCCTCATCCAGACTTTCATAAACACACACATACATGCCTCTTGACATAGACTCACACAGTGACAGGGACACACTGTCCACAGCCACACACTTTAACATACACACATATACATAAATATCTCACTGGAAACACACATGCACACTAACGCACACAGATCCATATAGCTCCCACTTGCACTCACACACATACATAGACTCCTCATCTATACGTTTCCGCACAAACACATATATACACCCCCTCACACAGGTATATTTACACTCAGTCTCTCAAAATCACACATATATACACATACATATAAACCTATCTGTGCCATAATCTCATTCACATGTATATAGACATCCCAAACCCGTAATCTCATAATGTGCACACATATATTTACATCCTGTCATACTTATACTCACATACACAGACCCATAAACTTACACACACATCCTTTTAACTATACACTCATGCGCATACACATGTAAATGTAAACTTCCTACCCTATACACTCAAGCACAAACACACACACACATGCTGGCCCCATCCATGCTCTCTCACAAACACATACATGTGGACCTGCCTCATGCATAAACACACATGCACGCCTGTACCTATACACATCCTCACGCGCACACGCACACACACACACACACACACATTCATATGCGTCTATACCTCACCCATAAAATTAGACACAAACAGAAGTACATGGACAACCATTTATCCGCTCACACACATTTCCTTTAGCTGTACACTCACGTACATGTACTAATGCATTCCATTCACACACACACACAGTCCATGCTTACCCATATGTTCTCACACTCAGATTATGGATATATCCCTCACCAGTATACACATGGCCATCACCAGCACACTTACACACCCGTACACACACCACTTTATGCTACGCCTACCATGGACACACACATGCGCACCGTACATGTCCACCACCCTCACCCATTCTCTCTCACAGACATATACATATATACCTCCTCACCCATACGTTCACCCGCAGGCACGTACGTACACTCATTTAAGCCATGCCCTTCACATACCCATACATATCATTACATATACATTCCTCCATGCATCCCAGAGCTTGCACACACGTGCACACCACTCCCTCCTTCATACGTTGTCACATCCACATTCGTATATACCCTCTCACCTGTACATAAATTTATCCACACTATATACAACCTCCTCATGAATACCCCGACACCCACAAGTATGTATATGCCTCACAGACACATTCACAAATGCTAACACAGTACATACGCCCCTCACCCACACACTTGTGCACTCACGGACACATACATATATACTTCCCTCACCCGTACAGGAACACACATGTCCACAAAGTCCCTCATCACTGCTTACTCACACCATCACACATGTACACATCAACCCGCCTCACTAAGACACTCAAACACACGTTTATATCTGGCACACATTTATATCCAGATCTCCCCACCTACACACTCATGTACACGCATATATGCCCTCCTTCACCTATATGTTGCTCATCCGCATACATATACCCTTGCGCTGCCCATGCACTCACATACGCACATATCTACCCCTTCATCTGCACATATCTGGCTGCTCCCCTGATCTTTCATACACCCACATTCATGCATATACAGCCCTCTCCACACGTGCACATATAGAGCCCTAACTCATACACTTACACAAACACCCACACAGACACACATAGGTACCTGCACACCATTCTCACACACACAAGTACATATACGCCTTCATTCATTTTCTGTCCCACCCCTGAGTACCTATGTAACGCATGCACATGCACACACACAGAGGTACAAAGATACTCCCTCACCCGTTTTTCTGTCACACCCACACAGATACCCATACACCATCATCACCCATACACTCAGGGACACACACTTTTTCATACATTGGAGTTCTTGCTGTGTGTCAGGAACCATCTGAGCCCTTTGAAACTCACCCGTGGAGCACCCTGTCTCCCTTCCTCCTACCCAGAAAACACGGGGCAGCATTTCCTCTGGCATGCTGAGCTGGGGGGGCGCGCCGCTGCAGGCGTGGGGGCACAGCCTTTGCCTTTTGAGGTGGGTGTGGGGGCTGCCCCCTGTGCTCTCACCCTGCTCTTTCCTCCCACCCTCTCATCTCCGCTCAAGTTTCCTCTTCCATGCCTCAGGACACCCGAAGAAAGTGAGTGACTTTCCTGCTCTTCTCTTTCTATTTTTAATTACAACTAACTGGGGACCAGAGTGAAACATTTTAGCAATTTAATCTTAGTGTAAAATGGTGTATTTTCACTTCATTAACTAAAAGGGAAATCAAATGGCTTATCAAAGGTTGAGCTTCACATTTGCATATGGGTCTGGGATTCATGAAGCAGGATTTGTAACAGCTATAAAAGCCCCTCGACTGTCTCTGGGGACTGCTGGCTCTAGCAATTTTGACTGCAGCATTATAAAATGACATTTGGACGTGAAATAGGATGGTGTGCTTGCATCTTTGCCTGCTGGCTAGCTCCCAAAGCCAGCGGCATCACTTCTCTTGAGGCAGAAGCAGGCAGGGGCTTCGGCTGTGTATTAGTTATCTATTGCTGCATAACGAAATCACCCCACAACTTAGTGACTTAAAACAACAATTATGATTGCATGGTTTGCATGGCTCAGGTATCTGGGTGAAGCTTAGCTAGGGACCTTGAACTTGAGGTCTCCTAAGAAGTTGCAGTTATCTCAAGGCTTGACTAAGATGGGGGATCCTTTTCCCAGCTCGCTCATGTGCTATGTCATGCCATGACAGCTGGCTTCCCCCAAGGTGAGCTATCCAGGAGAGGGTGAGAGAGTGTGAATAAGTGAAACAGACCAACAGATAGAAGTTGGAATCTTTCAATAACCTAATCTCAGAAGTGACATCCTGTCACTTCTCTCATGTTCCATTTCATTACAAGTGAATCAAGTCCCATCCAAATTTTAGGAGGAAGGGATTACACAAGGGCACAAATATCAGGAGGTGGGACCACTGCGGTCATCCAAGAGGCCACCTTAGAGACCGTTTACAGCAAGTTGCAGGGGGGCCTTGGAAGAGAAAGTATCATCAAAGATGGAGGAGCAATATGGATCCTGACCCCCTCTTTAGTCCTTCCTTCCAAGTCTCTTCTTCTTTTCTTCTTTTCAGGACTTATCTCTTCACTTCCAGAAGGCCATCACAGGGTATCTCATTGATTTATGGTGGGAACAAACAATTCGTTTTTTTTCATTTTGGCCTCTTTAGAAACTCTAGGTTGTGTAGGCAGTGCCTGGGACGCAGCCAAGGAAACCAATAGCAGTCACCATGAAGGGTGGGCTTGGGATGAAGAGGGGGAAGAGGACTTTGGGGATATTTTGTTGCATGCTGTAGTATGTATTTTCCTCCTTGCTCCTCCCTACCCTCTCTAGCTTCTCAAGGGTCATTTGGCAAAGTCCTACTTTACTCCTCAAAGCATTCTGGAGTTGGGTGTGTGATCCCTTTGCAGAGACACTGGGCTGAGATTGGCCTCAAGGTAGCTCACTTTCATTCCAACTGCAGGTTGCTCTGCTTTCATGGTGTGCCCTGAGGACAAGACCAGACCTTAGTCATTGCTCTGGCCCCATGGTTTGGCCTAGTCCTGGCATAGAGTAGAGAATATTTGTGGGGTCAAGTCATTCACTTATATCCAATCATTTCTATGGAACACTTAGCATGTGCCAAAAACTATGCTAGGCCATGTGGAGGGAAAGCAAATTGCACAAAATAGCTCTTGTCCTTCAGGGACATAAGATGGTGGAAGAAGAAGCTAAGACATGTGCCATAATAAAAAGAACCCAGACATAATATGGCACGTACCAGAAGGGGCAGGAAGTGCTGTGAGGGTTGTGCCAGAGGCAAGATCACATGCGACCGTGGGGTGGAAGTAGTGGTAGGGCTGGACTTGGGGATGTCAAGGCCAGTGGAGAGACAGATGCAAGCATAAATGTGTTGGAGAAAGCTGGGATCCTCAGTGTGGCTCAGGCTTAGGGGCCACATTCAGCAGTGGTGGGGGACCAGAGAGGCGGTGGCATCACTGAGTTGGAACTTGATCTGCAAAGCTTTGAAGGCTGCGCTAAAGAGCTTAGGGTCTTCAGAGGGTTTAGAATAGAATGCCTTGTGCTTTGGTCAAGAAAAAGGCTGGCAGTCCTCTGTCGAGTGGGATGACTAGAGCTTTGGTCATAATCCAGGTGAGAGGGAATAGGCTTTTGGCTCAGGGTAGTGGTTGGGGAGTGGAGAAGAACAGCTGGATGGGAGAACCAAAGCAGATGCTAACTCTCTGGGGCTTGGTGATATATTGGACAGGTGAATTCAGGAGGAGGGCTCCAAGCCAGGAACAGTAGAAGAAAGTGACATTAGATAAGCAAGGGAAGGACCCGGGCAGAGCGAATCAGAAGGCCTGGCGGCTGGCCAGCTTTGTTACAATAGCGCTGAGGATGGTGTTGGCTGATCTAGCAAACACAAAGCCAGATGCCCAGTTAGATTTGAATTTCAGATAAACATTGAATAAAAGTTTAGTATGTATAAGTATGTACCATGCAATATTTGAGATAGGTATAACTTTGGGACATACTGTACGAAGAATTTATTCTTCGTTCATCTGAAACTCAAATTTAACTAGGCCTCCTGCAGTTTACCCTGCAACCCTAGCTGGGTAACTCTGTCACCCAGGAGTCTTGGGTTTGGTTCCTTGATGTTGACATAGTCATGCCTCTTCCCAGGGAGGCCGTAAAATAGCAGTGGTTAACTGCATGGGCCCTGGTGCTAGACCAGCTGAGTTCAAATCCAGTTTCCACTACTTATTTGTTGCATGACCTTGGGAAAGTGACTCAACCTCCCTGAAAACTCATCGAGGAAGTGGGGAGAATGGCTCCTGTCTTGACCACCTACCAGGGTGAGTGTGGGGGTCAGATGAAGCAGCAGCGTGCAGTAGCACTTTGAAAACCACGGGGCATCGTGAGGCATTATAATGGTCCCTGTGGGGGTTGGATATGGATTGGAGAAGTAGGCTGAAGAAGATGAATACATTGGCCTCATTAAGAAACCTGCTGGCTGGTATGGGATTTGGGGCTCTAATTAATTCTAAATATCAAATACTAAGCTGCAGCTTTTTCTTTCGTCTTCCTGGAAACTGGGGGCGGGGAGGAGAGGGAAGCAGGCACTGTCCACGCACTCCTACCTCTGAGATTTCATAATGTCCTGTGGAGAAATATTCTCCAAACAGCTTGCACTTAATTTCCCTGAAGCCGTCACGCAGCCGACACCAAGCTTCGGGTCCTCCCAGATACCTGTGTGATTGTCACATTGGCATTCCCCAAACCCACTTCTGCTCAGCAGCTGCTGACTGCTGGCTGGGGGAGGAGTGGAGAGACAGTTCTGAGCACATCTCTCTGAACCGGCAGGGCCTCTTACACAGGCAGGATTGTCACAGAACACAGGGACAAGACAGGCACCAGAATCGATCACAGCCTGGCATTTGAATAAAATTCTAGGGAAAGGGCATATTTATCAGAAAACAAATAGAGGGGTGGCAGGAATCAGCACAGAAAGTGTGTGTATAATTGTGATTTTCCTCAAAAGCTTGACAACCAAGTCAGGGCACTGTGAAAGACAGAGAGAAGGCAAATTATTGCAATTCAAATCCCTTTTATTGCTTGAGATGTGCAGCAGCCATGGCAAAACCAACTACAGAACAATGCCACACAGCACAGCACTCCTCCATAGCCGGTAGGCCGGCGAAAAGGTTGCCTAAATCAAAATGCTCGGAATCTAAACCTGCCAAGACCTGGATGGATAGGTGTGTGTGTGGAGGGAGGGGCAATTTGTTTCCTGCAATCAATTCAGTGGGGGAATTTTTCTTCTTTTGGCAGTACTGTGGCTGTCCCTGCTCTTCAGATTACCTTTGGGGTCTGTTATGGGCTGAATTACGTGTCCCTCCCCCCAAATTCATATGCTGAAGTCTTAACCCCCAGTACCTCAGGATGTGACTGTATTTGGAGATAGGGCCTTTAAGGAGGTGATTAAGATAGAAAACGGTCACATAGGTGGGCCTTAATCCAATCTGCAAGTCCAGGGGAGAGGCCTCAAGAGAAACCCTGCTGACATGCTGATCTTGAACTGCTAGCCTCCAGAGCTGTGAGAAACTTAATTTCTCTTGCATAAGCCACCCAACAACCTGTGGTACTTTGTTATGGCCAGCCCAAGCAAACTAATACAGGGCCCTGGGAAGTAAGGAGCATCTCTGCCAGGCTCTTTGCAGTAGAGTTGGTTTACCACACAGTTACTCAGGGCCTCCAGGGCCTTGGAGCTCAAACCTTTGCACTCATGCCAAGCAGCATCTAAAACCATTGGATAAAGGCAGGGAATCTTCCTGGAATAATAACCGTATTTAGAAATTCCAAGGGAAACTGTCTAAATTTAAACACCCATGGGTATATCTTGGATGTCAAATGCCAAAATTTCACATGAATGTTTAAGATGAAGCGAATTACCTTAAACATAGTTGCTTACTTCTGGAGACGTATTAAGATTTAAATCATGGGAAACCTTGTAAGCCAGTGTGATAGGCAACGGGGAGCTAATAAAAGGTTTTGATCAGGGAATCTGACCTGGGTTATGTTCTGCACTTCTCTAGGCATCTACTTGCTTCTTATCCAAGACACCAGTAACTTAAAACCCCTAACTCCTATTTGAGATCAGGAATGGCAAAGGTAGGGTATGAGCGTGGGAGAGGGAGTAGGCAGAATGGTTGGGGATTTGTTTGATTGATTAGATTTCTTGTTGGTACCTGTGATGGTTAATTTTATGTGTCGACTTGACAGGGCCAAGGAATTCTGATAGCTAGTAAAACATTTCTGAGTGTGTCTAGGAGGGTGTCTCTGGAAGAAATTAGCATATGAATCAGTAGACTGAGCAAAGATCATCCAGTCCCTTGAGGGCCTCCATAGAACGAAAAGGCAGAGGAAGAATAAATTCACTCTCTCTGCTTGAACCGAGACGTCCATGTTCTCTTGCCTTCGAACATTGGTGCTCCTGGTTCTCAGGCTTTTGGACTTAGGCCAGGACTCACTGCATTGGCTTCCCCATTCTCAGGCCTTTGGACTTAGACTGAATTACATCACCAGCTTTCCTTATTCTCCAGCTTGCAAATGGCAGACTGTGGGACTTCTTGGCCTCCATGACCATGTGAGCCAACTCCTATAATAAATCTCTTCTATCTATCTATCTGTCCATCCGTCTGTTCAGCCATCCTATTTTGTTTCTCTGAGGAACTCTAATACAGTACCCATAGTTGTAGAAGATGGTAAGTTATAGCAGAGAGTATGGCAAAGATGGACTGGATACTTGCCAATCCTATTTTCTCTCCTTGGGAAGACTACATTTCCCAGCTATGCTTGTGGTTATGTTGGGGCATGGGACTAGATTCTGGTCAATAGGATGTGAGCAGAAGTGACAGTGTGTCTATTATAAGTCTGGCCATAAAATCCCTTGCATGAGTATCGATGTTCTCTCTCCTACTTCTTTGGAGACTATGGAGGTTATATGTTGAAGACTGCAGAATCACTAGATGGAAGAAACCTGGATGCCTGGATCATCACATGGAAAGGAGCCTCCAGTGAGGACTACCCAGTCCACATTAGATCTCAATGTGGGTGAGAAATGAATCTTTAATTGTGTTAAGCCACTGAGATTTTTGGGGCTGTATGTTATAGCAGCTAGTGCTACTTGTCTTGACCAATACAGGAACAGGGAGCTTGATGATTCATCAAATGATTATCGAATGCCCATTATATTCCAAGTACCATACTAGGTGCTAGGGATATACTGATGAACAAATCAGACATGGTCCCTACACTCAGAACTTCCAGTTCCATGATTGCACAAATATAAATAAAATTGCAACTGTGGCAAGTGCTAAAACAGAAAGGTACATGGTGTGGTAAGAATGTATAATAAGGGGCTTTGATCTATTCTGTGGGGGAAGGGATTAAGGATGGCAATGACGGCTGTGCTAAGATCTGAAGGATGTGTAGGCGTTAGCTAGGTAAGGAGCAGGCAAGGGGAAGAGCTTTCCAGGCAGAAGGAGCAAACAGTATGTACGTCAAACTGAAAGGAGGCCAGAGAGGTTGATTCTTAGGTAATTTTTAGCTATAGTAACCTGCTCATTAGTCGAAAATTTGCTCCTTTGCTTCTTTTAATAGCATCCCTCCTCATCATTAGGGCCGAGCTGCAGGGATGACTTCATCCACATTTGTTATTTACCAGAGATTCTAAGACAGGGAGAAGCACAAATGTGATGAGAGGGAACTTTCTGAAGGGTTCCATCTTAATGATAAACAGGAACTTCTCATTTGGAGCGATTATGGTTTATCATATCAGAGCCTACTCAAGGATATATTGACACTAAAAGCCTCAACAATGTGTCACAGTCTACTTGGGGACCCCTTAATCCATGGGATATTGACACCATCGACTGTAATGACTTCTTCAGAGGGAAAATAAAATAATTGCATGATATTGCTGTGGCACAATAAAAATGGAAGTTGTAAACTTCCCATTGTGAAATAGTTTATTTTCTTTTTTATACAACAGATGTTGTTTGACCTAGAAGAAGGAATAATATTTTAGAAATTGTGATCTGTCTGAAAGAAAAAAAAAATGATGTCTAAAAATAAAATACAAATAGCAGCTGTTTGAATTATCTTCCTAATATATCAGAGTTGACAGCTTTTACTTTTTTCATTTGAGTTGGGATTTGCAAGGAGGCATTTGGATGAGAAGATTGGTTCAGGAGGGCATCCACCATGTGTAGCACATGGCCCTTTCTGGCACCCAGAGGCCTCATAGTCTCAGGAGATCTCTGCAGGTCTGGCATTAAACCCTGGGACCAAAAGCCATCTCAGCTCTGTGAATCAGGGGCTCTCAGGAACCCACATCTTTTACCTTGGCATGCCTTGCTTTCTTTTGCCTGTCTTCCCTCCTGACCACTGACTTTTAGGACATGCTGACATACAGATTTCCATTTTTGCACATGGCCCCTATTCTCTACCAGCCTTATTTCTTCTTCAGTAGAGGATCTCAGTAAAAACTGTAAAGAGGCAGAAAACATAATTATAAAACTGTTCAAAATATTGAGAGCAGAATATGCACGAAATTGGATGGTGTAAACTAGTGAAGAACCACAATAGTTTGAGAACTATGGAGAGACCTTCCAATTCATGGTTTTCTTTAACTGAATTTTGCCATTAGTTACAGGGAAATAACAGGTATTTGTGTACCCACACAATGATGAAATATTGCCTTGCCTTTGTCTCCTGCAACTGAATCTACTGAAGCACATCAACTCCTCTCCCTGAGATTACCTTGATTGGAACAGAAAACATGGAAGAAGCATGGTATAATTTGGGGTCCTGTTCTTTAGTCTGCAGAAGCCAGCTGTTCCTTGAGAACAGAGTTCTTGACACCCTCGAGCGCCAGCCAGCCAGATCCTGCTTCACAGTGATTACTCAGACCACAGCTTCCCTGGCTCCAGCAGTGGCCAATTCCTTGGAGTCCTGCTGCTAGCTTTTGCCTACGTGCACCTCTTGATAGCAACAATCTCTTGATCCATATCCAAACTTGCTTTCTTTTCTAGACACTGCCACCAGTCTCGTACTTCAGCCCTGGGGAATGGAAATACCCAGTCCTGTTTCTTTTCCTTCACACCACATGTCTTGCTGAATATAGCTCCTGAAGCACCTCTGGAATCTGTCTACTTTTTCTCCATTCACCAGTCTCCACTCAAGTTCAGGCCACCATCATCTCCTACTTGGACTGTTTCAACAGTCTTCCCATGTGGACACAGTCTCTCGTCCTTCAATCCATCCTCTACTCTGCAGCCAAAAGGATCTTCCCAGGGTACAAAGTTAACCAGCTACTTCCTTGATCAAAACCTTTCAATAGCTTCCCATTGCAGCAATGATAATTCACACTTCTTAACATGGTTTGTGATCAGGCTCTGGCCTCTTTCTCCAGCCTCATCTCTTACTTCCTCCCGATCAGTCAGACTAAACTTGGTTCCCCAACCAGTGTAAATTTCCTTAGGTTCCCATAACATGTCTTGCTCCTATTTATCTCCAAGCCCTTGATCATGCACTTCCCTTTGCCTTTCAACTGGCACAGCACTATCCCTTTCTCTGATCTCACCTTCTGTGCCACTTCACTCAGGAAGCCTCCCACCATCTCTTGAGACCAAGTGCTATGCCTACCTCTATCACCACACTGGTCATAATGAATTTTAATTGGGTTATAGATCTCTCTTCCTGCTATTTTGTGATCTCCTTGAAGTCCAAGGCCACATTTTGTTCCATGCTGTATTCATGGTCTTTTATAGCAAAAACAAGACATGATCTCTGCCCACAAGGTGATCACAGAGTTGTCTGCCACTGCAGGTACATTAAATGTTTGTAACATAAATGGAGAAATGACAAAGGAGGAGCAATTTCAAGGTATGATAATTGGATGCTCCATTCTTGCCCCTGTCCAGTGCCCAGGTGCTTCTTTTCCTTTTCTGTAGGTGGTAATGTTGGTCTGTAGGCAAACCCTGCATTGCAGAAATAGTTGCCTTGCTGTTAGCCAAAGGTGTGGGGATCCTTTTGGAAGTTAATCCACTTCGGCTTATATTTTCACTAAAAAGTCCTGATAAGCAGTCTGTACTCTGAGGTAGCTGACATTGAAGAAGATCAGCAAGACATTTTTAGGTGCCAGACCAGCTGAAATTCAGATTGCTGCAGAACATATACCATCCATTTTTATTTTTATACAAATGTGCTGAACTTTATCCTTTTCTCTGGGTTGCCCTGTCACAAGAGGATTCATGATGTTCACTGGCCATTTATTTGTCTCTGGCCTTGCTGTTCACAGAGGGAGGCCTGTCCTTTGGATTGATGGCACAATTGCTGCAAAGGGTACTATTTTCAAGTAATATCAGGAAACCTATGTATTCTGTGGCTCAGTTAAACCAGAGAGATGCAGTTTTGGCCTGAGAGGGAAGGAAGTTTGGTGATTGCTAAGCAGCCCCCCCCCCCCGCCCCGGAAATTCTGTAGCCTCCTGCTAAGATGGAGGGCTGGGATTGGAAATGAGCTGGATGGCAGCTCCCTTTGTCAGATCCTGACCATCTTGATGCCACTGGCATTTCCTGAATACCTACTGTGTGTCAGCATGGCTAGAGGTGATGTCTCTGGTATACTCTCTGTTCTCAGGGAGTCCCCTAGTCTTTACAATATGCCTCTTCAACCCATACCTCTTTTTCTCCAAAGGGAATGCCTGTTTCCTCATCTCTGTGCCTCTAGGGAGCTGGGAACCAGAAGACTTTTCTGAGGACTTTACAATTTAGGCCAATCACAATAGGCCACCTAGGGTACCTGGAACCCAGGGAAGTTAATGGGAAGGTGGCACTGCCAGCTGCCTGGGAACCTATTAAGGGAATAGCAGCACACTGACCCTTTCTGCAGCTGCTGGAGATCACATGCTCCCCCTCTACACCCACAGCCAGGTGGGGTTCATTTGAGGACTCTGCATGGGCTTCTTGGCAGACGATTTCAGCTGCTTTTGCCCAAATAAAAGTGCTTGCTGGCTTGTGCCTGTGTCTTTGAGTGGGAGGGAATCCTAGCAATTCTTCATTCAGGCAATACTCTTTTTCTTAAAGGGTTCCCCTCAAATTGTATAAGGCACAGGCAGAACAAAACAGGGAACCACTCCTGACAAAATGGTTTGATTGTTTTTTACTGTGTTTCTTTTTACTATAATTTGTCTTGTTTGTTTTTACCAATGCTCAGTATTTTTAATCTTTTAGTCTCTTAAAAGGAGCTTAACCAGCCTGTATCAAAGAAGGAAACTGAGTTGCCTGTTTATTCATCCCTGCATTCATTGCTTCACAAATGTTTGTTGAATCCCTTCTATGTGTCAGGCTCTGGCACGGAGGTAAAGAGAGTCCTGGTCTCTACCCTTAAGGAGGCTTCATTCTGGTGGGGAAAATAGATAATCAAGTAGTCACACCAATAAATGTAAAATTGCAACCATGACAAGTGCTCCGAGTAAAAGGTCCATAGGCTCTCAATAGCCTCTAAATAAGGGATTTGTCCTGACCTGAGGATTGGGGAGAGCTTTAGGAGGAAGTACTCTCTTCATCAAGTCTTCTAGGCCCTCAAGGATCTTCCTCTAGGCAGTCAGAGATGCTAGGTCTGGCCTCAAAGACAATTCCACAGAGACAGATGTCAGTTTTACAAAAAGTATCACTGTCTTTGGCAAGCCAGGGGGATGGCCATATAGCAAGAACATGAAGCAGCTTACATCAGGCATCAGCTGCTGATGATGCACACATTCCCCGTCTGACATTCCATCTGATAACAACTTGAACCAAACCTGTGGGAATGTTTGTTTTCTGTGAGAATGTGGGCCCATCTATGGTACTCACTTATAGCCTCAACTAGTAACTTCCCTCCTACATCTTGATTCTGATTCAGCAGGCTTTCATCTTGATCTTACCATGGATGGAGGTCACCTGACATGGTGGGAAGAAAATATTCTTTTCAGTTAGATAGGACTGGATTCAGATTGTGGTTCTGCAATTTCCAAGTATGATCTTGAGCAAGTTATTTAACTTCTCCAAGCAATTTTTAAGTGTACAATTCACTGGTTTATAGTAAGTTTGTTGTGTTGCACAGCCGTCAGTATAATTCAGTTCTAGAACACTTTCGTCATACTTTCCCCATGTATTAAAGAAGAAGAATAACCATATTAAAAGGTTTTTAGCAGGATAAAATGAGATCTTTATAAAGACAGATATTTCTGTGCTTGAAACACAGAAAATGTTCAAAATGGTATGAAAGGTGACATCAACAAAATGTCAGAATAAGGAACTTTAAAATTCTGCCCCTCCAGAAAAGCAATTTAAAAATGGCAGTAACTGTCAGAATCAAGTTTTTTGGAACTCTGGGAGTTAAATAAAGGTTTGCAGTAACCCAGGGGGGCACTTATTTTTAAAAATACACAACTGAATCTCAGTAAGAATAGCAAACTTTATGGCATTTTCATTTACCCTAGTCCTATTCCCCAGTACCCAGCTCAGAGGTAGTCTTGAAAATAACAGCCCACATTCCTGATTCTGGAGAGAGCAGAACAGATTTTGTTTGCAAAGAATTGTCATTATTTCATCTGTCTGATGGCTCCCTGGAAGACCTACTCAAAAGTCTTCTCTTTATTTCACCTGACTCAAAAGTCACCCAGTCCTAAAGTTGCTACCCTGGAGGCATATGGCAAAAACATTTACAGGAAAATATTTTAGTCTTTGTTGCTTGAGGTAATGGATAAAAATTGGGACAAACAATAGACTAACCACAAAGTTTTAGAAGATAGGCTGTGGAATAAGATGTCTGTAAGGGCTGTATAAAGCTCAAAAAATTGAGATTATTCAGTTTTAGGACAATAAAGAAAAATGAAGAAAGGGAAATGAGCAGGGCCTGAGAGACCTGTGGGACACCATCAAGTCTACCTACCAACATATGCATAGTGGAAGTCCCAGAAGGAGATGATAGAGACAAAGGAGAAAAAAGAATATTGGAAGAAATAATAGCTGAAAATTTGCGCAATTTTAGGAAAAACATTAATCTGTACATCCAAGAAATGCAATAAACTCCAAGTAGGATCAACTTCAGTAGATCCACACCTGGATACTTCATAATCAAACTGTTGAAAGACAAAGACAAAGATAAATTCTTGAAAGCAGCAAGAGAGAGATGACTCAGCACACAGAAGAGATTCTTAATAAAATTAACAGGTGATTTCTCATCAGAAACCAAGTAGGCCAGAAGATAGTGGGATGACATATTAAAGGTACAGAAAGAAAAGAAAGCCTTACAACCAAGGATTCTATATCTAGGAAGACTATCCTTCAAAAATAAAGGAGAAATTAAAACATTACAAGATAAACAAATCCTGAGTCCATTGCTAGATGATCTGCCCAACAAGAAATTCTTAAGTCCTTCAGGTTTAAATGGAAGGACACTGGACAGTGGTAACTTAGAGCCACATGGGGAAAAAGAGCACCATTAAAGGTAACTACATAGGTAAATATAAAAGACAGTCTAAATGTATATTTTATCTGTAAGTCCCTCTTTTCTCCCCATTTGATTTAAAAGACAACTGCAAAAAGCAATAATGATAAATTTATGTTGGTGGGCACACAGCATATAAAGGAGTAATTTGTGACAATAATGGCATAATGTGGATGTTTGGAGCTATATAGGTACAAAGCTTTTGCATGGTCTTGAAGCTAAGCTGATATTAATCTGAACAAGATCTTCCTAAATTAAGGTCTATTTTTAACTAGATTAAAATGAATCAAAATGGTACACTAAAGACTATCTACCACAACAGAAGACAGTAATGGAGGAAATTAGGAGCAGAAAGATATAAGACATGCAGAATCTAAGTAGCAAATTGGCAAATTATGTTTTTTATTTGCAGTTATATTAAGTGTAAATATATTAAACTCTCCAATTAACAGGCAGACATTGGCATAATAATTTTTTAAAAAAGTAATCCAACTAGGGTAGTTTTCCTTTACCCATGGTTTCACTTTCCATAGTTTCAGTTACCTGCAGTGGTCAACTGCAGTCCCAGAAGCAAATGATCCTCTTTTTGACATAATGTCAAAAGGTCAATAATAGCCTAATGCTACATCACAGTGCCTACATAATTTACCTCATTTCATCTCATCTTGTAGGCATTTTATCATCTCACATCACAAGAAGGAAAAGGGTGAGTACAGTACAATAAAATATTTTGAGAGAGAGAAGAGAGAGACCATATTCATATAACTTTTATTACAGTATATTGTTATAATTATTATATTTTATTATTAGCTATTGTCAATCTCTTAGTATGCCTAATTTATAAATTAAACTTCATCATAGGTATGTATGTATAGGAAAAAAAATATATATATAGGGTTCAGTACTATCTGCTGTTTCAGGCATCCACTGGGGGTCTTGGAATATATTCCCCTCAGATAAGGGGGACCACTGTATGTGCTTTCTACAAGAGACTAGATTTGAAAACACAAATAGGTTGAAAATAAAAGGATGGAAAAAGATAAACTATGCAAATTGTAAACAAAAAAGAGCCAGGTGGCTATACTAATATCAGATAAAATAGACTTTTAGAAAAAAAAGTTACCAGAGACAAAGAAGGACATTTTATTTTTTTAGTTTTTAAATGTTTTATTTATTTACTTGAGAGGGAGAGAGAGGAAGCACAAGCAGGGAATAGGGACAGAGAGAGAGGGAGAATCAGATTCCCCGCTGAGTGGGGAGCCCAACGCGGAACTCGATCCCAGGACCCTGGGATCATGACCTGAGCTGAAGGCAGATGCTTAACCGACTGAGCCACCCAGGCACCCCAAGAAGGACATTTTATAATGATAAAGGATCAATCCCACCAAGAAGGTGTTGGCAATGTACATGTGCAAATTAAGTACCCTAGTTAAATGAACAAATTCTAGAAAGATACAAACTACCAAAACCGATTCAAGAAGAAACAAAAAATCGAATACAGCCAGAGCAAGTGTGTAGGATAAAGAAATTAAAAAACCTTCCAGATTAGGAAAGAAATAAGGGAAATATATCTATTTGCCAATGACATTATCGCATATAGAAAATCCTAAGGAATTCACACAAAAATATTCAATCTAATAAATGAGTTTAGAAAAGTTGTAGGATATAGGATCCGTTTACAAAAATCTGTTGTCTTTCTATATACTGGCACTGAACAATCTGAATATTAAATTAAAACAATTCCACTTATAATAGCATCACAAAGAATAAAATGCTTAAGAATAAATTATACCAAAGAAATACAAGACTTGTTCACTGAAAACTACAAAACATTGTTGAAAGAAATTTAAGAAGTGTTAAAGAAATGGAAAGACAGCCATGTTCAAGGACAGGAAGACTTAATATGGTTAAGATGGCAATACTCCCCATATTGATGTATAGATTCAATATGATCCCCATTAAACTTGCATCTTTTGCAGAAATGGACAGATTCTAAAATTCATATGGAAATGTACAGGAACCTCAGCAGCCAAAACTATCTTGTAAAAGAAGAACAAAGTTGGAGGACTTTTCCTGAAATTTTCTGATTTCAAAACTTAACTACAAAGCATCGGTGATCAAGACAGTGTGGTACTAGCATAAGGATAGATATAGATCAATGGAGTAGAATTGAGAGTCCAGAAATTAAAGCTTACATACATAGTCAATTGATATTTGAAAAGGTGGCAAGAAAATTCGATGGTGAAAAAATAACCTTTTCAAGAAGTGGGACAACTGGATATCTGCTGGGGGGAAAATGCATGTGTACCCATACTTCACAACATATACAAATATTAATTCAAAATTGATCAAATATCTAAATGTAAGACCTAAATCTATAAAACTTTTAGAAGAAAATATAGGCTTAAGTGTTTGTGACCTTGCACTAGGCAATGATATCTTAGATATGACACCAAAAGCACAAGCAACCAGATAAAAACATAAATTAGACTTCATCAAAAACAAAACTTTTCTGTATCCAAGTAAACTATGAATAAAGTGAAAAGACAACCTACAGAATGGAAGAAGATGTTTTCCAACCATATATTAATAAGGGATTTGTATCCAGAATAGATTTCAACAATAAAAAGACAACCAAATTAATAAATGGGCATGTGAATATTAATAGACATTTCTTTAAAAGAAATATACAAATGACCGTGAAACACAGGAAAAGATGCTCAACATCATTAGTCATTAGGGAAATGCAAATGAAAACCATAATTAGACACCACTTCACACTCACTAGGAAGGCTATAATTTTTTTAAAAAGGAAAATGCAAGTATTGGCAAAGATGTGAAGCAATTGGAACCCTCATACGCTACCAATGGGAATGTAAAATGGTGCACCTGCTGTGGAAATCAATTGCAGTTCCTCAAAAAGTTAAACATAGAGCTACCTTGTGACCCAGCAATTCCACTTTTAAGTATATATCCAGGAAAAATGAAAACATGTCCACACAAAACTCGTATGCAAATATTCATAGTAGCATTATTGATAAAAGACTAAAAGTAGAAACTACTCAAATGTTCATGCAGTGGATTATTATTATTTTGTTAAAGATTATCTTTTAGAGAGAGAGTGTGTGTGCATGAGTGGGGTAGGGGCAGAGGGAGAAGGAGAACGAGAATCCTCAAGCAGATTCTCTGCTGAGCAAAGAGCCCTATGCTTGATCCCAGGACCCTGAGATCATGACCTGAGCTGAAATCAAGAGTCAGCGGCTTAACCGACTGAGCCACTCAGGTGCTCCACATGCAATGGATTATTATTCAGCCACAAAAAGAATGAAGTACTGATCCATGCTTCACCATGGGTGAACCTTGAAAACATTGTAATAAGTAAAAGAAGCCAGTCACAAAAGTCCACATATTGTATGATTCCATTTACATTAAATATCCACAATAAGCAAATCCATAGAGACAGATGGTAGATTAGTGGTTGCCAGGGGCTGGAGGTGGGGGGAGGGAAATAGGAAGTGACTGCTAACAGGTAAGGTATCTTTTTGAGAAGGGGTAATGAAAATGTTCTAGAATTTTATAGTGGTGATGCTTGTACAACAATTGTACATACTAAAAGACACCAAATTGTGCATTTTTAAATGGTGAATTTTATGTGAATTTTTATATACTTTAGTTTTTTGAGAAATTTTAGATTCATAGCAAGATTAAGCAGAAGGTACAGAGATTTCCCATATAGTCTCTGACGCCCTCCCCCGCAAAACATACACAACCTCCTCCACTATCAGCATCCCAAACAGAGTGGTACATTTGTTACCATTGATGAACCTACATTGACACATCCTAATCATCCAAAGTCTATGGTTTATATTAGGGTTCTTTCTTGTTGTATATTCTATGGGTTTTGACAAATGTATGATGACATGTATGCACCACTCTAGTCTATACAGAGTAGTTATACCTCCCTAAGAATCCTCTGTGCTCTGCTAATTCATTTCCCCCTTCCTTCTAATCCCTGACAATCACCAGTCCTTTCACTGTCTCTATAGTTTTACCTTTTCCAGAATGTTGTATATTTGGAACCATATAGTATATAGCCTTTTCAGATTGGCTTTTTTCACTTAGTCATGTGAAGTTTATCTCAATAAAAAGTTGCAAAAAAAGGGGGGTGGGAAAAATAGTAATTTCATGGTGTTGGTAGTTACTATTAATAAAACTCCTAGAAATACTTTTTAATTCAACATTTTTTGACAGACCACAATATGCATGGAATAATGCATGTAAGTATAAATAAGGCAAGGTGGATCAAGGTACTTATGGTTTAGTAGAGGAAACAGACACAGAAACAGAAAATTAAAATATCAGTCATTCATCAAATATTTCTTGGGTGGCTCCTAAGGGCCAAGCATGTACAATGTGGCAAGGGTGGTGATCCCATAGGGCATTATGGGAGCACAGTGTTGGGGGAGAGGCGGAGAACCTTGATCAGATTCACCCAGTGGTGGGGTCAGTCCTGGGCAGGACACTCTGGGAGGGTTAGGGACATACTGGAGCATGTCTGAAGCAGAGTGTCCAGGATGGAGAGGGTGCATGAGGTCATGAGACAACAAAGAATATTGAAGTATTTGAGGATATTTAGTCCAGCAAAGAGAAGGCTCAGTGAGACTTAATTGTTTTTCAGTAATTATACCCTTCCCAGTGGGGAGGCAGAACAGAGAGCAATCCCAAGGGACCAGGTCCACAGGGCCAAGGTGAAGGGTGGCACAGGGTGGCACTGGGAATGGGTGTGAGGAGTGGTCCTGATGGATGGAGCTAAAGGTAAGGACCTGAAGGGCAGTTCTAAAAGGAGAAGGCTAAGGCCAAAGCAGAAAACAAGTCCAAAACAGGGCAATAAGCTTTAGGGCAAGAAGGGAAATAGGAGCCAAGGTACAAAACCAAACAGGGGTCAAACCCAGGGGAGGTGAGGGGAAGGATTTATGAGCGAGGGGAGCAAAGTGACTAAGCCTGCATGATGTGGACACAAATTGCCTGCGTTTGAGTTTTGGCTCTGCCACTTGCTAGCTTAATGACCATGAGCAAGTTACTTAACTCCTTTGTACTTACTTCATCTGTAAAATGGAGATAGCAATAGTACCTACTGAGTAGGGTATCGTAAAGATTACATAAGTCAATATACATAAAGCATTTGATGCTTGGCAATAAAGCATTTGATACTTGGCAAAATGTTAGCTATTATTATAGCTTATGTTTCACATGCTCCTAAGGTATTTTTGTGTTAGTAAGACGAGGTCATTTAAAGAGTATAAGACAAAATATCAGCTCTTCTCAGCCTAGACTTGTTCTATGAGGTTCCCCAAAAATACCATTTTGACTCCACAGCTTGGAGGAAAACTTCCATGCTCTTGTGACCATTACCGCCCGGCGTAGTGAGCCTGTGTCATCACTGAGAGCTGCCCAAACACCTGGAGTGAAAGAGCTGTGCCAAAGAGGGACTCAGGGCTTGGCGGACTGACCTCAAGGAGAGCCTTGGGGTTGACATTGGACTGCAAATTTCTTTTTTCCTCCCAGCAACAGTTCTACCAATAGAGATTCCTTTGGAAGGCTAAGCTCCTCCCAGATTATAAATCCATTTTCACCAAGTCCTTCTGGAATCTGAAATTACAAATGACATTGGAGTTGGAGCAGGGGTCACGGTGATCGCGTGGGAGCATCCGTAATGTGGTCAATCCAGAGAACACTCCTCAAGCATTCCAGACTGCTGCCATGGGAATACCTGAAGAATTTTACTAAACGAATGCTGGGTCTCACCCCCAGAGATTCAGAGTTAATCCTGTTCTGGTGTGGATTCTGGCCATGGGGTGTTTTAAAATCTCCCCAGGTGATTCTGATGTGCAGCCAGGATTTAGAACCAATGAGCTAAAGATATTGGCCAAGCAAGAGCAGGTGACCTAGACCAAATTGACAAATAACCTGGGAGCTTCTATAGTCTCCATTTGTTTCAATTCACCACTCTTATCATGTGGCATGCATGACCCCGTCCCAGAACAGTTACCCAGCAGCCTGGATGCATGGGCAGGCAGACACCACTAAGCTTCAAACACACATGAGCCTCTGACCACAGACTGGAGCCTTGATGGGTGCTTCCATGGAGACCGTGGTTTGCAGGATTAGCTATTTGAATGGGTAAATAATGAATTTGTAATGTTAATTTGCAAAAGGATTTGTTTTGCTGAATTCATTTATTTTGTGTGATTTGCCTTAAGAATGTTTGAATGTGTTTACGACAGACTAGAAAAAAAAGCCTATTTTAATTTATTAGGCATATAATTGGTTTGGATGGTCAAATGAAGTTTGATTGTCTGATATGGCATCATATGGCCATAATCTGATTGCCACAATCTTCACAAATGCTGATGTGATATATGTGTAGGACCATCAGCTACCAATCTTATAAACATGAGCAAATGGACAACTGCAGAATTCTGGCCTCCAATCTACAAAAGCATAAAGCATACCAACTTTCTAAGCCAAGAAAAAACAACACATGACTTGCCAAAATTCACAAAATTGACACTCTGTGACTTCTACAATATTATGCTAAGGATTTGGCCCCAAATCATCAGAATCTGAGATGATAGAAGACCCATCTGAAATTTGCCGTTGGCAGGTCTTTTAAAAATGTTTGCAATATGGTTGAGGGTGCCTTGCCAATGTACCACAAATTTTCCAGTCAAGGAGGCAGATGAACAAATGAAAGTCTCCTCGACCATCACAGCAAGAGATTAGCTTATCAAGATTCAGAATTACTTAGAGCAAGGCCATTTCTGTGATGGGATTATCCTTGAGTTTGGCTGTTGTGCACAGCAATTATAATATGGGGAGCTGAGAGAATGCTTAAACTTCTTTGCGAAGATATGCTGAAACAGTTGCTATTTCTGGGTGTTGATAGCTGGGCATGTGTGGGTGTGAAGGGCCATGATCTGGGTTCTATTTCTCAAGCAGCCCGCTTGTGTCTCCATATGTGAATTTGGAAGTCAGTCTTCTTCCATCCAGGAACCTGTAAGGGGTGCCTACTATGAGCAAAGTGTTGGAGGTTCAAAGGTAAATGTGATATGGCCATTGCCCTTGAAAGACTCACAGTCCAGCAGCAAGAATAGGCACATAGATCAATGTAACAGACTTGAGTGTCTAGAACTTAATACCCTTATATACTGTGCTCCACCACTAATGTTTTGCCTTTTGGAGAGTGTCATATAAACCAATGATACTGTTAAGATTCATCCAAGTTGGTATCGGTATCAGCAGTTGATTCCTTTACATTGCTGAGTAGTATTCCACAAAATGGATGTACCACAATTTGTTTTTCTGTTTACTTACTGAGGGACATTTGGATTGCTTCCAGTTTGTGATTATAAATAAAGCTATTTTAAGCATAGATACACATGTTCTTGTATGGACATAAGTTCTAATTTCTCTGGGAAAAATGCCCAAGAATGCTCTTGGTGGGTCATATGGCTAGTGCATGTTTAACTTTATATTAAAAAACTGCCAAACTGTTTTCCAGAGGGGCTGTACCATTGTGAATTCCATCCAACATGCTCAGCATGCTCACCAATACTTTGTCAGTATTTTTTATTGTAGACAGTCCTGGTAAGTGTGTAGCGATATCTCATTGTGGTTTTAATTTGCATTTGCCTCATGGCTAGTGATGCTGAACATCTTCCCATGTGCATATTTGTCATCCATATTTCCCCTTTGGTGAAGTGTCTATTGAGATCTTTTGTTCGTTCTCTAATTAGATTGTTTGTTTTCTTATTGTTGAGTTATTGTTGAGTTTCTTCATATGTTCTCAGTATAAGTCCTTTATCGGGTATGTGATTTTTAAAAATATTTTTCCCAGTCTTTAGATGGTCTTTTAATTTTCTTATAGTGTCTTTTGCATAGCAAAAGTTTTCATTTTTGATAAAGTCCAATCTGTCAATTTTTCCTTTATGGATCAATCTATTGGTATCATGTCTAAGAACATGCCTACCTTCAGGTTACAAAGATTTTCTCCTGTTTTCTTCTAGATGTTTTTTAGTATTATGTTTTACATGATTGATGATACATTTAACATTTTTTAATAAAGTACGAGGTTAGGGAGAGTGAGATTTTTAGATATTTTGGTGTGGGCTCTCTCTCTCTCTCTCTTTTGGCCTATACATGTCCAAATTTTTCAACACCACGTGTTGAAAAGACTATCTTTCTCCTGTAAAAAATCAATTGGATGTATTTGTGAGGGTCATTCTCTGGACTCTTCAGGTCCATTGATCCATGTGTCTATCCCTCTGCCAATACCATGCTGTCTTGATTACTGTAGCTATATAGTAAGTTGTATAATTGGGTAGTGTGAGTCCTCCAACTTTATTCTTTCAAAATTGTTTTGACTACTCTAGTTTCTTTTCCTTTTCATATAAATTCTGGAATCAGCTTGTCTATATATATATAAAAAATCCTGCCGGGATTTTTATTGGGATTGCATTAAATCTGTAAAACAAGCTTGGAAGAATTGACACTGTCAGTATGCTGAGCTTTCCAATCCATAAACACAATTTGTCTCTCTATTTATTTAGGTTGCTTTTTATTTTTTTAATCAGTGTTTTATAATTTTCAGCATACCCATTCTGTACATGTTTTGTTAGATTTATACCTAAGTATTTCAGAATTTTAAGCTATTGGAAATGGTATGTTTCAAAAATTTTGGTTTCCAACTGTTCATTGCTAGTGTATAGAGGTATAGTGGATTTTTGTTTGTTGATCTTGTATCCTGTGACATTGATGGACTCGCTAGTTCTAGGAGGTTTTTTTTTTTTGTAGATTCCTTGGAATTTTCTACATAAGCAATCACATCATCTGCAAATAGGGACAATTTTATTTCTTCCATTCTAATCTGTATGCCTTTTAGTCCTTTTTCTTTCTTTCTTGTGCTAAAGCTTTCAGTATGATGTTGAATAGGAGTAGTGAAAGTGGACTTTCTTATTTCCAATCTTAAGAAGAAAGCATCCAGTCTTTCACCATCATGTGATGTTAGGTGCAGGATTTGTAGATGCCCTTTATCAGTTGAGAAACTTTTTATCATGAATGTATATTGGAGCTTGTCACATGGTTCTTCTGCACCTATTGAAAAAAATCGCGTGTTTTTTATTTGGACTGTTTATATTCTGGATTGTATCTATTGATTGCTGAATATTGAACCAACCTTGCAATTCCAGGATAAATCCCACTTGGTTGTGAAATAATTATTTTTACATATTGCAGTATTTGATTTGCTAATATTTTGTTGAGAAACTTTGTATTCATGAGGAATATTGGTCTGTACTTTCCTTGTAATTTGTCCAGTTTTGGTATTATGGTAATGATAGCCTCATAAAATGAGTTGGGAAGTACTGCTTCTTATTCTGGGGAAGAGATTATATAAAATGGGTTATAACTTCTTTAAATGTTTGGTAGAATTCACCAACAAATCCATCTGGGAGTACTAGTTTCTTTTTTGGAAGTCTTAAAAATGTAGATTCAATTTCTTTAATAGCTATAGGACTATTTATGTTATGTATTTCATATTTGGTGAATTTTGGTAGTTTGTGATTTTCAAGGAATTGGTCCATTTTATCTAAGTTGTTGAATATATGTAAATAGAGTTTTTTTTATATATGCCCTTATTTTCTTTGTATTATCTACAGGTCTGTAGGGATATTCCTTGATTTTATTCCTGATATTGATATGTATCTTTTCTCTTTTTTCTTTGTAAATCTTATTGAGAGGTTATCCATTTTATTGATCTTTTCAATAAACTTTGGGTTTCATTGAGTTTTTTCTATTATTTTAAATTTCATTGATTTTTATTCTTATCTTTACTATGTTTTTTGGCTTGATTTTTAAAATCATCTTGAAATGGAAGCTTAGACTATTGATTTGAGAACTTTCTTCTTTTCTGAATAAGTGGTTAGTGCTATACATTTTCCTCTGTGCACTCTTTTAGCAGCATGCCACAGATTTTGATATGTTGTATTTTTATTCAGTTAAAGGATATATATATATCCTTTACTGAGACTTCCTTTTTATCCCATGGATTATTTTAAATTTTGTTATCTTATTTCCAAAAGTTTAGGGATTTTCCAGATATTATTGTTATTGATTTCTTGTTTAGTTCCCCATCCCTTAGAACCAAAGCTCTTCTGAGTAGAGAAAAAGTCTACCTCTCTCAGGGTTTTAGGTGCCTGTGGGCCCCAGCTCCAGTGATTATAATTTGCCACTTGAATTCAAACAGAGCAGATCAGTTGCGAAGCTGGGATTTGAAATCAGACCTTTCTGAGTCCAAAATTTGAAATCATCCTCAACTCCCTTTAAAAAAAATCTCATAGGCAGTTAGCAAACCCTATGAGCTCTACTTTCAAAATATATCCAGAATCTAAACACTTCTCACCACTTGCATTGATACCACTCTGGTCCAAGCTGTCATCATCTCTGGCTCCCCTGATTGTAATAGCCTCCTGACTAGACTCCCTCCTTCCACTTCCATTCTTACCCCCACCCCCTTCAGTCTAGTCTCAGTATAGCAGGCAGAGTGGACCTTTTAAAGCAAATCATAAGAGACTCTTAACTACAGGAAACAAACTGAGGGTTGCTGGAGGGGAGGAGGGTGGGGGGATGTGGTAACTGGGTGATGGGCATTAAGGAGGGCACGTGATATTAATGAGCACTGGGTGTTATATGCAACAGATGAATCACTGAACTCTACCTCTGAAACTAAAAATACACTATATGTTAACTAAATTGAATCTAAATAAAAAATTTTTAAAACAGATCATGTTTCTTCTATCACTGAAACTTCCATCTCACAAGGAGTAAAAGTTAAAGTCCTTACCAGGATCTATAAGGCCCTCCATGGTCTGGTCCCTTGTTTGCCTGACTTCATCTGCTACCACTTTGCTAATTCCCTTTACTTCAGCCACACTGGTCTCTGTTGTTCTTCAAACAAGTTGGCCATGTCCTGCTTTAAGGCCTTAGCAATTGCTTTTTACTCTGCCTAGAATCCTCTTTCTTCAGATATCCACTTGGTTTCCTCTTCCCCTCATGTTTTTACTCAAAGGTCACCTCCTCAGGGAGACCTCCCCTCTCTTAAACTCCTTATTTTCCTTCTCTGCTTTATTCTTCCCAGCAGCACTTTCCCCCAAGTAACATATGATGTGATGATTTATTTACTACATTTATTAGCTGCCCAAACCCTCACTGGAAAATAAACTCCCATGAGGGCAAGGATCTTCATTTTGATCGTTACTCTATTCCCAGCATCTATCACAATGCCTCACATTTGGTAGATGCTCAAAATATATCTATTGAATTATTAATGAATGAATGAATTATTCTTACTACTCCTTGATGCCTCAGCAAAAACACTAATTATCCCTAATAAAAGCTACTATTTATTGAGGGTCTGCCACTCAGGTGCTATATGTGCTTGATCTCATTTAATTATCCAAATATCCCATAAAATAGGCTGTATAATCTATATTTTACAGAAAAAGAAGGCTGCTAATAGATAAAATACAAGGTGAAAGGGAGAATAGTAACAGCAACCATTTATTGAACATCTACTACTAAGTGCCAGGTATTATCCCAAAAGCTTATTATGCTCTATCTCATTTAATCCTCCTAAAACTCAGTAAAAATAGGTGTTATTATTATTCTCACTTTGCAAATGTGAAAACTGAGTCATAGATATTTTTGAATGACTTGTCCAAAATCACACAACTGGTTAAAAGTGGTCCTGGGATTAAAACCCAGGCAATGAACTTCAGGGCCCAGGCTCTTGTCCTCTATGTTCTAGCATGATCTCAAGGAGTAGGAATCAAGGGTGATGACTCCCAGCTTTCTGACTTGAGCAGTTGGGAAGATGTTCATGCCATTTACTGAGATGGACAAGACTGTGGGAGAGGAAAAAATTTGGAGAAAGAAAAAAATCAAGTTTAGTTGTGGTCATGCAAGGTTCAAGATGTTATTGAGACATCCAAGGAGAGATGTAAAGAGAACAGTTGACTCTGCAAGTCTGTAGCTCAGGGAAGAGGTCTAGATTGGAGATAGCAATTTGGAAGCCATGAGCATAAAGTTGGTATTTAAAGCCATTGGAATCGATGTGATCACAACCCCTTGTGTGTCTGTGGTATGCGCAGATGTGTTGTAGCTAAAGGCTGACTGGGGAAAGAGAGAATACATCCCAAATGTCTAATGAAGCTGCCCTTTGAGACAAGCGTGGACCCAGCCTGCAGATGATATTCTGGCTGCCTTCATGTTGAGTTGGATATGGATCCTCTTTCTGTCAACATTGAAGAGCACCTCCCATTTTTTCCAGCCATCTCTCAAGACCTCTAGTTTGAATTATCTGCTTTACAGTTCCTGTCAAAAACCCAAAGGAAGCTGTTGATATTCAAGAGTGCCAGTTTTAGGGAATTCCTCCAAATTTTCAAAGCTTTCTTCCTGCATCATACCAGAGCTCCAGGAAGCTACAGACCTGGTCTCTATCACTCTGTTCCCCAGTGGATTGCCTTCACAGAACTACAGCTTAACGTTATACATTTGGATTTTCCTGAGGGTCCACATAATAGACACCATATGTGGAATATCAGGATGCTTCTTGGGTAAAAGTTCTGTTAAATATACCATTCATTATGTTGTGCAAGTTTCCTTAAGCAGAGACCTAGGCAACAGATTTTTCTTAGCACGGTGAAATAAGAAACAGGTTATCTTTCTTAACAGACTAGTCTAGTTGCTTTCCAGAGCTGCTGAAGATAATGTAGCTATCCATCAGCTATCCATCTTTGCCTTGTCTTCCAGGAATCTCAGAGTCAAATTGTTGCTCATTTTTAAGTTTCTCTTCATGTGGGTCAGGAGTCAGAAACAGGGGCCCAAATGTTGCCTGTAGATGAATTATGGTTAGCTACCTTGTGTTTAAAAATAATCTTGTGGCTTTTGGACACACACATACATATGCATGTATATACATAAGAATACAGATATAGATACAGATATAGATATATACATACATACACTCTCTATATATATTCTATGGTTTGTCTTAAGTCTGGCCCAATCCACACATTTATGCTACCTGTCTGGCCCCTATAAACGTCTGAGTTTGTGACCTCTGACCGGATCTTCCTTTCCTCAACTCTTTATTATTACTTGATCCTCCAATTTTTCCTCTTGTTTAAGCATTTTTGGTTTCATGGTATTTCCCCTAAAATATTGTATATGAAACCAAAAACTTATGGAGAAGTAGGTGGGGTATGAAGATATAAAAACATTGCTTGTACCTCCACACGCATTTGTATTTCCAAGGCTAATGATTTAAGTGTTCCCTTTGATCACATTACCAAATGAAATTGTATCAAAATTCACATTGAGGCTCAGTCAGCAAGCACATTCAAAGCTCAAAGGTAAGGTTGGCTATGGATCAGATGGAAATGTGGGGGCCCAATTCCTTGAGAGGATGACTGGAAAGTGAGGTAGAGGTAGTTTAAAGAGCATTCTTCTTAAGGATCCTATTATAAAGCTTGAGGTTGAAGAGTAAGATTTATTAGCTAGAGTAAGACCCTGTGCCTTTTGGAAAATGGTCAATTGGTGAAAATATCGATGGGTCCCATGTCAAGGTGGGCCATCTCACTTTTTTCCCCTGGACCTTTTGCAACTGTTTTCAATGCTAAGCTGCATATCCAGGTTGGACCATCTGTCCCTCTTTTCCTCTATGGACATTTTTCTACCTTGCCTTAAAGGGCAAGAAAACAGAAGGCTGCTGTCAAATTAGTGAACTTTGTGAAGTGGGTAGTAAATAACCTCTGGATTAGGAGGCTAAAAGAAGGATTTAGAATGATTTGTGAGTCATTGATCTTGCCTCTTTCCAGTTACCGGGGATCAATCAGGGATTTATTTACAACATGTGCCCCACCCACTTCACATGTTCTTTTGAGGTGGCCAAGTCCAAACAGCTCAGTGCTGGTAGGGACATTAGAGGTTATGTCGTCCAACCTGTACCTAATGTCTGAATACTTCGCGATTTCCTCCAGCTTCTGTTAGAATGTCTTGAATACTAGAGAATTCACTACCTCATGAAGCATAGATTCCACTGTCACACACTATAAATGCTGAGTGTTTCTTATATCAGATTAAAATCTTCGTGAAATAATGGAAAGAGCATTGGCTATAGGACGGGCCAGAACTGAAGTCAAGATCCGGTCTCCCCTCATGTGACTCTTGGCAAGTCACTTCGTCTCTCTGAGCCTCGGTTCTACTAACTGTAAAAAAAAAGGGGGGGGGAGGGTAATACCTTCTTTTGCAGCTCTGACCCTACTTCATGGGATGGTCTTGAGGAATAAATGAGACCACGTATGAATAGTGTATGCCCATTGTGGGGGACAAGAAAGGAGTTCAACAATTCTTGGTTTAAAATGCTTTCAATGTAGTTTTAGCTCTTCCTCTGGGAATCTGATGACTATATATAATCCCTTCTCCATGTGATGTCCCCACTAAAATAACTGAAAATGCTGACTGTGCCCATCTGGAGCCATTGCCTCACCAGCTAAAACCCTGGCCATCCTTAAAGGCTTTTCCATGCTGTCAGTTCAGACCCTTCATTTTTCTGATTGAGCTTCTGTGAACTTGCTCTACTTTGTCAGAGCAACCCCAAAAGCGGGGCTCAGGCAGGGTGCCCATGCATCATGCAGAAAAACCTACCCATTCGCCAGTGTCCCTCAGCTGCAGCTGCAGCCCTCACTTAGGAGACAACCCCTCTACAGAGCCCCCATTGCCTTGTTGAAAAGCTCTTCAGTCATATTATGGCCTGATAGCAAAGAAGATGGCCTGGATCCTCAAGGGATAGACCACTTGCCAGCATATCTTTAATTTTAATACTTCAATTATCCTCTAGTGCCTCTTTATGGTCACCATCACTTTCTGCTAATTTCTTGATTATTCTGCCCAGGCAGTAGTAGAAGCCAATCTTCTTTCGAGCTCCTAATTTTCATATTCCTTAACTGTAATTAGCCTTTATCAGACTCCAGATACTTCTCATCAGAATCTAGTCTTTAAATTGCAGACCTACTAGAAAATGAGGGGCTCTGGTTCTAAGCAGCCCAGGATCTGGAGGCCCTGTGGAAATATGCTATTCATCAGTGAAAACCTGGCTGATTTTGAGGCAGTCAGTCCTTAAAAAGGGCACGAGGTGGGCGCCTGGGTGGCTCAGTCTTTGGGCGTCTGCCTTCAGCTCAGATCATGATCCCAGGCTTCTGGGATCGAGGCCCACGTTGGGCTCCCTGCTCAGCGGGAAGCCTGCTTCTCCCTCTCCCACTTCCCCTGCTTGTGTTCCCTCTCTCGCTGTGTCTCTCTCTGTCAAATAAATAAATAAAATCTTAAAAAAAAGAGGGGGGCACGAGGCTGCTGGAAAAACCTGAAAACTAGGGGCTCGGACACTTTCCTCTGTCTTTGCTTTAGGTCAGAAACCTCTCTCTCTATGCAAGGGAAGATAACATCTGCCTTACCTGCCTGAGGTTTACTATGAAGACAAAAATGAATTCATCAATGAAGAAATGCTTTGAAAAGCCAAGTTCTGTATTTATGCCGGGCTTGCATTATCATTAATGATCACCATTCTGGCACCTGATGGGCCAGTTGTGAGTGTGACTAGAATTTTTGTGCATAAAAATGGGCCATTATTTGGGTAATTAAATGGGCCTCAGAGACTCAGCTGGTCTGAATCTGCCATTATTGCTGTGGATCTAGGATTCTAGGCACAGACTCCTTGACAAGAGCCAGCGCATTCAACTTTCATCTTACCAGGCCTGCCTCACTGGGGTGTTTGAGGTAATGGCCTGAACTCTAATCCTTTCTGTACACACCATTGTTAACCTCCACTGGTCCCACCCAGAACAGAGCCACTTCTACTGTGTCCAGAGCCTGAGCTCCAGACATACCCCTTCCATGGCCAGAAACCGATTTCTCTGGCTGATCCATCAAAGGTCAAAACCTTCTCTCTGATTTCCTCATGTTCTGGCCCATCCTGCATCCAACATACCCTCCAGCTTTGTGATACACCCAGACACACCGAGAAATAATGTTTAACCAGATATCTGGGCACCCCATGGCCTAGTCAAGTTGGCACATAAAATTATCCATCAAAAGTTCATCTCTTGTCAACTTGGTATCCATACACATTTCTGTAAACCATACTTGATCTTCAAATAAAGACAATAACAAGATCATAATTCCATTTAACATAGTACAACCATCCTATGTACAACCTAAAGTATACTACCCCCTTCCCCAGAAGAGGAAGTCAAGTCCTTGAGTGATGTTTACTCTCTCCTTCACATCTTGTAACTTAAATACTATGATGTCAAATTAAAACTGCTGTATCCTCTGCAATTGCAGAGCTTCCACATGACGTCTGTATACTGTGTAGTAGGGACCTTCCTTGACTTACGATGGGGTTTAGTCCAAATAAACTCATAAGTTGAAAATATCGCTAAGTCACAAATGCATTTAATACACCCAACTTATTGAACATCATAGCTTAGCCTAGCCTACCTTAAACATGCTCAGAACACATACATGAGCCTGTAGTTGGGCAAAATCATCTAACACAAAGCCCATTTGATAATAAAATGTTGACTCATGTATCAAATACCGTACTGAAAGAGAAAAGCAGAATAGCTGTGTGGGGACAGAATGGTTATCAATGTATGGGTTGTTGACCCTCGTGATCACGTGGCTGACTGGGAGCTGTGGCTCACAGCTGCTGCCCAGCCTCATGAGAGAGGATCAGACTGCATATCGCTAGCCCAGGAAAAGATCCAAACTCAAAATTCCAAGTACGGTTTCTACTGAATGCGTATCACTTTCACACCATTGTAAAGTGAAAAAATCTTAAGTTGAACCATCGTAAGTCAGGGACCATCTGTACTCTATGCTCTACCAAGTGTTTTCACTTATGGTATTTCAAGTATGAAACAACATCTAATACTTTTCAGAATTAGCCAGAATGCCAACTTCTAGAGAAGGCTTTCAGTAATGCAAATGTCAAACTCTCCTTGCCTTTTGATAAGCTGGACAGATCCCCCTTGAAGGTTCACATAGGACCAATGGATGCTGCACTAAAGATTCTGCAAAGCAGAAGCACAGTGCCTCTGGTGATGTTCGTTATAGTCTCCTCAAATCAGATGATAACAAGTGGAATGGATTGTAATGACCAACTCAGGGCCTCTGGGTTTCAGGAAGGCTTGTCTAGCTGTTCATACATAGGGAGCTAGACCAGCAAAGGGCTATAACACGCAGGTCTATGATACACTTTTTCCTCCTCTTTGTTTCAATATCATCTGTGACTGGTTTTGTTGTTGTCATGTTCTGTTTTGTTTGTCACAAACCTAGTTATTGTAAAATTCTCTGAGGTCAAAAAAGTGCAAGATAATAAAACCTTGGGGAAAAAAATGGGCCACTGGCTCAGGAAATGGATGTGTGGAGGGCATTCTAGGACCTTAGCTTTCTGGGGGGTGGGCATCATCTTTCACATAGGTTCCCACTCAGAATGTGGCTTATTTCCTAATCCAGAGTCTGGTTTGGGGAAGGTCACGGGCCTGGGATGTCCATGCCTCAACTGAGAAGTTGGAGGCTTATGTCAGGTTCCCATGGTGGCACCTTGAGCTTGCAGAGCTAGTAAGCCAGGTCTGAGGTGGTGATACCTTTGCTTCCACCCAGAGAGTCATAAGCCCCAGAGAAGTTTTCAGGTCACCAGGTAATTCTGAGCATTCTCTGATACTAAGAAGTAATGCATGTTACATACTCTTGTGCAGAACCCATCATTTATGCAAAGTGCAATTCTTGGTACCAGCAGAAGGATCATTATCATACAATGAGATATTTCTGTGGCTCTTTCGTGGCTGGTAACATATAAAATTTCTCCTTTACCCCAGGTTCAAACTCTAACTTAATTTACACATTATTGAAAACATTACAAAGCATAAATCAGTTCAAGTTTTAAAGTTCCTGTATGATATTTTGAGAGCAGCCAAACTCCCCTGCTTGTCTGGACTCTTTCCCACCGCCTGCCATAGCTTGTGGCAGGCTACATAACTGTGGAGAAAAAGCAGGTTTTCAGCTGCAGCTCAGATTACTCTGTCACCCTTCCTGCGTGGCAGACAGATCCCTGCTGACACGGAGAATGAAGACAAGAAAATTACTTCATCATAGTGTGTCCTGATCAATTACAAACATCTAGGAGCTGGGTCTGCCCATCTGCTTCTCTGCTCCAGCCCCGGACATAGCCCTGGGTTATGAAAACAAGGACTGTATTGCCGTAGCCCCCTGACAGTGGCAAGCAAGAGGTTTTCAAATCCCCAGTCAAGGTTGTTCTGCAGTAGGTACCTGTTGGAGTCCATGTGTTCAAGCTGGACAGCCTTTCAAAATGGTCGAATTTCCCCCTCCATATTCCAAAGGTTCCGAGAGGGCAAGCGGCTTGCTCAAGGTCAGAGCGTGAGTTGATGGTAGAGCCAAGTCTGGACCCCAAAGACATGTCAGGTCTTAAGCATTGTAGCCGCAAGTGATGGCAGTGATGGCAGTTTTGCCAGGAAATGCTTCCCTTCACTCTCTTCTTGAGCCCACCTTTTTAACCACTGAGCTATGCATGTCCACCATCCCTTACCTGAAGCCCTCAGAGCCAGGTGTGGCTCACAGTTTTTGTTTTTTTTTTTTTTTTTTTTTTTAAGGAATGAGAGATAGAGAGCATGAGAGGGAGGAGGATCAGAGGGAGAAGCAGACTCCCTGCTGAGCAGGGAGCCTGATGCGGGACTCAATCCTGGGACTCCAGGATCATGACCTGAGCTGAAGGCAGTCGCTTAACCAACTGAGCCACCCAGGCGCCCCTGGCTCACAGTTTTTAAACATTTCAAAATTTGAAAAGGTACTACATTGCATACATCATATATTACATAATACTAGGGCAGCACCCTATAATCAGACAAATGATGTTTCTGCAGGGGAATGTATGAATATTCACATTATGTAGGATAAATAAAGACTACAAGCACCACCACCTCCCCTGCCCCCAACCCCGCCACCTCCAGCTCAAGTCAGGTTTTTCCACAGTTAACGAGAAATGTTCCATGCTGTTCTCAGCACACCTGTCATATTGCTCCTCTCCCGTTTGTCCCCACAGCTGGCTGTCCGAGTCAGGGCCACCATCAGCTCTCACCTAGGTGTCGCAGTAACCTGTCCTTGGACCACAAAGCTAACAATGAGGGGGCTTCTTGAAAGTAGGAGACTGGCTGGTGTTACCAGCCAGTCACTTATATCTGGTTTCCCCGAGTGCTATGCTTTTTCTTTAGAGAATTGTTCTTCCTGTTTTCCAGAGTGTCAGTTGCCAAGCGTGTGTTTTATCACTGAACAAAAAGGAAGCTACCACCTTAGCCACTATCTGATTTAGTTTGCTCTCGAGCCACTGAATCACATTTACCTTGCTGTACCCCAAGCAGCTAGGGCAAAGCAAGCTGGGTCATGTTCATTTGGCTTGGTAAACCATCAAATACATCCAAAGCCCCTGGCTCTGTGCCAGAGAAACCTTCGCAGAACTCAGCACCTGTGATGTGAGAGGGGCGTACAGCAGTTGGCTTTTAGCGGCATGGTGGTGTCTTCCTTCTGAAGCTGGAAGTTTCATTCCTCTTGCCAGTAGTATGAGTGGCATGGGGAAACATGAGTGTTCACGTGTGGGTGGCACCGCCCGGAGCAAAGACCGTCCCTGCGTGGCTGCATGTGTTTCCCACAACATACGGCCCCTAGCAACCTCACTGCAGGCCAGCTGGTTGGCTCTGGGGTGCTCTCAGAAATAGTGTATTATTTGTACAAGACAAAAATGAAACTGTCATAGCTAACTTCTGACATTCTCAGTGTATACGTTAGTGGTTTATCGGTAAAATTAGTTTCTAAAGGAGACCTACTAGACTCAGGAAATTCAGTGCGTGGTTGAACAACAGTTACATTTTTTAATGGTAAACGAAATGGTGGTGGCTATTAAAAGATTACTAATAGAGGGGCACCTGGGTGGCTCAGTTGGCTAAGCGTCTGACTCTTGATTTCAGTTTGGGTCATGATCTCAGGGTTGTGAGATTGAGCCCCGCATTAGGCTTCGCACTGGTGTGGAGCCTGCTGTCCCTCTCCCTCTACTCATCCCCCGACTCTCTCTCTCTCTCTCTCTCTTTCACTTTCTCTCTCTCAAATAAATAAGTAAATAAATAAATAAATAAAATCGTTCAAAAAAAAGATTACTAATAGATAAAACATATTATTATAGGGATGACAAAAAAACACAAACATCTGTAAATGGATGAAGAAAACATGTATGCAAAATGCATCTAGGTTACCCAAACCAGAGGGATAACTAAGGAAAAGCTAAATACTAAGCAGACAACTACAAAGTGCTCCTGAGCAGGCCCCACATGAAGCAATAGAAATCTATGACAGAGAAATGTACATGGAAAGGTAACTGACCAGGTGAAGCAAATATAAAAATGTCTCGCAACATTTAAAGCACTTTTATATATTCAAAATAAGAGTATAGCTTAAATAAGTGCATTTTATTGTATATCAGTTCTACCCCAATTACAACCCATGAGAAGAAAATTCTAGAGACGGTCATCTGGAGAGGCTCTCTTTGTGGGCACTAGGGTGAGAGGGGCCCATACGAGTAGGAGCGGTGAGCACATGACACATTAGCCTTCGAGGCAGCCCCGGAGGTCCTCACACATAAACCACAGGCCACTTATAAATGGCATCCTCTACAACCCATGACATTTTAGCTCTCAGGAAAATTTTTCCGAGGTCGTAGTAGTTCAAGGCTGAAATTACTATTTTTACAAGGTCCATATCCCATGTTTTGCACATATTTGCAACTGAATAGTAGCCAAATTTGGCCCTTCTATTCTCCCCCCAACGAAGAAGTCTCGGAGGTGATGAAGTGACTTTCCCAAGGTCCCAAGGCCAGCCAAAGCAGAATGGAGACATACCTTTAATGTCCTCTCCAGAACCAGCCTCTTTCCAACCGCACCAGGCATCCATATGCTCTTACTTGCCTCAGCACTCTCTCACCCCTGTTCATTCTACTTCTAACAGAGTAATGGCCCCGTGAGGTGTAAGACAGGCACTATTATTCGCATGCTACAGATCAGGATATTGAGGACTGGCAGGGTTGAGGCCCTTGCCCAAGATCCATCCAGTCAATCTCTAGTGTGAGCAGTAGACTAAAGCCCTTGGCACTCCATCATATTGCTTTGATCTGCAGTTTTGGACACATGTCTCTGATCTTGGAGGGCAGAGCAGGACTATGGCAGTCTCTGAGGGGCATGAACCTACCACAGTGTCTTCCTTGTGTATTCTAGGTCCTCAGTAACCATTTTTCCTTTTTCTTTTTGGGGAGTTGAAATGTTTCAGTGCTTGCTCATTAAAGCCATTCATCTTTTACTTCATAAAAAAACAAACCATCCCAACAGGGTTACATCTTTCTTGCCTTCGGGGCTAATCATGTAACCGGAACATTTTTTAAAATAATTTCTTCCTGATCACTTCACAGTGGTGTCAGCCCTTCAGAATGTCATCATTGTCTCCTCAAGCTGACACCTCCGAATTTATCATTTATACCATCCAGCTGTCATTTGCTTTTGATGAAAGGACTTGACTACCCAAATTTAAAAAATAAAAAAGACTGTTACACATTTTGATTGAAACCAAAGAAATGGATTTCTTTGGTGAGCAGAAATCTACCATTACTGATGCCTCCATTCATTTATACTTTTTACCCCAGGAGGCTCACTGAGGACCCTAGATTCTGTGCGGACTTCCTCTGCCTGCTAATGACTAGTTCCAGAAGTTTGAGCAGCTGAACCATGACAGAAAATACCACAATCCAACCAGGGAGAGGAACACCTAGCTCTTATTCTCCCTCTGGGCAGCAGCGTGGAAAGGGCCGAATGAGCAGACGTTAGTATAGAATGGATTTGGTTTCAAATCCCTGCCCCTCCATTTACTAACTGTGTATCTGAAGTGAGTTACTAAATCTCTATGAGTCTGTTTCCACGTGAGTATAATGCGTTAATACCGGTATTGACTTTATGGGATTAAATGAAAGAAGTGTGAGTGGAGAACTTAGCCCAGCTCCCGGGGCTAATGCTGGGTGCTCTTATCTGTGGTATGAGCCAAGGCGTGTTGGATTTGTCTAGTCAGGTCTTATGGCCAATGGCTAGGGCTGGACTGTGCAAGCCCCTGCTCGGGCGGTATTACGGGCAAGTTAATTTCCGGCAGTGTGAAACCGCTGGGTCAAAGGGTATGTGAGTTTTAAATTGCCATAGATAGTGCCGAATTGATTCCTAGAAAGATGGCATGTATTTACACTCTAACACTGTATGTATGAGAGGTCTGCTTTCCCTCACCTTCATCAGCTCCGGGTATAATAGAGCTTGGTGTTTTGCCGATCTGCTAAGCCGAAAATGGTATTGCATTGCTTTGATGTATATTTCTGCACTTACGAGGGAGACTGAGCACATTTTCTTATGCCCGCTCGAACAGAACCATCCCTTTGGGTACTGTGGTTGTGGATTGGGTCACACGCAGATGATGCCCTCAGCGTTAAGTGTGGGGGATGCCAGACTCAGGTGGCCTTGGAGCATTGCATTCCCTGGGGCATAGGGACCTCAAAGGCCCAGAGAGGGCTGTTTCCCACCTGAGCTGCTCTGAGTGTGCTGTGATCCTGCCTCTGGTCCCAAGTGGAAGTTGAGGAGGCAGGGGAGAGTTTAAAATCACTCAGCTAAGAAGTCACAGAACTGACTCAATTCCCCACCGTGCCATTTACTTACCGTGCAACGGCGGGCAAGTCACCCACGCTTTCTTAACCAAGCCATACTGTTCTTTTTTGGCGGGGGCAAGAAGGTGTTAGGACTTCTCGCTTCGCAGTCCCACTATACTCAGGGTTGTCAGCTAAAAATACAGGACGCCCAGTTAAAGAGAATTCCAAATAAACAGCGAGTCCATTTTTAGTACAAGTATGTCCCACGCAATATGGTTTCTTTCTTTTTTTTTTTGCTACATTTGAAAACCCTACCTACAGTGCCAGTTCCGTATATACGTTTTGCATTCTCCTATCAGCCCCTGTGAGCCTCAGTCCCCTCCTCTGGAAAATAGGACTGATAACATCAGCCCTGAAACCCGTCCAGGGCCGTCGTGGGGATCAAATGGGATGATGCAGATGACATCGTTTGGCAAATCACAAAATGCGCTTCAAGTATTAGCTGAGAGTGTCAGGATTTCTATATGGAGACCCGGCCTTATAGAGGCACTCCTCAAGTGGGAACCCCTCCTCGTCCTCTGCCGCCACCAAAAAGCATGTTGGGAGGTGGTGGGGAAAGCGTGGATCACATCTCAGGGACCGTAGTGTCCTAGCATGCGTCACCATTATCCTCTCCAACACAAACATAACAATGTTTCATATGTTGCACTACATAAGCACTTGGGTTTAAATATAACTCTTTCTGTTAAATCGATATTTTAAAAAAATGTCTGCATGGGGTAATTATTTTCCCTAAAGAGCACCAGGAATACATTGCAGCCTCCTTCCTGCTTAACAGTGTGTAGTAATAAAAGGTCTATCACCCTCAGAATGCTTATTACGGTGACAAATCACTAGGAGAAGGGGGAAATGATTTAGTGCCTGCTCAATTCCGTTTATTCAGATCCTGCACATTCCAAACCGGAGGCATGCAGCCCCTGGTGGAGGGCGTGCGGGAAACAGTGGTTAGGGAGAATGGTACTAGGTCAATTTTCCACCTGGATATCATTTTCAAATTGTAGCTGAGCAATTAAATTTTTTATTACTGAAGTTCGATCACCTCCCTCCCGCCACCACCTCTCCCCAAATAGCAATTCTCTTGTCTTCTCATTGAAGTGAGCCCTGCTATAACTTTAAGAGCATGAAAGCAAACGTGGGGAGGAGGTCAGTGTGCAGGGCACCCAGCAGGTTTGATGTGTCAGTGGATAAATGATGGGATCACATCTGGAACAGTTTGGTGAATAAATAAAATGTGAAACCTCATATATCTCTGCCCACCTTCCAATCTGTAAGGGAAAGAGCAAATAAATTCTCTAATGACCTTGTAAAGCACATAAAAGATATGGAATATGCTCTAGAAATTTTGTGGCTAAAAGTGTCCATATTAAATAACGAATTTAAGAGTGGGAAAATGCTTGAAATATAGGATGAGTCTTCCCCATAAAGTGCTGTTTTATTTTATGTGTTATTTATTAGTCCATACTTATACAGCCCTGAATAATGTAATTTAGATTTTAACTCCATGTTATAAAAACACTCTTCCTTCAGGTACGTTCCCAGAGGAGTTTTATATTTACACCTAGGGAAGCTTGTTCTCGATTTTTATGGCTTTGCCTGCCACAAGATCCTGCCATCTACAGCCATCATTAATTTATGCATATTTCCAGTGCCATTAACTTTAGGAAGTCTTTGTGACAACATGGGTACAGGAAATTCCATCTGCCAAATATTAATCAGAATCGAGGTGCGGCCGAGGGCTCCTCAGGACAGGTTTGGAAGAGGGAGGAGGGCGGAAGTGGCCTGTCTTGTGTCATCTCTGTGCATTGCAGATTAAGCAGCCATTGGTGAGCAGGTGGCATCAGGAGACCTGGAATCTAGTCCCACTTCTGCCCCTGACTTTCTGTGTGACCTCAGACAAGCCTCTCTTCTCCCTACCTCTACTTCCTCATCTGCAAAATAAATAGCGGTGGCATGCTGGAGGATCTGACCCAACTTTACACATGTTCTCGGGACAGGTCCGAGGACATGGGGAACCAGTGCCCTCCCCCTGTCCTTCCCCAGCCAATGCCCTGAAGCCACTTCTCTCACATTAAGTGAGCCTGGTGGAGACCACCCTAGAAGTGTGGCTCTGGCCCTTGGACAAGAACGGGGCTTGCCCCCTTTCTGTCTCATTCTGTTCCTCCCTGTCCCACTAGGATGGCTGATCTGGGGCAAAGCCGCTGACTCGCAGGTCTGCATTGGTTGCTGTAGAAGGATTTGCTAATGTGATAATGAGGCCCTTGGTCACGGCTCCGAGTGGCCTCCTCTTTTGCATGTACTGAACACATCTGCAAATACTCAGTTAAGGATGCAATTAGGCAGTTGTTTCCCCAAATGACAGATGCTCAGCTAACTGCTATAATTGCACCAGCAGTTGAGTATTTACAGGTGTATTCTGGACATCTCCAGCAGCAGACTGTTGTGGGAACCAGTCACACTCAGAAAGTTTGCCAGGGACCTTTCAATGATATGTCCCTTAATTACTTTGTCACTCATTTTCTGTGCTTCCAAGTGGGAAATTCTTAGACTCCTGTCTAGTTGACTTTGCCCTCTGAGGTCCCGGTTATGTGTGTCCCACGAGTCTTGGAAATGGGAACGTGCACTCTGTTGCTGGTGGGTGGAGTTGCGTCCAAGGAGGAAAAACCAGCTCCCTGCCTTCCGAAAGGATTTGTAGCTGGGGCAAGATCTCTCCTGGTCTCTCAGCCTTCACTGGCTCAGTAGGATCCTCCAACCGTGTTCAGCCGGGAAAGGGAAACAGGGCAAAGCCGAAATCCAGTTGCAGGAAGAACTGATTTTCAGGTCTAGCTTTGGGCATGTCACTACACATACATTTGGGGATTTGGAAGAAAATGTCATTCGTTGGTCAGACAGGACTGTTGCTCCTGGCTCCTCACCATCTTCAGAGTGCAAAGAAACTGAAGCCGTTGAGTTTCGCACCACCCTAGCCCTGGGTGAGAGAAGATCTAAGTGCTAGTTCTGCTTCTGGCTGCCTGTGTGACCTCGGGCAATTCGCGTGACCCTGTTTCCTTGTCTGTCTAAAGTGGAGATAATACTAGGGCCACTCCTTCACTGCACAGGGACTGCTGCTGCATCCTGACCCCACAGGCGCTTCTCTCATCTGGAAGTGATCATGTTTTCTGTCTAGATGAGGAAATAGCATCTGCAAACACAGGTCCCAGTGCAATTGCACACATAAGAATCCCCAGGTTAAATTAATGCATGAACAAAGCATTATTGCTTGGATCAAAATAAGTTGTTGAACACGGGTGGAGATCAGATAGAATGCACATTTTTCGCAGCTTTAAGTTCCTCCCAAGGCAATGCCCCCATGTGTGGCATCTCTGCCGGTGTGACCCACCGCAGTGTGCGCAGACTCACCAAAGGGGAAGGGAGGAGGCAGTAAGGGGCAGGGTGATGGCGCAAGTGGGGAACGTTCTTCGGACATCCAGAGTTAGCTGCACCCCCACACCCACCCCAGTGTTGGTAGAGAGGTTTCACAGGGTATAGCTTGATGTCTATTTGCACAAACCCAGGGCTGATCATCTCGTCCCAGAATAAAGAATCGGGACTTGCTTTGTTCTTGCCCACTGAGGGCCAGTGACACCACCGCCCAGGAAATCATGTAGCAAACAGTCTGTGGGGTGACTAAGAAGGGACCGAACTTCTGGCTGAGGTTTGGTGTTGACGGATGACACGATCCCCACTCCTTCAACAGTGCTGCCCCTCCTTCCTTCAGCCGAGCCCGAGAGAGGCTGGCTGTTTCAGAATACCTCTGAATTGCACTGCTGTGACCACGAGTTTGTGTTGAACTGTTCACCCTGGGAGGTTAGCGCTGCCTGGCATGAGGATGCTATTTATGGTGGGGCAGGAGGTCTTAACCTCCATTGTGCCCTGGCCCCCTTGGTGGTCTGCTGAAGCCCATTGGCCCATATCAGAAAAGCCCTTAAAGGCGTAAACTAAAGTACATGATGTTATGAAGGTAACCAATACTATTGAGATATAGTTATAATGCATTTTACAGATTGGTGCTACGGTGGCATATGTACTTCTTTCTTGAGGAGTTATGAACAGCCACTGTCATTTCAGGGCAGTGAGTATAAATGGCAGTTTGAGAGAGCGACAGCTCCAGTGTGATTTGCAAATATCTCTAATGTCTCTTGGGAACATGCTACAACTATGACTTATCGCATATTCATTGATAGGGGGCGATTCTAAATTCTACTTGGAAGCTGGTGAAATTAACAGTGTAACTTTTGTCCAGTCCGGGTTCTCGGTTCCCAGGTCAAGAACCCCTGCCAGAGGAGGGCCAGCCCTGGGCCAGAGCGCTCCTCCCCTCCTCTCCCTCTTCTGAGCAATGGTCTTGGAGAGGAGGGACAATTTCCTCGGGAGGGTCCCTCCTGGGCCTGCCAACTTTTATTCTCATTCCAGCTCTGCCAATCATTTTCTGTGTGACCTAGGTCAAACCACTTACCTGGTTTGAACTTCAGCTTTCTCATTTGTGAAACGAAATGGGTGGATTAGATCATCTCTTGAGATCCCTTCCGGTTGTGATATTTCTATGATTTAATGATGCCATTGAACAGTTTCCATCATACCAATTCCGGGGAAAGCGGATTATAGAAAAGAACACGAAGTCTGGCATCTACAGTCCTGGGTTAGAGGCACAGATTTCCTAGTTATTAACTGTGTAATCTTGGGCAAATGACTTCACCTGCCTCAGCCTTAGTTTCCTTATCCACAAAGTGGGAACAATCATAGTATCTACTTTATAGGGTTAATGTGAAGCACCAATCAGAGAATGTTTTTGTTTACTTCTCAGCTGGTTCCAGAAAGGACTCGAGAGGGCTTCATAATGCATACCCAGTTCAGCATGTAATGCGTACCAGGTCCTGGGAAACTGGCTAGGCAATGATGTCCCATTTGTTGCCTCAAATTACTCCTTAAATAGAGTGTCATAAATCAGACTGCGTCTGGGTAAAGACACCACACGTGGGCTCTACTCTGCACCAGCACCTATTTCCACAGCCTCGGTTTACAACGGAAGCAACTGAGACCCTGAGTCTCAAGGACTCCTCTCTCTCTCTCTCCCTCTCCCTCCCCCTCCATCTCTCTCTGTCTCTGTCTCTGTCTCTCTGTCTCTCTCAGGCTCTAACTAAAATGGGCACTTTGACATTTTCCTTCAATTTCTTAACTTTGTGATAAAATGCTAATGCTAATTTTATTCTCTTCATTTCCATTAAAGGCATCATAAAGAATTAATCTTTTCTTTAAAAAAAAAAAAAAGCACGCAATGGGGGTGGGGGTGGGGAGCAGTCTCCCTTTGCCATCTCCCGAAGCCCTGGAAGCAACCAGTGAAATTTCGAGCTTCCTCCTGGCTTCCTTGCTCAGTGAAAGGGTGATGGTTTGATTTGTGAAATTGCTATCGAAGGCATCACAAAAGATTTAGTGATTAATTTTTAAAAATTAAAGAGAATGCCCTCTCAGATCATGACAGTTAATGAGCTGCCTCATTTCCAGATCTCGGGTCGGGGCACTCATTTGTTTAAAAAAGCATACAAAGTGATGAAAATACAAATACCTCATAAAGAACTTCTGATTCAGCCACTGTAATGCTGACCTAAGAAGAGGAACCAAGAACCTTTCTTTTGCTTTTCACGACTCGTTGGCATTTGGAAATGGCTCAGGAGGCACCTGTACTTCTAGCACTCTGTCTGCTGCAGAGCAAGCTCTTGAGCTCCTGGCATCGGGAGCCCCGGGACAGAGTGCACATTGCCTTTATTTCCAGATGGATCGCCAAGGCTCATGGCTCATAGGTCCTCCCCGACCCCCTCAATCCAGGAGAAAGGCCCCTCTGGCCTTAGCACGACCATCACCATCACCATCACCATCACTGAACTGTCACTGGACCATAAACTGTGGCTCCTCTAGTCCTCAGGGCCAGCCCCATGCTAGGTCCCTCTTTCTCCCAGCAGCTCGTGGGTTTCCTATTTGGCCAAAAAAAAAATGGCCTCTCTTAGGGCACACTCACATTTCTCACAGCATTGGAGAATTGATGGAAATATGCACGATTGCAATCAAACCTCCTTTGCTCTCATAAAAAGTGTAGCTGGGGAAGGAGAAGGATCATGCCCACGAGAAGCGCCCCTGTTATGTTCTATTACAGTAGAAACATTGTCCTGGTTAGGGGCCTGTTTCTAAAACATTCCTAGGACTTTAAATTTGAAAACCAAAAAAAGCAAAAGAAAGTTTCCTATTAGAGTCTGCCAAGGCAAACACATGGCCAGTCCCTCAGAAACTAGAAATCACAGGATCATGCAGACAGTCTCAAGGGGGTCATCACAGGCCCTAAATGGAAAATGATTGTTCATGCAGAATGTGAGAATATGGAAAGCAAATGTGGAACCTTCCCCCAGTGCCTCCTGACCTCCTTGATTGGGATGATTTATTAAATCACCAGACAGGGAAGGACAAAATTGCCTTTAGGGACCAGCTAATTTCATGTTTTAGTTGCTGGTAAATAAGTCAGTCCCAGGTAAATGTACCTATTCGGGTGCTGTGAGGGTTTCATTTGTGGAGGAACAAACACCAGTTCTTTAAAATATTCAGGAGACTTCCATGTCACGTCCACTGTTGTTCTCTGTGTCTGGGGTGGTGTCCAGAGGACAAGGCCCCTTTGGAATGACTTCGAGAAAGTCTTGCCTGAGAGGACCTCAAGTACCTGTCATCATCCACAAAGGGCGATTATTGCAATGAGGCCATTCAACTAAGCCTTGTGCTCCCTGCACCAGACCCCACATCCAAACATAGCTTCTGGCTAGAGTCATCTTGGAGAATTCCACGTGAAGAAGAGATGGCCGCAGGACTGCCACCATCACTCTGTTGATGGCAGCCATTCTGGTTCTTGCCTATTGACAGGCTCTTCTAACCTACTTTGCTCATCTCAAAAGTCATGTCTTCCTTATAAGGTAGGCTTCACTGGGCCAGACTGATGACCATTCCAGCCCTGTTTTCTGCCATGAGGGTCCAGGGCTGCTGGACAATTTTGTATATGTTGTATATTATACCACCCTGGGGGTATGTCCTTCCTTTAGTAAACAGCCAAGATTTATATATTTCTTAGACCAGTTTCCCAATTTATGTAAATAAAGTGTCTAGTGGAAGGGGGGACTTTGTTTTCTTATTTGCACAAAAGCTAGCAGTAACCTTGGGGCGAGTCATCCCCCAAAACTCAACTGTGTACACCAAGATGTCCATCAAACCATACGACATGAGATCGGAAAGGGCTTAGCAGGGGAAACAGAGGCCTAGAGGAGAGAAGGGAGTTGCCCAAAGTGGCACAGCAGAGCTGGATCTGGAGCCGCCCCATCCCCCCATTTTCCTTCTCATGTGTGCCTCTGCCACCGGAGGTATGTGTCACAGCTTTGACCCCAAACCAGCCCGTCTCGTCTGAGGATTCTGGGATGCAGCCAATATCCTTTCCACACCCTCTGTGATTTGATAAGCATTTACACAATTTTAGACTGCAGACCATAATGTTTTCCTTCGAACATTTTCTGTCTCTTCCCTGGTGCCCACAGAGCAAAGACTCCCAACCAGGTGACCTATGGTCTTCCAGCAGGCTGTCCACCAACCAAAGTGGAGGGCTTCTCATGTTCCCCACTGACTATGAGATAAAGACTTTTCTTCAGCCTGGCAAATATGGCCCTCGGTGACCTGGGGGCTGCTTACTGTCCATCTTCACCTCATTTAGCAAAAGTAAGCGTCTCTGACTGTGGCCACCCAGCTTACTTGCTGTCCCTGGAACATCTGCCATTATTTCCTGTGACTTCACTCTCACTACTCAATCTGCCAGAAATGTCCTTCCTCCCTCTTCTTTGCCTGCTAAGGGATTCCCAGGCCTCAGCCTAAGTTCTGATCCTTTCGTCTCCATGGAGCTTTCCCCTTACTTTCTCTTCAGCACATGCCCCCCACTCCCAAGAGCACTCTGCATCCCTGCTGGAGTGCTTGTTATACCAGGATTCTTTATGTCCCTGTCTGTGCCCTCACTAGACAAGGCAATGGGCTCAAATGAGGACAGGGACCATGCCCATCCTGATCACCACTCTTAGAACAAAGCTTGCTACAGATAGGCATTTGATAAGTGGTAACTAGACTAAAAGGAATCAATCAGTGTACTTTCATCGATTCATTATTTTATTCAAAATATTTATCAAGTACCTATTCTGGGCCAGGCACTAGGGAACCAGTGGTGAACAAGAGAGATGTGGCGTCTGCCCCATCTGAGCTCACAGAGGACGGGGGAGATGAGAAGGTACCAATTACCAAAGAATTTGACAAGTGTCTCTAGAGAGTATGCACAGGATGCCTAGGAGTGCACAGACCCACACTTCCTGGAGAAAGTGGCATTTCAGTTGATCTGAATGATGAGTAGGAACTAGCCAGGTGAGGAAGGTGGGAAGAGAATGTTGAGAGCAGAAGGAACAGCGTATAAGAAGGTTTGAAAGTAAGGGCCGGCATGACTCACACAAGGACCCACGAGGAGGAGCTCTGAGCCAGCACCCAGGGTTTGCGAAGACGGGAGGCTGGAAAGGTGGGCAGGGCCTTTTAGGCCATGGGGTGGAGGCAGAATTTGTCCGAAGAGCAAAGGGGGAGCTTTGAGGGGTTTCTGCAGAGAGGTGACACTCAGATGAGCCTACTTCTGCCCCCATCACCTCTTTCATGGGGTACGGAGGAAGGAGCCAGGCGCAGTCTGGATGCTTCATGGGTTTATTTGAAGGTCAGCACCTGTGTCCCCTAGGCCCACTTCCTATTCCTGAAGCTGGCCACCATCTGTGTTTCTTGCCATTACCAGGAGAAGCTGTTTTCCTCCTCTCCACCTGGTGTCTCCTGACAAAGCAACTTAGAGAAGCCTCTTCCCCTGTGGTTGGGTTCTGATTTCTCTCACTGCACCTCAAGGCCTCTGCTTTCCTGGTCTTTCCTTCTCCTGAGTGGTGCTTGGCTCTGACCGCCTTTCCTACTGACCACTCCTCCGACTCTGGCCTGCCACCACGCCCCCCCAGACCTGCCTCCTGGCCAAACCTCCTATGGTGTCAATTCTATCTTCAGACTCCTTGGGACTGTCAGCCTGGGCCCCTTTGCTCTTTGTTCCCACATCCAATTAGAATGCTTTGAATTATAACCTCTTTGGGCAAGGATTTTGGCTTTGGTATTTGAAAGTTGTATTTACATCTATTCGGATCTCTAAATAAGTGCTCCCAGCCATATGCATAGCAACTCTCACAGTTACATTGAAAAAGCGCTGCCCAGGCCCCCCTCTGTCTTTGTTTCCTGTCTTTGCTGGGGCACAGAGCACACTGAAGGGGTCCTGAGGCACTGTCTTCGTGGTGGTGGGACTGGCAGCAGGCCTGACTCTGGCCAATTATGCTCTCAGAAGAACTTTAGTCCTCATAGACTTCAAGTTTAAAGTTTCCTGTTGCTGTTCAAAAGAATACAAACCATTAAAGGACTTTGTTATCTATGTGGCAAAGCTTCAGGAATAGATCTACCAGCCAACAGTGCAGAGATGGCCTGATGCATTTTGGCACATCCACTTAAGATAGCACACTACCTTAAAAAATGGTGATAGGGATGATACAGGAACCGGCCAGCAAGTCCATGTTCAGAGCAAGGAGCAAGCAATGAACTTGTGTGTACAACTATCATAACTGGGAAAGGTTATATGCTTGCGGACAGGAGCTGGAAGAGAATACACAAGACCAAACTAATTACAGCCAGAGTACCCAGTAAATGACAGTTATGAGGTACTTCATGCACATTATTTCATTTAATGCTCACGACAAGCCTGGGAGGTTGGCACTGTCATCATGCTCATTTGCGGAGCAGCTGCAGATCACATTTCCAGGGAGTGGCCGATTCAGGACTCAAAAGCTGGTTGTCTTTCCACCATGACATCCTGTTTGATTTATGGAGCTGTGGAATCACAGGTGGATTCTTTTGCTTTGCGTTTCTATAATGTTGTTGGCAGCTATGTCAGAATCACAGGGCTCTGGGTTTGAATCCCAGAATTTTCCTTCGTGAACTGTGCTACCTTGGGCAAGGAGCTACATCTGTAAAACCTCCAGCCTCCAGTTGCTTCTGTTACTAAGTGAAGAAGAGGATAGATAGTCTCTAACTTGTTCGTGTTGTGAAGATTAATGAGATAATGTGCACAAAGCATTTAATCTAGTGCCTGACACACAGTAAATATTAAATGCATTGAAGCCGCTGTTACCATGTTGACTTAAACAACAGAATTTTAGTATATGTGCTGCCGAAGCGAGCACTTAAACAACAGAATTTTAGACCTCACTCATGGCAGAAGAAAAGGATTAAGGGGGCTGGGGTCATGAATCATGCTCAGCACGTCTCCACGTTGATCTGAGGCTATGGATATTTCCATCAACGGGTCCCTCTTCACCTCGGACAACCTTTATTTGCCCTACACTCCACAGTGGGGGAGGTGTCTCCCATGCCTCCTCCCTAAGATGGAGCTCTGTGTGGGGTAATAGCAAGGCCAGGTGTACTGATCTTGGCCTTGTTTAACCCTTCCTTAACTTCTTTTCTTTCTCCCCAGGCTTCGTTGTGAGACTCTCATCTTTTTCTTTGCCTGTCTCTTTACCTCCCTTTTCTTTCCCCTTCTCCGCCCCTCCCAGCTTTCTCCCCATCAAATTATTGCCAATAGGAATGACTTCTGATTCATGTGTACTGGGACTAAAATTAATGCTGATGCTGAAAAGACCAAAGTGAGTTTGCATTACCTGGAATGGTATATGAAGTGTCATAATTGGGAGAGGTGTGCTATATACAAAGCTAGATGAACTAAGTCCTCAAAAATGGTTCAAGCAAAGTGCCACAAGAGCTCAGAGAGAATGTACGGTGTGGGGATTCATGGGGGCAATGTAGAGAAAGCAGTCATTGGACAAGATGGTGGGTGCCTCAGTTTTCTCCTCTACAAAATGGGGACAGAGAGTACTTGCTTCATAAGATTGCTATGAAAATGAGACTCGATGAAACATTATTCTGTCTTCTTATTTTCTGATGTGGTAATTCTGTTGATATTACTGCCGGGAAAACAGAGTTAGGAGAGTCCATGACTGTAGTAGTTGGAGACCTTGGACTGCTTGCAAGTACAGCTTCCATCTTCACAGGTTCACTCTGGAAAGTTCTCAGTCAATGGTAAGGGACTCTCCTGGAGCATCTTCACCCTAGGGCTGTGGGGGACGTTAAAGGACTTGGGATGGCCTGCTGGCTGGTTAAGGAGGGCTCCAGCATGCCCACACCTAAGTCTGTGGAGATGTAAGCATGTCTTCTGATGGAGCTCCCCAGCCAACCCACCTCCTCAAATCTCTGACTATGGAAGGAAAACATTAACATGTGATACTCTTTAAAAATACCTTTATAGCTCTTTAATATTAGCAAAGCATGTGCCTGCCTCATTTTGTGTTTCTTTTGCTGTAGGACTAATTGGGACTTGAGGGGAGCATTGGGCAGCATGCCTGTCTCATCTGCTGTGGCAATCTCTGCTCTCCAGAGAATATGTTCACTGGGTGTGAAGAGGAGAAATATGGAAACCATCATTAGTGACTGCTTATTGTTTACTCTCCCCAAATCAAGTTTAGCACGCCAACCTAGGAAAGCATATGCTGAAAGTCATTAGTGTTGGTTTTTAAAAAGAACTAGCTAGAAGTTTGTTTTTAATTGTTATGACCTGGGGCTTCTAATCCTTTTCAAATATTGTGAAATATATCATGCATACAAAATAACGATTCAAGAAACCCAGCACCCATTGTATGAAATAGAATCTTACCAGTAACTTAGAGGCCCCCTGTGTGCCCTGTCCCTCCATCCCCACTCACTGGGAACTTTTCTCCTAAATTTTAGGTTGATCATTTCTTTCTCTTCTCTTTCACTTTTGTCCTCGTACATACATCTTTGACCAGCGTATTGTTAGTTTTGCCTGTTTTTGAACTTTAAATGAAATCCGACTCCAGGGAATTTTCTGTTATTTGCTTCTTTTACTCACTTTGACATTTTTGAGATTTTTTCCATGCTGATACATCTAACTGTAGTTCTTAGTCTATGTGACCGTCCCCTTCCCCAGAGTTCTGCTATATGCAGCCCACGAATCAATATACACACAGCAGCCCAGCTTATAATGTAACCATGTGGGAATAAACCACAATGCATTTACCCATTCTACCACTGACTAATAATTGGACTGTTATTCTGTTTTTGGCTATTTGGTGCAACACTACTCGAAACATTTTTGTATGTGCCTCAAAGTACAATTTTTTCTAGGGAACATATGAAGAGTAAAATTGTGGGATCATAGAATATGCCATGTTCAACTTTTCCAGATAATGTCAAGATATTTTGCAAAGCAGTTGTGTCAGCTTAGGTTTTCCAAGAAGCAGGATTACCAAGATGGAATCAGATGCACAAGAGATGTATGGAGGGAACACCCATGAAAGGTAAAGAGGAGAGGACAGGTATAAACAGTGGGGGCCTCCAGACCTTACTATAGGTCTGGTCCCTGGGAAAGGAGAGGGAGAAGGAAGTAGAACTGAGTAGGAAGAATCTCAGACTGCAGCACGGTTCTAAGAAAATGTCAGGCAGGCTGATGAGGTGATGAGTTCTGCCTGCATCCCACAGGAACGGTCCGCCGCTAAGAGCCATGCACTGCTCCATCACCGGCTGGGAGCAACCAAGGTGGAAGTGTGCTTTTGGGGCAAACAAGGTGACAGATCCAGAATCTTGGCAGCTGGGGCTGTCAGTCAGTCATGCTTTCTGCACCAAGCTCTCTTAAAGGGAAGCTGTGTAGCACATATCTATGGATGCCATGGTGCTTGTGCCAATTTACACTCCTACCAGCAGTGGACGAGAATTCTTGTTTCTCTAAATCCTTGCTGAACTTAATGTTGTTAGACTTTGTAATATTGGCCAATGTTTTGTGTGTGAAATGATATGTCATTGTGGTTTCAATCTGCATTTCTCTGATTGCTAGTGACTATAAGCATCTATCCCTAGGTATATGGGTCATTTGTGTATTCATCTTCTGGAAAATGCCTATTTAGTTCTTCTGTCTGTTGCTGTTGTTGTTGTCACCTATGAGTTATGTGTGTTTTTTTTTTTTTCTGATTGATTTGTAAGTCTTTTAAATATTCAGATACTAATTACTTAGGTAATAGGTGTTGCAAATTTCTTCACCCAGTCTGTGACTTGCTTTATTATGTCTTGATGAACAAAAGTTTTACATTATTATGTATCTATTAGTTACTTCCTTTATAATTTGGGCCTTTTGTAACTTTTAAAACTTCCCTACTCTGAAGTCTTAAAGGTACCTACCAATATTGCCTTTTAAAAGTTTGAATGAACAGACATTTCTCCAAAGAAGACATCCATTAGTCAGCAGACACATGAAAAGATGCTCAACATCACTCACCATCAGGGAAATGCAAATCAAAACTACAATGAGATATCACCTCACACCTGTCAGAATGGCTAAAATCAAAAACACAAGAAACAACAAGTGTTGGCGAGGATGTGGAGAAAAGGAACCTTCATGAATTGTTGGTGAGAATGCAAACTGGTGCAGCCACTGTGGAAACCAATATGGAGATTTCTCAAAAAATTAAAAATAGAACTACCCTATGACCGAGTAATCGCACTACTGGGTATTTACCCAAAGAATACAAAAACACTAATTCAAAAGAATACATGCACCCTAGTGTTCATAGCAGCATTCATTATCTACAATAGTCAAGATATGGAAGGATCCCAAGTGTCCATCAACTGATGAATGGATAAAGAAGATGTGGTGTGTGTATATGTATGTGTGTGTGTGTGTGTGTGTGTATGTGTGTGTGTGTGTGATATATTCAGCCATTAAGAAGAATGAAACCTTGCCATTTGCAACAACGTTGATGAACTAGAGAATATTATGCTGAGCAAAATAAGTCAGTCAGAGAAAGACAAATACCATATGATTTCACTCATGTGGAATTTAAGAAATAAAACAAGCAAACAAGGGGGGAAAAAGGAGAGACAAACCAAGAGACACACTCTTAACTAAAAAGAACAAAATGATGGTTAGCAGAGGGAGGTGGGTGGGGGGATGGGGGATATAGGGGATGGGGATTAAAGGGTACACTTATAAAAAATTTGAATAGTTTTACAGTTTACATTCAAGTCTTTACTCCATTTGGAATTGATTTTTTAGTACGCTGTGAAATAGGGATCCAATTTTACATTTTTCTTTGAGTGACCAGTTGTCTCAGTACTATTTATGAAATAGTATTTCTCAGTGGTCTGCAATGACAGTTCTGCCATGTATCATTTCCATATATGTGTGGGGCATATTCTGGGTCCGCTACTTCGTTCCACTAATATATCTATCTGTTTATTCCAGTGCTAGTCCTACACTGTCTTATAGAGGGTAACTTAAAATTATATCTTGATATCAAGTAGGGTGAATCTCCCTACTTTTTTTCTTTTTTTAGGAGTGTATTTATTTTAAGATATTTGTTGTATTAATATAAAACCTAGAATTCATTTCATTTCCCCTGGGAAAATATAGGGATTTTTTTTTTTATTGGAATCTCTTTGAATCTGTAGATCAGTTTAGGAGAATTATATCTTTACAATATTAAATCTTTTGATCCAAGAAAAATCATCAATTTCTTCATTTGTTTAGTTTACTTTAATGTCTTTAAATAAAATTTTACAAGTTTCTCCACAAAGTGCTTACACATCTTTTGTCAGAGCAGTATTTTTAAAAGTTGTAGATTTAGGGGCGCCTGGGTGGCTCAGTCGTTAAGCGTCTGCCTTCGGCTCGGGTCATGATCCCAGGGTCCTGGGATCAAGCCCCGCATCGGGCTCCCTGCTCCGCGGGAAGCCTGCTTCTCCCTCTCCCACTCGCCCTGCGTCTGTTCCCTCTCTCGCTGTGTCTCTCTCTGTCAAATACATAAATAAAATCTTTAAAAAAAAAAAAAAAGTTGTAGATTTAGGAACTTTTTGCACTCTTAAAAATTATTGAAGACCCCAAGGAGTTTTTGTTTATATGGTTTATAACTATCAGTATTTACCATATGTAAAATTAAAACTGATTCAATTTTAACATATTTATTTTACAATAACAATAACAAACTGTTATAATGAAAACATTATTTTATGAAAATTAATATATTTTCCAAAACAAAACACATATAGTCAGAATTGAGTAATTTTAAGTTCTTTCAAATCTCTTTAATGTCTAGTTTAATAAGAGATAGTTTGTCATAACTGCTTTTGTATTCAATCTGTGGCATTATATTGCTTTAGCTAAAGTGTATAAAGGAAATCTGGCCTCACACAGATACATAGTTGGAAGAGTGAAGTATATTCTAATAGCCCCTTAAAATAATGGTAGATGTTCTTCTTTGATATTACACTAAACCCAACAAGTGGTAGTTTCTTAAAATTTAAAATATGGATTCTGAAACTATATCAATGAATCTACCATACTCAATTACATTAAAATCCATTGATCTCACACTTTGAATGGATTTTTTATTCATGAATATGTTTGTAACATTGTACATTAAGGATTTTTTTTTTTTTTGATATAGTACTGGATTTTGTAGATCTTCCAAATGTTGGTGCGTTTCATTATATAGTATCAGAAATTCATATTCATTGATATTACTGCCTGTTTCATTAGAAAAATCCTTAAGCACTTGGAAGCTGTCAAATTGAAAGTGGCAGAGTCAAGTTTTTCAAAATTCTAATTTCCACTTTAAAGCTGAAATTTTATCATGGGCAATAAATACTATCAGTTGTTTTTCTTTTTTATTTATTTCTTTTTCTTTAAATTTAAATTCAATTTAGTTAACATATAGTGTATTATTAGTTTCAGGCTTAGAATTTATTGATTCAGCAGTTGCATATAACACCCAGTGTTATTTACATCAAGTGCCCTCCTTAATGCCCATCACCCAGTTACCCCATCACCCCCCACCTCCCCTCCAGCAACCCTCAGTTTGTTCCCTATAGTTAAGAGTCTCTTATGGTTTGCCTCCCTCTGTTTTTATTTTATTTTTCCCTCCCTTCCCCTATATACATCTGTTTTGTTTCTTAAATTCCACATATGAGTGAAAACATATGGCATTTGTCTTTCTCTGACTGACTTATTTCGCTTAGCATAATACCTTCGAGTTCTATCCATATCATTGTAAATGGCAAGATTTCATTCTTTTTGATGGCTGAGTAATATTCCATTACATATATGTGTGTGTGTGTGTGTTCTTTATCCATTCATCTGTCAATGGACATCTGGGCTCTGTCCCACAATAGTTTGGCTATTGTGGACATTGCTGCTATAAACATTGGGGGGCATGTGCCCCTTCCAATCACTATGTTTATATCCTTTAGGTAAATACCTAGTAGTGCAATTGCTGGATCCTAGGGTAGCTCTATTTTTAACTTTTTGAGGAACCACCATATTGTTTTGCAGAGTGCCTGCATCAGTTTGCATCCCCACCAACAGTGTAGGAGGGTTCCCCTTTCACAGCATCCTCGCCAACATCTGTCGTTTCCTGAGTTGTTCATTTTAGCCATTCTGACCAGTGTGAGGTGGCATCTCGTTGTAGCTTTGATTTGTATTTCCCTGATGCCGAGTGATGTTGAGCATTTTTTCATGTGTCTGTTGGCTCTCTATATGTCTTCTTTGGAGAAATGTCTGTTCATGGCTTCTGCCCATTTCTTGACTGGATTTTTTGTTTTTTGAGTGTTGAATTTGATAAGTTCTTCATAGGTTTTGGATACCAGCCCTTATCTGATAAGTCATTTGCAAATGTCTTCTCCCATTCCATAGGTTACCTTTTAGTTTTGTTGACTGTTTCCTTTGTTGTGCAAAAGCTTTTTATCCTGATGAAGTCCCAATAGTTCATTTTTGCTTTTGTTTCCCTTGTCTTTAGAGATGTGTCTAACAAGAGATTGCTGCAGCTGAGGTAAAAGAGGTTGCTGCCTGTGTTCTCCTCTAGGATTTTGGTGGATTCCTGTCTCACATTTAGGTCTTTCATCCACTTTGAGTTTATTTTTGTGTATGGTGTGAGAAAGTGGTCCAGTTTCACTCTTCTTCATGTGACTGTCTAATTTTCCCAATACCATTTGTTGAAAAGACTGTCTTTTTTTCCATTGGATATTCTTTCCTGCTTTGTCAAAGATTAGTTGACCACAGAGTTGAGAGTCCATTTATGGGCTCTCTATTCTGTTCCATTGATCTATGTGTCTCTTTTTGTGCCAGTACCATACTCTCTTGATGATTATAGCTTTGTAATACAGCTTGAAGTCCGGAATTATGATGCCTCCAGCTTTGGTTTTCTTTTTCAACATTCCTTTGGCTATTTGGGGTCCTTTGTGGTTCCATACAAATTTTAGAATTGTTTGTTCCAGCTCTGTGAAAAATGCTGATGGTATTTTGATAGGGATTGCATTGAATGTGTAGATTGCTTTGGGTAACGTAGACATTTTAACAATATTTGTTCTTCCAATCCATGAGCATGGAATGTTTTTCCATTTCTTTGTGTTTTCCTCAATTTCTTTCATAAGTGTTCTATAGTTTTCAGAGTACAAATCCTTTACCTCTTTGGTTAGATTTATTCCTAGGTATCTTATGGTTTTTGGTGGAATTGTAAATGGGATGGATTCTCTTTCTTCTGCTTCATTATTAGTGTAAGAAATGCTACTGACTTCTGTGCATTGATTTTATATTCTGTGACTTTGCTGAATTCCTGTACCAGTTCTAGCAATTTTTTGGTGGAGTCTTCTGGGTTTTCTACATGGAGTATCATGTCGTCTGTGAAGAATGAAAGTCTGACTTCTTCTTTGCCAATTTGGTTGCCTTTTATTTCTTTTTGTTGTCTGATTGCTGAAGCTAGGACTTCCAGTACTATGTTGAACAACAGTGGTAAGAATGGACATTCCTGTCATGTTCCTGACCTTAGGGGAAAAGCTCTCAGTTTTTCCCTGTTGAGGATGATATTTGCTGTGGATCTTTTGTATATGGCTTTTATGATATTGAGGTAGTTGTTTTTCTTGAACTGATAGGCTCACTTTGTTCATTTTCAAAGAAACTTTTCCTAAATACCCAAATTTGAATAAGCACAGTTACCTCTGATTTATTCTTTCAAGTAAAAGTGCTATTCTATGAGAAAAGTATCTAGTTCAGCTCACAACTCAAATTTGAGGCATTCACTGGACTTTGGTATGCAGAAGAAATACTTTTATACATACTTCTCATTTTGTCACACAGAATATTAAAAAGACAGATCAAGATTTAATACAATTAATACATTTTAATGATTTATCAAGGAAATTCTTATGCAAAATTGGCTTTTTTTGCTGCAAGTATGTGATGGTGAAGGATACAATGGTTACCAGCACAGTTTTGTGCCACTGTCTTTATTCACTAAAATCACACCAAATAAATTGCTATAAAAAGTGATATTTCAAAATTATGATTTTAGACAAAGACATCCTTGTGAATGTAGTCAACACAACAGTTTTGGTCAGAAAATATGATGTGGAACAAAGTTGAACTGTGCATTAAGTTTAAATGAGCCCAAAACATTTACTTGGCATACACATACCAAGTAAGGGATGAAGAGGGAGCTTCTTCTAACTACTAAGTTGTGCACCTTCTGTTGTGCACATGATCTATTCCACTGTTAAAAGACAAACTGAGGCATGTTAAAATTTTTAAGAATTTATTTGAGCAAAAATTGATTTATATCAGGCAGCATCCAATCTAGCAGACAGAAAGCAGTTCTGAGGAGCTATACAAAATGAAAGACTTTTATAGGCAGAAGGGAGCAGGAAGAAGTAAGTTATACTAGGCAAAATAGCAGGTTGGTTATTACAAGGTTATTTTCCTTTAGAGGATGGTAGGGGTCCATCAGCAGATGACCTAACTAGTGCTGATCAGGCGATTCCTGATGGACTGGTTGAAGAATCCATTTCTTGGAGAGCCTGAACTGTAATTAGGTTAAGTCTCAGTTTGGTGATAAGGGGCTTAACATAAGCAACTGCATTTGGGGTCCGTTGTCTTGTTTTTAACATCACATATTTCAACACGGTTTAGTATTTTGCCTTTATTTTCCTCTAAAGGTGATTTTCTGTTCCATACCTTTATTCTTAGGTACAGTGTCATACAAGATGACCTTGAGACCTCCCCTGCCCCAAATATTAAAAAATGGGTCAAGAAAATGATGTACAAAGAAAAAAAGAATGAATATAATAAAACTTTAATAATTTACACTGTATGTTCAAACTGCATTTATTTTCACATTGTTGTTTGTTACTTATATATACTTACTTTAATCATTCAATTATTCAATTTCATTGTTAAATATAGGTGAAAACTGTTCTTGCATTGGGATGAATGCATAATAATTTTTCCCATTAAAATTAATGGCAAAGATTTTTCATGTAGCAACTTTTCACTTAGTGGTAGGACTTTCAGGAACAAATTAAAGTCATTAAGTTAGGGACAGATGTGTGATATCCAGTGTTTTAGTTATATTTATCAGGAGTATTGTCCAGGATATCTAATGGACAATACTGATAGAAACTGAAGTTCCCTGAACTCTTCTTTAACCAAAAGTAATCAACAGATCCATCAATGTTGAGTATTTTTATTTCTCACTGTAAAATCTCATTCTCATCTAATAATCAATTTGCACTGCCAGGTACATGCATCTTTATTGATTTATATCCTTATACTTTCCAAAAAGGTTTGCAGCAGCTTATTATGAGATATTCAAGGCTCCTAGAACATTATCTGGAAAATAGTAAGAACTCAGTAAATACTTGTTGTTATTGTCCTTATAAAAGATACACATTGAAATCATTAGGATGAAATTGGAAAGTCAAATATATGCAAATGAGAATGGAAAATAAGCTAACATTGAGGTTAAGAGTTACAGTGATTGAGCATTAAACTTGACTCAGTTTCCAGGCAACCAAAGAGAACGTGTAGAGTTATTTTCTGATAGAAGGAAGCCTACCAATTCTTCAAGAAATCAAACTTTTCCTTAGTGGTATAATTTTTATCCTGGGGACACTGAAAAACATAATGGACAATATATTGCATGACGGTTTTGCAGCAAAAGCAGCAGTCAATCCATCTATCTTTCTATCCATTCATTTAGTAAATATTTTGGCATTTTCTTTGTGTAGTATCCTTGGTAAAAGCCAAGGACATCAATTTCTTTCATGAGTGTTCTGTAGTTCCTAGAGTATAGACACAAAAAGATGGAAAAACATTCCATGCCCATGGATCAGAATAATAAACATTGTTAAAATGTCTATGTTACCCAGAGCAATCTATACCTTCAATGCCATCCCGATCAAAATTCCAATGACATTTTTCAAAGTGCTGGAACAAACAATCCTAAAATTTGTATGGAATCAGAGAAGACCCCGAATCACCAAGGAAATGTTGAAAAAGAAAAACAAAGCTGGGGGCATCACGTTGCCCGATTTCAAGCTATATTACAAAGCAGTGATCACCAAGACAGCATGGTACTGGCACAAAAACAGACATATAGACCAATGGAACAGAATAGAGAGCCCAGATATGGACCCTCAACTCTATGGTCAAATAATCTTTGACAAAGCAGGAAAAAAATGCGATGGAAAAAAGACAGTCTCTTCAATAAATGGTGCTGGGAAAATTGGACAGCCACATGCAGAAGAATGAAACTCGACCATTCTCTAACACCATACACAAAGATAAACTCAAAATGGATGAAAGGCCTCAATGTGAGACAGGAATCCATCAAAATCCTAGAGGAGAACATAGGCATTGGCCACAGCAACTTTTTTTTTTAATTTAATTTTATTATGTTAATCACCATACATTACATCATTAGTTTTTGATGTGGTGTTCCATGATTCAATGTTTGCGTATAACACCCATTCAATACTCCATTCAATACGTGCCCTCTTTAATACCCATCATCAGGGAAATCCACAGCAACTTCTTTCAAGATACATCTCCAAAGGCTAGTGGAACAAAAGCAAAAATGAACTTTTGGGACTTCATCAAGATAAAAAGCTTCTGCACAGCAAAGGAAACAGTCAACAAAACAAAGAAGCAACCCACAGAATGGGAGAAGATATTTGCAAATGACACTACAGATAAAGGGCTGGTATCCAAGATCTATAAAGAACTTCTCAAACTCAACACCCAAAAAACAAATAATCAAGTCAAAAAATGGGCAGAAGACATGAAATGACACTTCTCTGAAGAAGACATACAAATGGCTAACAGACACCTGAAAAATGTTCATCATCATTAGCCATCAGGGAAATTAAAATCAAAACCACATTGAGATGCCAGCTTACACCAGTTAGAATGGCAAAAATGGACAGGGAAAGAAACAACAAATGTTGGAGAGGTTGTGGAGAAAGCGGAACCCTCTTACACTGTTGGTGGGAATGCAAGTTGGTACAGCCACTTTGGAAAACAGTGTGGAGGTTCCTCAAAAAATTAAAAATAGAGCTACCCTATGACCCAGCAATTGCACTCCTGGGTATTTACCTGAAAGACACAGATGTAGTGAAAAGAAGGGCCATATGCACCCCAATGTTCAAAGCAGCAATGTCCGCAGTAGCCAAACTGTGGAAAGAGCCGAGATGCCCTTCAACAGATGAATGGATAAAGAAGATGTGGTCCATATATACAATGAGATATTACTCAACCATCAAAAAGGATGAATACCCAACTTTTACATCAATATGGATGGGACTGGAGGAGATTATGCTAAGTGAAATAAGTCAAGCAGAGAAAGTCAATTATCATATGGTTTCACTTATTTGTGGAACATAAGGAATAGCATGGAGGACATTAGGAGAAGGAAGGGAAAAATGAAGGGGGGAAAATCGGAGGGAGAGATGAACCATGAGAGACTGGACTCTGAGAAACAAACTGAGGGTTTTAGAGGGGAGGGAGGTGGGGGGATGGGTTAGCCCGGTGATGGGTATTAAGGAGGGCACGTACTGCATGGAGCACTGGGTGTTATACGAAAATGAATCGTGGATCACTACATCAAAAACTAATGATGTATTGTATGGTGACTAACATAACATAATAAAATAAAATAAAAAGATTAGTAGATAGGTAGAAAAAAAAAGCCAAGGACATAACAATAAAGCACAACTCGGTGAAGGTGTTTCTACAGCAAAATAAACAAATGAGGCCAAGCATAGACTTTTCCAGAAGTCTAAATTAATAAAGGTTATAATTTTCAGTACCTGGGGTTGTATGAATACTGCCTTCTTTAATTTTCATACTTCTCTGCTAGAGTTTTACTAGATTCATGGCATACAGTTCAAGATTGTGGCTCTCTTTAGTATCTCTGGTATTCTATTTAGTCAATTAAAGTAAGACTGATATAACTTAGCTAACAGACAAATTGGTGATGCTATCAAAGTTGAGTTTACTGGCCAATATTTTTACCCAGGTAAAAGTTTACCCTGTAGGCAGAATTTCTCTCACAATGCGGCTCTGTGTCATTTTAAATATTAATTTCTATTTCACAGACACGAAGTACTTACTATGTACCTGGCACTACTTTAAGTGCTTTACAAATATTAACTTGTTTAATCCTCATACTATGGGGGAAATACCACAACCCCTTCCCATTTTGCAGATGAGAAAATTAATGCACAGATTCCTTAAATAACCTACCTAAAGTAACACAGCTAGTAGCAGAGCTAAGAACTGAATTCAGGCAATCTGGCTTTGGGGTCCATGCTATAACCATGATGCCTTTTGGACAGGAGCTTCATTGAGATCCTGGAGTTCCACAGCCTAGGGCACAGCAGAAATTATCTTGGCCTATAAGAATTTCAAAGTGGGTGTGACTGCCTTCAGCCATAGAAAACACTCATTCATGCTCCTCAAAAGGTCTGATTCTGTGTAAGGCTGCCAAGCTGAGTTGGCTGCCAAATGCACCCTGGAGTAACTGACCATGTTGGTCAGCTAAGTCGTGTTATTTATATTTTGGTGACTGTTTACGAGGTCCACAAAAACAATTTTAGTTTTGATGAGAGCCAGTTACCTCTGAAGGCCTCTCAAATTAAGAAGAGGGTCTAAGATACAGCCCTATATTCTGTGTCTGAAAATGATGATCTGTTACATCAGGAGACCATTTCTGCCTGTCCTGCCTGATTCTTTTAGTGTCATAACACACGCACATTTTGCAGAGGCATTTATAGTCGGGAATCTATGTTAAGCTCATATAGTTTATTCTATTGAGAGTTTCTGTCTGTATAACAAGACAGTAAATAAATAATAAGGCCAACATTTTTACCTGTGTTCTGGACAGGTAAGGACCTTGGTTAGGACCCTACCCAATTTCTCAAATACCATACAGTAATGACAATATTTTTCTCTCCTTTGTGTATTTATCCTTTCCCCCCTTTTACTGGATTCCATCCATCAATATTTAAACATGCTGAAATCCCTTATCTCTTTTTCTTCCTTGGTCTCTATGTCTTCCTCCTATCCTTGTCCTGACCAGTTACCACCCCATCTTATCTGCCTCTGTCACTCACTGAAATGTTTTTTGCCAAGGTCACCAATGATCTGGAATACTGAGGACCAAAGACAGCCATAGAGATTAGCTTTACCTATGTGTGAATCTCAAGCTGTGTGGTCTTGGCAGTCACTAAGTTCTCCTAAATTCAGGTTGCTCCAAACTGAACACCTTGCCCTTACAAGTTGTCCTTGCTTCTGTGCAAACCATCTCAACAAATGCTATGTTTTATCCACCCAGTTAACCAAGGTAAGTAGTCACTTTAAGATGATGTTTTCAGTTGTAGACATGTTGAATTTGAGCCATTCAGGATCAAGAGTCTAGATCTGTTCCAATATATATTTATGGTCACCAGACTCAAATGGTCCATCAGTAAGGCTTAGCCATCCTACGTTTCTCTGGTTGACTAATTTTCCCCTCTCTGCAGCATCTTTTCTCAAACCACCACGTCTCCTCAAAGTCTCTAACCTCTACCACCATCTCCATTCTCAGCAAATATCTCTGCCTTTTATTTCACAGAGAAATAGAATCCATGAAGTGGGAAATCCTGCCACATTTACACCCATCTCTCTTCTGCCTCTTCTGTTGTAATAGAGGAGTTGCTCTTTCTATCATATAGATCTAGCTCTTCCACCTCTATTATAGATCTCATCCATACTTGCCTTCTCAAAAACTGAGCACTGTTGATTATCTTCTTTTTTAATATTAAATCACCTCCTCTCAATAATAACCTTCCTCTTTGACTTTAAACGTATTCAGTTCCTTCCATTAAAATAAACTATGGAGGACTCCTGTTTCTCAGTAAGATGGAGTCCCAGGGTCTGGGTTTACCTCCCACCTGAAATAACAACCAAGAAATCACATAAATTACATAAAACAATGATTCTCAAGACATTGGACATTAAACAATGAAGAATAGTGATCCGAGAGAGACAGGAAACAAATGGGTTGGGGCCTGCAATTGGTTCAGTGTGATATTTGGAGAAAATTTCCAGGCTGGAGAACAGGGAGGGTGGTTTCCCTAAGTGGAGGGAGGAGTTGAGAATCCAGGAAGGCCAAGGCAGCTGGAGTTTACAGGTAAAATACCTGAGAGGAGACAGCTACACAGAGAAAACTCTGGAGGTCTTCAGAGTCCCCCTTGAGTGTTCAAGTACATGTGAGGAAGTATCAAAGGTCAGGGAAAGGACCACTAGAAAAGAAATAGAAGAAGCTATCCTCAGAGTCCACACAGGTCCTGAAATAGTGCCTGTTCCTAAGAGCTGGAGTGGAAAATCTCATAATTCCTAGGACATTGGGTAGATTGTCAAATGGGGCTTGCCTGAGTCATAGGGGAAAATTAATCCTAAACTTTATAAATGCTGCTCTGGTCTCACCTAACAAAAGTAGAAAGTGAGACCTGAAAGAATCAAACCGTTTCCAAGTAATGTAACAATATTGACATATAAATCTCAAGAATATTTATAGGAATACAATATATATAGCACCCATCAAGTTAAAATATATAATGTTCAGCATCCAATAAAAAAATCAAGAGACATTCAGAGAAGCATGGAAATACAACACATGAAGAGGAGAAAAATCCATCAATCAAAACAGGCTTAAGGATATAGATGATATAATTAATAGACATTAATATTAAACAATTATTATAACTGTATCTCACATTTTCAAGAAACCAGATGAAATATAGGACATGTTTAGAGACATGAAATATATGGCAAAACAACCCCAATCTATCTTCTAGAGATAGAAACCATAATATCTGACATGAACAGTTCAGTGGATGTGATTAACAGCACATCAAACATTGCAGAAGAAAAGATTGGTGGACTTGAAGACCAGTAACAGAAACATCCAGAAGAAAAACAGAAAATAAAAACTGGAAAAAAAATGAACAAAGCATCAGTGAGCTGTGCGACAATTTCAAGCAGCCTAGTAGATTTGTAATCGGAGTCCTTGAAGGAGAGGACTTGAGGTAGAGGGGGAAAGGGAGTGGAAAATATATCTGAAATAATAATGGATGGAAAAACTCCATATTTCATGGAAACTATAAATCTACAGATTCCTGAAACTTAAGGAAACCCAAGAAACATAAGTAAACTACATCAAGGCACATCACAATCAAACTACTGAAAACTAGTGATAAAAAGAAAATCTGAAAAGCAACCAAAAGAAAAAAAAAGGGATTATTAACATTAAAAATCCTATATCAGAAGAGAGCAAAGGTTTCAAATCAATGGCATCAGTACCAATATTCAAAAACTAAAGAAAAGCAAAATAAGCATAAATTAAGCAAAAAGGAGAAAATAATAAAAATCAGAGATGTCAATGAAATAGAAAATAGTAAAACACATCTTTAATCATTTTAATTTTAATCTTATTTTGGTAAGAGTCTTAACATAAGATCTACCCTTTTTATAGATTTTCAATTGTATAATGCAATATTGTTAACTATAGGCACAACGTTGTACAACGTATTTCTAGAACTTTTTCATTTTGCATTACTGAAACTTCACACCTGTTGATTAGCAACTCCCAATTTCCCCTCCCCACTTGCTCCTGGCAACCACTCTTCTGCTCTATGCTTCTATGAGTTTGACTTTTTTAGATACCTCATATAAGTAGACTCATGCAGTATTTTTTCTTCTGTGACTAACTTATTTCACTTAGTATAATGTCCTCAAGGTTTATCCATATTGTTGCATATGACAGGATGAATGATATTTCACTGTCTGTATTTACCACGTTTTCTTTATCAATTCATCCATAAATGGGCATTTATGTTGTTTGTACCTTTTGGCAATTGTGAATAATGCTGCAATGAATGTAGGAGAGCTGATACCTCTTCGGGATCCTGATTTCAATTCTTTTGAATAAATACCCAGAAATTGGATTCCTGGATCATTTGATAGTTCTATTTTTCACTTTTGAGGGGTGTCCATACTGTTTTCCATAATAGCTGAACCATTCTACATTCCCACCAATAGTGCACAAGGGCTCCAATTTCTCCACATCCTTGCCAACACTTGTTACCTTTGTTGTTGTTTTGTTTTTGATAAGCCATCCTAATTGGTGTAAGGGGTTATCTCATTGTGGTTTTGATTTGTATTTCCCTGGTGATTAGTAATATTGAGCATCTTTTCATATGCTTGTTGGCCATTTGTATATCTTCTTTGGAGAAATGTCTATTCAAGTCCTTAGCCTACTTTTAAAATCAGGTTGTTAGGGTTTTTTTTTTTTTTTATTTGTTTGTTTGTTTGCTATTGAGTTGTAGGAGTTCCTTATATATTCAGAATATTAACCCCTTATCTGATACATGGTTTGCGAATATTTTCTTCCATTGTGTAGGTTGTCTTTTCACTCTGTTGATTGTTTCTTTTCTTGTACAGAAGCATTTAAATTGATGCAGTCCCACTTTTCTATTTTTGCTTTTGTTGCCTACAGTTTTGGTGTCATATCCATGAATTCACTGCCAAGACCAATGCCGTGAAGTTGCCCACTATGTTTTCTTCTAGGAGTGTTACAGTTTGAGGTCTTATCTTTAGGTCTTTAAACCATTTTTACTTGATTTTTGTGTATAATGTAAGATAAGGGTCCAATTTAATTTTTTTTTTTTTTTTTTGCGTATAATGATGTTCTAAAAACTCAACTGTTGGGGCGCCTGGGTGGCTCAGTCAGTTGAGCATCTGCCATCAGCTTAGGGCATGATCCCAGGGTCCTGGGATTAAGCCCCACGTTGGGCTCCCTGCTCATGGGAAGTCTGCTTCTCCCTCTCCCTCTGCCCCTCCCCCCACTTGTGTACGCTTTCTCTCTCAAATGAATAAATAAATAAAATCTTTAAAAAAAAGTCAACTGTTGTTCTTAGACAAAAACCCATGAATATATTTAGGGAATCATTTTTAAATTTGTATTATTCTACATAACATACAAAGTTCCTTTGACAGCAACAGTAGTTTGTTATAGTCCATTTAGAGAAGAGTACGTAAATAGGCAAAGCTTGAGCTTCTTTTTATTTTTTAAATCAAATCAATTTTGCCATTTTGGTGTTTGACATATTTTATATCTTTTTATTGAAATGTCATAAACAGTAAGTGCACAGGTGTTAAGGGTACAGTTTGATAAATTTTCAGAAACTGAACATGCCTATGTGACCAGAATCCAGATCAGTAGCAGAATATAACAGCATCTCAAATTTCTCCTTATGCCCCCTTGTAGTCATTTCCTCCACCCTCAGGGTAATCACTCTCCTGAATGTTATCAGCATAAGTAAGTTTTGCCTGTTTTTCTAATTTATATCAATGCAATCAAATACCATGTACTCTCTTAGGTCTGACTTCTTTTACTGACATTTGTATTTATGAGATTCATCAATGTGGTTGCACAAAGTTATAGCTTGTTCATTTTCATTGTCGTATAGTATTCCTTTGTGTGAGTATACTGTAATTTGTCCATTCTACAGTTGATGGGCATTTGAGTAATCTTCAGTTTGAGTTTATCACAAACAGTGCTGTTATGAACATTCCAGTACTTGTCTTTTGATCAACATATGTAAACTTTTCCATTAGACATATACCTAGGAGTTAAATTGCTAGGTCATAGGGTATTTATAGGTTAGCTTTAGTAGATAAAGCCAAAGAATTTTCTAGAGTGGTTTTATCAATTCATACTCCCATTAAGAGAGTATGAGAGTTCTGGTTACTCCATATCCTTACTGACACTTAGTATTTTCCATCTTTTTCATTGTAACCATTCTGGAGGGTGTGTGCTGTTATCGTGTTGTGATATAAATTTGTGTTTGTCTTATGAGTAGTGAAGTTAAGAACCTTTTGATTTTTTATGGTCATTTTAATATCTCTTTTGTGAGGTATCTGTTCATGCCTTTTACCTAATTATTGATTATCTGTCTTTTTCTTGATGGCTTATAGAGGGTTTACCAATAAATAGGTATGACCTTTGGTGCCTCATACATAAGACATATAAACCAAATCAATAAAACAAATATATATAAATATGTATAAATATATATATATATATATTTTAGAATATGAACCTTTGTAGTATATGTGTTGTGAATATCTTCTTCCACTTTGTGGTGCCTTTTAAACTATCTTAGCAATGTCTTTTGACAAACAGAAGTTCTTAATTTTAATATGATCCAATTTATCAAAATTTATTTCTTTTATGCTCAACATCACTGATCATCAGGGAAATGCAAATCAAAACTACAATAAGATATCACCTCACACCTGTCAGAATGGCTAAAATTAACAACACAGGAAACAACAGATGTTGGCAAGGAAGCAGAGAAAGGGGAACCCTCTAATGCTGTTGGTGGGAATGCAAGCTGGTACAGACACTCTGGAAAACAGTATGGGGGTTCCTCAAAAAGTTAAAAATAGAGCTACCCTATGATCCAGCAATGGCACTACTCGGTATTTACCCAAAGAATACAAAAATACTAATTCAAAGGGGTACATGCACCCTGATGTTTATAGCAGCATTATCTACAATAGCCAAATTATGGAAACAGCTCAAGTGTCCATCGAATGACAAATGGGTAAAGAAGATGTGGTATATAGGTACAATGGAATATTATTCAGCCATAAGAAGAATAAAATCTTGCCATTTGCAGCAACATGGATGGAGCTAGAGAGTATAATGCTAAGTGAAATAAGTCAGTCAGAGAAAGACAAATACCATATGACTTCACTCACGTGTGGAATTTAAGAAACAAACAAATGAGCAAAGGGAAAAAAAGAGAGAGAGAGACAAACCAAGAAACAGACTCTTAACTATAGAGAACACACTGATGACTACCAGAGGGGAGGTGGGTGGGGGATGGGTGAAATAGGTGATGGGGATTAAAGAGTGGACTTGTTATGATGAGCACCAAGTGTTCTATGGAAGTGTTGAATCACTATATTGTACACCTGAAACTCGTATTACACTGTATGTTAACTAACTGCAATTCACATAAAAAACTTTTTAAAAATTTAAAAAATAAAAATAATTATTTCTTTTATGCCTCTCAAATCTTATTTAGGATTTTCTTACCTAGTCCAAGGTTAAAAAGGCTTTCGTTTCATCTAAATGCTTTATTTTTTAATGCCTTTCACAGATCTGCAATCTATCTCTAATTGCTTGAAAAACCATACAGTTTTAATTTTAAACAAATATCCATCTTTTTCTGAAAGGAAAATGATGATGATGATGTTTCCTCCTTACATAGGTCAGTTCTGAGCATCCACTGAGTCATTTTCTGTAAAGCATATTTAAGAAGTGCCTGATTTTGTAGTGGTCATAATTATTATCTCTCTGCAGCTACTTAAAACTCCCACATATCCAAACCAAATCAACAAAACAGACACTCAAACTTTCTCAAAGTTTTACCATCTACAGCATCCCAGGCTCTTTCTGGAGATTTTCCAGGTCTCTCCCTTGGTTTTTTAAATAGTTGTCTCCATCGCTCTTGCCTCCATGATCTTGTAAGCTCTGCAGGGGCAGGGACTGTGCCAACTTCATTTCTGCAGCCCCTTCAGCTTCGTACCCCCACCTCAGGGCCTAACCTCAAGGGGGCTGTTCAGGGATGTTTACTGCATGGAATGGGAACTTTTGTTCTGATAGTTTCTTTGGTGCCTCTGACATAAGACAACCCTCCTCCCTAGGCCCATAAATTCAGGAATAAAGCAGAGTCTCCCAGACTTATAAGTTACTTCCTAATTACTGAAACTAAGTGAAGGCATACAAAGTTGCCTGTAAAGTGGCAGCCTCATGAGTTGCAATTAAAATAAAGAGCAGTGACTTGGCAGACTACGACCCACACCCACAGGCATAGAGGCCTTCTGACAGGGCTCTTCAGAGGGCAGTCCTGGCTCTGGAACCCATGGGAAAAATCCAAGTCTGTCTTAGAATGTCCTTTTGGTAGACTCTGGCTTGAACCCACTCCATGTTGACCCCCTGGTACTGTTTTATACACAATGTCAGTGTACAGAAAACAGAGCAGACAAGCCCTAATCTTTAAGTGTGTCTGTTTCAGAATGTCATGCCAGCCACCCTAGGAAAATGTTTACCCTGTCACTCTGATTTTCAAAGTGTGCGTGTAATTTATTGCTGACAATACTCCTAATAGAGTCTGTCCTTTTCTTTTTTTTTAAGATTTTATTTATTTATTTGAGAGAGTGAGAGTGCAAGAGACAGCATGAGTGGGGGGAAGGGTAGAGGGAGAAGCAGACTTCCCACTGATCAGGGAGTCCAACCCGGGGCTCGATCCCAGAACCCTGGGATCATGACCTGAGCTGAAGGCAGACACTTAACTGACTGAGCCACCCAGGCTCCCCAAGTCTGTCCTTTTTCTGACCAACATGTTCGAAAGCTGTGTTGAGTCACTACCTTAGGTCTGGTTCCCTCCAAATACTCTCTGGGATGAATTAAACATCAATGGCCTCTAAACCATGGACTTTTTGCTCCACTGTGCCAGAGTGATATTTCATAAATTATGGGGTCAAACCCATTTATCAGCTGATGTCTAATGAGCTTGGCAGACCCTTGTACTACTAAGCATTAGAAAATTCAGTGTGTGATGATGATGGAGTCAGGACAAAAAAAAATAGTGTTCCAAAAAAGTAACCTTCATTCTTTTGTCAACTAAGGATTTGAAGACAGATTTTACTCATTTTGTGTTTGCTATTAGAGATGTATTGATGATAACTGCTTTGAAAACACAGTAGAAGCATGAGACCTGCTCTTTGATGAGTTTGCAAGAATCAGAAAGCTGGAAATCACATGGTGATAGCTTCCTCTCAAGTGCAGCATGTTCCTCTAGCAAGGAATTCAGAGCCTCACTGGGAGCAGGCTGAGGAATAGGGACTTGAGTGTCAGGGGTTTCCACCTTGTTGGAAGAGTCCAAAGGGAAGAACTACCAGTTATTGAACTCCTATTACTTAGCAGGCATGATGCTAGGCCCTTGACATGTGTTATTTAATCTACACTTTTACATTAATACTAGAAGGTAGGTATTATTTCCTTATTTATTTGCTGCTTTTAAAATAATAAGTGATAATCCATCATATCAAGAGCCTAAAGAAGAAAGTTCATATTGATATATCATTGATGATCATATCAGTAGATACAGAAAAAGCATTTGACAGAATCCAATACCCATTCATGATTTTTCAAAAAGGTTTCCATAAACCGGGAATAGAGGGGAACTCCCTAACCTTAATAAAGTGCATCTACAAAAAACACCTACAACCAACATCAAACTTAATGGTGAGAAACTTGAAGCTTTCCTACTAAGATCAGAAACAAAGCAAGGATGTCTGCACTCACCACCCCTTTGCAACATCATACCAGAAGTCCTAGCTAATTAAATAAGACAGGAAAAGGAAATAAAAGATATACAGGTTGAGAAGAGAGAAATAAAACTGTCTTTGTTTATAGATGACATGATTGTCTATGTAGAAAATCTGAAAGATTTGACAAAAAAACAAAACAACCCCTCCCCCCGGAATTAATAACCAATTATAGCAAGCTTTCAGGATACAAGATTAATACACAAAAGTCAATTGCTTTCCTACATGCCAACAACGTGCACATGGAATTTGAAATTAAAAACACATTACCATTTATATTAGTGCCTCCAAAAATGAAATACTTAAGTATAAATCTAAAAAAATATGTACAAGGCTTATATGAGAAAACCCACAAAACTCTGATAAAGGAAATCAGAGAAGACCTAAATAAATGGAGAGACATTCTATGTTCATAGATAGGAGGACTCAATATTGTCAAGATGTCAGTTTTTGCCAATTTGATCTATAAATTCAACACAATACCAATCAAATTCCCAGCATATTATTTTGTGGATATTGACAAACTAATTCTAAAGTTTATCTGTAGAGACAAAAGACTCAGAATAACCAACTTAATATTTAAGGAGAAGAACAAAGTCAGAGGACTGACACTACCTGAGTTCAAGTCTTATTATAAAGCTACAGTAATCAAGACAATGTGGTATTGGTGAAAGAATAGACAAATAGACCAACTGAATAGAATAGAGAGCCCAGAAATAGACCCCACATATATATAATCAACTGATCTTTGACAAAGGATTAAAGGCAACACAATAGAGAAAAGATAGTTCTTTCAACAAATGGTGGTTGAACAAGAGGGCATCCACAGGTAAAAATATAAATCTAGACACAGACCTTATACCCTTCACAAAAATTAACTCAAAATGGGTCATAGACTTAAATGTAAAACACAAAAAACATAAAAATTCTTAAAAGATAACATAAGAAAAAACCTAGATGAACTTGGGTGTGACAATGACTTTTTAGATACAACACGAAAGGCATAATCCATGAGAGAAATAATTGATAAACTGAACTTCATTAAAATTTAAAACCTGTGCTTTGTGAAAGACAATGTCAACAGAATGAGAATACAAACCTCAGATTGGGAGAAAATATTTTCAAAAGACACATCTGATAAAAGACTGTGTTATCTGAAAAATACAAAGAACTCTAAAAACTCAGCAGTAAGAAAATGAGCAATCTGATTTTAAAATGGGGTGTAGGGGGGTTGGGGTAATTGGGTGATAGGCATTAAGGAGGGCACTTGATGTAATGAACACTGGGTGTTATATGTAACTGATGAATCACTAAATTCTACCCCTGAAACTAATAATACACTATATGTTAAGTAAGTTGAATTTAAATAAAAACATTAAAATAAATAAATAAAAATGGGCCAAAGCCCTTAATAAATACCTCACCAAAGAAGATATACAGATGGCAAATAGCATGAAAAAAATGTTCAACATCATATGTCATTAGGGAATTACAAATTAAAACAACAATGAAATACCACTATACACCCATTAGAATGATCAAAATCTATAACACTGACAATACCAAATACTGGCTAGGATGTGGAGGAACAGGAACTCTCATCCATTGCAGATAGGAATGCAAAATGGTATGGTGCCTTTAAAAGACAGTATGACAGTTTCTTACAAAACTAAACATAATCTTCCCATACAATCCAGAAACTGTGTTCCTTGGTACTTCAATGAGTTCAAAATTTATGTCCACACAAAAATCTGCACATTAATGTTTATAGCAGCTTTATTCGTAATTGCCAAGACTTGGAAGCAACCAAGATTTCCTTCAGTAAACACATGGATAAATAAACTGTACTACATCCAGACACTGGAATATTTTTCATGACTAAAAAGAAATGAGCTATGAAGCCATCAAAAGACTGGAGGAATCTTAAATGCATAGTACTAAGTGAAAGAGGCCAGTCTGAAAAGGCTCCATACTGTATGATTCCAACTATATGACACTCTGGAAAAGGCAAAACTATGGAGACAGTAATAAGAACAGTGGTTGTCGGGAGTTAGGAGGGAGGGAGAGTTGAAAAAGAAGAGCACAGATTTATAGGGTAATGAAACAGTTCTGTATGATACTACAAGAGCGGACACATTTCATTTTACATTTGTCAAAATCCATAGAATGTACAACACCAAGAGTGAAATTTAATGTAAACATGGGCTTTGGGGGATAACTATGTTTCAATGTAGGTTCATTAATTGTAACAAATGTACCCCTCTGGTGTGGGATTTTGATGGGGGGGCAGGGAGGGTTGTGAGTGTAAGGGGGCAGGGAGTGGACAAGAACTCTTGCCTTTCACTTGATTTGGCTGCAAACCTAAAACTGCTCTAAAAGTAAAGTAGACTTATAAAAAGATTATAATGAAATAGTAAATGAGAGAACAGAGAAGGAAACTTCAGAAACTTCTCCATGATCACAGAGTAAATGTTTAGTAAGTCAATCTACTGGTAAAGAGAATACACAATTATTTGAGCAGCCTTGGGTAGTTCACACTGAAGCCAGGGCTCGGACCAGCAGGCTAATAGTCTCCACGAATGAAGACCATTTTATTCACAGACCACTCTCCTCACTACTCAAGGCTGCTCAAATAATTGTGTAAAGATATATATTTTTATTTTTCTGGACAGAATCTCCCTAGCTTTCCCCAAAACCCCCAATAGGTTAAGAAACACATTGAACTCATGATATTGGAAATTGTTCTATGGATAAAGGCAGGAAGCCAACTTTGGAAACTATTTAATATTATCAGTTTGAGTGTAATGGTTACAACATGTTCCAACCTGTCTAGGTTAGGATTGGTTAGAAAAATGAAAGAAGCACATCATTCCTATTTGTTACTGGGTCAGGACACCATATCATGGGAACTCCCTAAGGTTGATTATCTCAGGCTAAACTATATTTTCCGAATATATGAGAGTCTCTTACGTGGTCATTGGAGATGTGACTTTGAGAAATCCAAGTTAAGTTGGATTTTTGAACTCTCCTCACTGAATGCTCAACTTGTTGAAGGTCGCCATTTCAGTTACATTATCCTTCTGCACTGGTACAATACGTACACAGCTGAGAAACACTACGGTTATGGTGCATGATGTTAGGGCAGAAAAAGGACCTTACCATTCTGCCTCTCTCAGTATACATAAAGGATATTGATTCTGAGAGAGGAAGGGGAGCTTGCCTCTTGCCATGATCACCCAGCAAATTTTAGGAGCTGAGTCAGAAATGAACTGAGGTCTCTTGCCTTCCAGGCCAATTTTCTTTTCAGAAAGGTGACTTCTCTAACTTTCTGACTTGTTGTCTCTAAATGCTTACTGAACATCTCTACTTGGATGCTCCTCTTAGGCAGTTCAAACACAACAGACCTCAGACCAAGCTCATGACTTCTCCTCTACTCCTCACAAAACATCCTTTATTACCTCCCAGCTCCACTCTCCCTTGTCTTCACAAACCCTCAAGCTACTTCTGTAGCTCCTCCTCTGTTCCTGTTCTCTACTGCTGCATGAAAAATATCTCAAAATAATGGCTTAACACAACATTTCTTATGCTTATGAATATGCAATTTGAGTAGGGCTCTGTTCTACTTGACCTCAACTGATTGTCTTGAAAGCTGGGGAATGAATCACTCGCATGCCTTGCAGTTGCCTACAAGTAGCCTTTCCATGTAGCCTCATAGCTTTCTCACATGATGGTGCCTGGGTTCCAAGGTCAAGCATCCCAAGAGAGGAATGGAGTGGGCAGGTGGAAGTTCTATTGGCCTTTTTGACCTAGCCTCACAGTGTTACTTCTACAGTTTGAAAGCATTTACAAAAGCCTGAGTAGATACAAAGGGAGGATAAATACACTCCACCTCTGATAGGGGAATGAATAGCAGTGTTCTGCAAGAGCATATAGTCCAGAAATCTTGCTAAGCCATCTTGAGATCATTCATCATGGCACCAATCACCAGGAACTACTTCCTATTTTGGGATTTGGAGGTTACTTGTTTACTTTTCAATAACTCTAAAAAAAGCTGTGTGGTGTTAATATTAGCAGGGTTAATCTGACTTCTTCATTTTCCTCCATAAGATCTAACAACATGCCCATTAAAGTGTCAAGGAGAGGGACCTTGAAAATTCTTTCTGCATAAGCGGAGTTACATTCTTTAAGGACCTACATCTAAATCTACTGTCAATGCCTATTATGGTATGTAGACTCATAAGGTAATGTTCAAGGCAGTATTCACAAATGCTTCAAATAAGTTTATGACCTCCACTATAAAAGAGAACATTTTCATTTGGGGATTTCACTCACTCACTCACTCACTCACTCACTCACTCACTCACTCACTCACATATATTCTGATTGATTTGTTAAAAATCATAATACTTCAATGGATCCTACAAAATATTCTATCAGATGTGTTCTTCCTAAAGGGACCATTAACTGACTGCAACATGAAAATGGAAATGGGAACTTCATAATTGAGATGGTTAATTGAAGAGTATTATGACTAATAATGTGTTAGCAAAGTATTAATACCAAAAAGTTAATGGAATCTCATGTGACATAAAGTAGAATTTTCAGAAATAGTTGAGAAGTCTGGTCTACTGTGTATAGTTCAGGCAATACATGGAACCAAGTCTAATAGACACCATGACAAATATAAAGGGACAACCCCTGGTATGTATCTGCTGACTATCAACCCTGCCTAGAATATTATATAACTATGGGCCCAGTGCATCATCAGAGGAATAAGGAGAAACATGATCATCCTCAGATCATCTCATGATGGTGAGGGGTCTCAGAACTATGTTATGTGATGAATAGTTGAAGACCCTAGGGGTGGTGTGGTAGACTAAGTTGTTGCTCCCAATTCTTTATCCTCTGTAATACTGTAATACATCCACATCTTTGCCATAGTCTTGTGGTGAGCACAGTATACTTTCTTGACCTTTGACTTTGGTCTTAGTCAATGATCCAACCCACAACTTAGAGCCAAGCCCAGCTGAGCCCAACCTAGACCGTCTGAACCCCAGCCAATTCTCAGATGCATGAATGCAAACCAACTGCGTTTTGGGAGGAGGGTTCATCATGTACCATTACTGTGGTAATAGCTAACTAATACAGATGGTGATCACTTAGAAGTTACATAGCACCAGTGCTGTATTATAATTGAGTAGCAGATAGAGTAGAGCAGAAAGAAAATGCGACTATATGTCCATCTAAGGACTCTTGTAGCCCTGATATTTTCCAGTTTCATGGAAGGATATGAAAAGTTTTCTGAAGTGAGCAAATGTCTTTTGATCCATCAATTTTTACAATTCTAATTCAATCAGAAAAAAAAATACTCCATTGAGTTAAGTGAGGTAAAGTCAATATCAATCTTATTCTATCGGCTGAAAATCTTTCAGATTTCTTACAGGTGTGAAAATAACTAATGCTGTGGCTCTAGATCAACTTCCTCACCTCTGAAAGTTTGGTGAAGTTTTCCAAAGGCACTGACTGGCCCAAAGGCACTGGAGCTATGCTTCAGTGACGGTCAAGAGGATGAAGCTGGGCAAAGTGGCCTGGCCAGCCCTGTAGGTCCCAGAGGGAAGTCATCCACTAGCAATTCTTTCCTTAGCTTTAACATATGCCAGGGAGATATTCTTCCTTTAGCAGATTATATGCTACTCTAATAAATTCCCCAAATCCACGAGGGAAAAATGGTAGGTTGACAGTTATTTTGATATTTATTTTTCATAAGGACTTTGGCCTTGGAATGTCAGTATATTAATAGTGCTGCTAGAGATTTTAAAAATCCAGGGGTCACTGGGATCTAAATTGCATACATATCTAAAACATCTTTCCAAAACTTTCTAAAGGTGGAGAAAAGTGGTAACTGGGTAGCAAAGATGATTTTGTAATCCACTATACCACTGACTGACTCAAACTAATTTTCAGAGATATTAAAATCTCTGCTAATGGGATTTTCTATTCAAATAGGAATTAAATAGTATTGATTTTCTGTCTCCCTTGCTTCCGGCCTCCTGCCACACCTGCATGCCCACCCCGACCAGGAATACATACATTCCTGCCTTAAGGCTTTGTGCCAGCTATAACACCAGACTGAAACGGATTGGCTGAGCCCTGCAAATAAATATACAAACCACACTAGGGCCAACTTAAATAAGGAGATGTTGATTCTCAAAGTGCAGACCTCAGACCACTAATGGATCCCTGATAATATGTCAAGTGATTCCAAGAGAGTTCCATAGTTTTAGTGAAAAAGGTAATGAAATTAATTCATTCACATAGCCTCCCTAGGTTTGAAAGGTAAGATCAATTATGACTGTCACAGAAATTCCTTAACATTCCTAATAAGCAGTACGGTCTTAAAGGACAGAATTTATCAGCTTGTCTTACCTAATAATTCAGTTACCAGATGGCTCTTCACTTACATTTTTATGTCATTTGTTGTTATTGTTTATGGGTATTATATTTTTTGTTGCTCCTATTGTTTATTGTGCTTGATTATATCCCCAATTCAAAACAATAGATCAATGACTCACAATGGTTTAATGAGGTATAAAAGAACTCAAGAAAACGGTAACATAAATATAGTTCCAAATAATGCTGTAAACTTAAATAGTGAGCAGAACTCAAGTATGACTATAGACTGTGAGTTCTAGGACAAGTAAATATGTGCTTGCAATGATTTCACATAAGCAGCCAAAAAAAAAAAAAAAAGAGGGAAAATGTAGCTAGGAGATATGCTGACAACTGTGTTAAAAAATAAAACTTTGTTGAAAGGTTGCATGCAGGCATCACAGCTTCCATGTCCATTTCTAACGAAGCATACAACATTATTTCCAATGCAATACACAATAAGGCTTTCCGGGAATAAATTAATAGTTTTTTTCACTAAAAGCAAAGAATAGGCCAAAGTACAGGTGCTTTATTCAAGGATTTGCTCCTTGTAGCAAAATCAGAATGTGACAGAGGCTGCTAGGGGTCACCCATATCCATGTACCCCTTTTTGCATAAAAAGAAACTCTGACTTTAGTTGGGCACATGCACACTCCGAATACATAGGAGATTGCTCAGTTTTTTGCAGCTATGCTACACGTGGTCATGTGACAAAATTTTAGCCAATGGGATGTGAAAGCAAGTGACATGTACAACTTCTTGAGTGTGTCCTCAAAGGGAAAGGGTATGTGCCTTCCCCACTCCTTCCTCCATCTGCCACCTGGAACGTGGATGTGGCAGTGAGCCATCTTGGACCATACAGGTGAGGGCAACAGTTGAGAGAAGGTGTAGGGAAAAGCTACAAGGAGCCTAGATCTTTGGATGACTTCCTGGAGCGGAGCCTCAGTGCCAATTCTGAAGCTTCTGACTCCAGACTGACACGAGATAGAAATCAACTTTTAGTTTGTTGAAGCTTCTGTTAATTTTGGTCTCTATTTCATGCAGCTAAACATATACTCAGACTTCATAGCCAAGTTAAGCTAATTGATTGCCAAGAAGGTTGTGATAGCAGCTGCAAATTTAATGACAAATATTCTGCTCAGAGAGAAAGACTAAAAAGGTGTTAAATGACACTGTTGGATGTTACAAAACATCAGTGACAAACAAAAGGAAGAGCAATTACTATCACGTGTGCATGAAAGCAGATATCTCACGCTATAGTTAAATAAAACCACTGACGTATAGAGTATAAATCAGCTCTTGGCATATGTGTACAGCACATATGATTGTTGCCTTCAATTACTTTTATTATTGCTCTGTTTATCACTGACAACCCAGAGTACAGAAGAAAAGGGTTTATTTTCTTCATTTAGTTAATGATTATTTTGTGAGTGATGATTTTAACAGGGAAGAACAGTGCATCTGGATTAGTACTGATAGAGAATCTACAATGTGCACAGCAAGGAAGGGTGTTATAAAACAAAGAATTAGAGGTCATGCCTGAAAGCCCCAAGCAGATTTGTTCATAGAAAACAACTGATGGTCAACAACTTGTCTCCTGATCATGTCTTGGTTTTGAAAGGAATGGTGAAAATTGTGAATATGATCAAAATATGGCCTCTGATTTTTCGTTTTCTGGCTGCTACAAGAAGAATCAAGCAGCAAATCCAAGACTACTTTTTGACAATAAAATATGCTGGCTGTCAAGGGGCAAGATGCTATGTGTGCTTTTACAACCAAGGCTGAGAACTCCTCGAGACACTGAAACAATGTCAGTAGCCATTCTGACTTTCAGAGACTTGCTCAAGTGGTGCATCTCAGCAATAGTTTCTTTAACTAGAATAGTCCGAATTGACCCTGTTCAGGGTTAAGCTGGCATGATGTTTTATGTGAAGGCTAAGATAGAGGGATTTCTTAAAAACAAATTGGTTCTAGCGGCTTGATCTCCAAGAGTTGGACTCTTTCCCATCACTTGCTCATTATTTTCACTTGTGGAAAAGGCAACTGATGACATATTGTTGGATGTGGTGGGATGATACATGAAATAACGACATTTCACATATTTTCTGTCCCTACAATCCTTTTATTTGCCACATCACCCCTCCCCACTCAAGCTAGACTTTGACCTTCACAGCCTCAGGGAAAGGACTGTCGCCAGTTGAATTAGAAAAAAAGAAGTTAATTCTTTTTTTCTCTTTTTTTAAACCACTTTATTGAGGTATGACTGACATATAAAAACTGTACATAGGTAATGTGTACAACCTGGTGAGCTAAGAGGTAAGTATCTATCCAGGAAACCATCACCACCATCTATGCCATAAATCTTGACTTCTGAGCTTCTAGCTGGTTTTACCTTAATATGGAAGGAAAGGAGGCACAAGGTTTCTGGGCAGAAAGAACCAGGTGAGAGTTTGGAAAGGAAGCAGTGCAGCCCATTTTGTACAGGAGCCCCGAGGGTGCCCCCATTACCTCCTCCACCAAGCAGAGTCCCAAGACAGGCACAGCATAATCGCCTTCAAGTTTAGAGATTAGACCCTCTAGTGCAAATGTATCTAAGCATGAGAGGGCCAGGCTTGGTTCCTGTGACTCAGAATTGCAGGGGAGGGAATCCATAAGTTCTTGTATCCCATACACAGACCTCCAGAGAAGGCCCAAAACATAAATTAGAGAGAAATGCCTCATCACTTTTCTGCTTTCAATTGGCTCATTTGCATCAACAAATATACCTGCTATGTTCAGCATGTGAACCCAACCCATCATAAAGCCATGTCGTAAAGCCATGACTCTGCTGTGGTCTGAATGTTTGTGTCCCTCTAAAATTCATATGTTAAAATTCTACCCGCCAAAGTTGATGGTATTTGTAGGTGGGGCATTTGGGAGGTGATTAGGTCCTGAGCGTGAAGCCCTCAGGAATGAGATTAGTGCTCTTTTAAATAAAATCCCATAGAACTTCCTAGCCCCTTCTACCATGTGTGAGGACACGGCCAGAGGTCAGCAGTCTGCAACCCAGAAGAGGGCCCTCATCCAACCAGGCTGGCACCCTCGTCTAGGACTTCCAGACTCCAGAATTGTGAGAAATCAATGTCTGTTGCTTATACGCTCCCCAGTCTGTGGCATTCTGTTATAGCAGCCTGATTGGCCTAAGACAGCCTCCTTGACCTCACATGCCTGTCAAACTTCTGTCCCATTTCTCTGTTTCCCTTTATGGCAAAACTCAAAAGAGCTGTTTACTCTTCCTTTCCCCCCTGTCCTCCTGCTGTTCTCTTTTGCACCCACTTCAGGCAGGCTTTGACCTTACTCCTCCACTGAAAGTGTTCTTTCCAAGCTCACACATGATCTCTATATTATCCTATCCAGGGTCAATCTCAGTCTTTAGAATACTTGCCATCTTCCTTATAATAATATATAATAAATGTCAGTTCCATTCTTTCAGTTGCTCTAGTCAGAAATCTTGGAGTCCTCTCTGACTCCTTTCTCTTTCCTACATCTAGTCCATCAACAAATCCAATGGGCCCTACCAGCATAATATATCTAGAAATTTAGCACTTATCCCTGTCTTCAGGGCTGTACTCCAGCACAGCTACCATCATCTTTCACCTGGATTATTGCAAAGGTTTTCTAACTGAGCCCCTGCTTCTATTTTTGCTGCCCATAATAGACATATTTATATGTCTGTATGTGTATGTGCATATATATGTATATGTTAAGTATGTGTTTAAATATATATATGTTATATATATGCAATTATGATTAATATGTTAAGACCATAAAATATGGGTACAGAAATAGATATATGGATGGATGAATGTAACAGTATATATATATATATATACACTTGGGAACCACATAATCATGTTACATTAAAAATCCCACTGGTATTTTGATGTCCACTACATTAAATATATTAATTTGAGGAAAACTCACACCTTTACAACAGTGACTTTTCCTCTCCAGGATTATGACACATCTCTCTTTAGTTATTTTTTACGTAACTTTCTACATACAGGTATTTGGGTTTATTCCTGGGCATTTTCTATTTTGTTTTTATTGTTATTTTGCTTAATTTTTTTTGTTGGACAATTGTTATTTGCTATTGTAGAAGGGATCTTCTTCTCATTTACACATTCTAAATTGTCATGGCCAATGTAAAGGAAAATTCTGAGTTTATTGTTTATTGACATTTTATCTGGCCACCTTAATGAATACCCTTACCTTTTTAGTATTTTTTTAGTTAAGGGTTTTATGTAGAGATAAAATATTATCTTCAAAGTATTATACTTTTGTCTTTTTCTTACCAGTATTTACACATCTTTACTTTTTTTTTAACTCGCCTTATTCCATTGGTTGTTATTCCTAGTGTACTTTGGGAGCCATCTTGGAATTCTGCCTCTCATACTCCTGATACCTTATTATTTGTGTTATAGTTTCATTAGGGGCATGTTTTATAAAGTAAAGAAGATACCTATAATTAATTTTTGTCAAAAAAGGATATCAAATTTTATCAGCACTATTTTAACACCTATTGAGATAATCTTGGTGTTCATTTTCTTTAATATGTTAATGTAATAGATTATATCAATACATTTCTTTTTTTAAAGACATTTATTTATTATGAGAGAGAGAAAGAGAGAGGGCGTGGGGGGAGGGGCAGAGGGAGAGGGAAAGAGAGAATCTCAAGCAGGCTCCCTGCTGAGCTCAGAGCCAGATGTGGGGTTCAATCTCACAACCCTGAGATCATGACCTGAGCCGAAATCAAGAGTCAGACGCCTAACTAACTGAGCCACCCAGGTGCCCGTATCAATATATTTCTTAATGTTAAACTAACTTTTCATTCTTTGAATAAATCCTATGTGTCAATTAGGAGCTACTTTTGGCTACTAATGATAAATTGAAGAGTGGCTTAAATCAGTTAGCAGTTAATTCCCTCACGTCAAGGTAGTCCAGAACTGGTCTGGAGACTGTACCCAGTTATCAAGGAGCCAGACTCCTTTCTTCTGCCCCATCCTTCACCTGCAGTTCCATTCTTCATTTTGCCTCATTATCTGAGATAGCTGTGGGTACTCCAGCTAACACATCTGTGCTCCAGGCAGGAGACACAATGAGTGCATCAGGCAGGGTCCTGGCAAGACCAGGGGTAACGGGGCGAATTTAATGAAAGAGTCTTCACAACAGTGTGGGCAGGGTGAAGAGGAATAAACAAGGAATAGTAAGGAACCCAGGGGTTAGCAACAGCAGAGAGCCCTTAGGAATTGTAAGCTTGAAGGGGCGAGGGGAGGAAATGGTTGCAGGAATCCAGAGAGAGCTGCAGCTATACTTGTAAGGGAGGGCTATCTGCCCAGAGTTGTAGCCTTAGTTAGAGGGAAGCAGCCATTGTCAATGTATGGCCTGAGAGGGAGGGAGCCCAGAGAATAAATATACTGATTTCTCTGCCCTTCCAGACTCTACCTCCTGCTGGTACCTCTCATTGGCCAAACCCAGCTAGAATCTGGAGGGCGAGGATACTTGCTGATGGGTTCCATCCAGGGCAGCTTGCTGGGCCACAGAGCAGAGTGGGTAGAGTGGGAAAGGGCAGAGAGTGGCTCTGCAGAATAGACAGCACAGAAGAGGGGGAGGATGAGAGGAATCAGGCCAGCTGCCTGCCCCCACTGTAAGGGCTGTCATGGAATTCCTACACAGATATTTCACTAACATCTTCTTTGCCAGTGCTGAGTTACATCATCCCATAAATCTGTAGGTGATATTGGGAAATGTAGGTGGTGTTTGTTTGTTTGTTTGTTTGTTTTCAGCTGAGCACATTCCCCACCAAATAAAATTAAGCTACTGTTACAAAGGAAGAGGAGAATGGATAATGAGTAGACAACTGACAGTCTTTGCTACAGCCTATTTGATCTGCTGCTGCAATCAGTTGCTAATATATTATTTAAGATTTAGGATCTATTTTCCAAGATAAGATTGCCTATTGTTTTTCCTTTAGTGCTAAACCTGTCGTTTGTGGAACTCAATGTAGTATAGCCTTGTAGAACATGAAAGTAAACTCTCCATGCCATCATATGCTATGAAACGATTTGTATTACATATGAACTTTCTTGATTTTCAAAATTGTTGGGATTTGCCTGTATATTCTCTCATAAACTCTCCTCAGTAACTAGTTATATCCCCTTTCTTATTCCTCATTTGTTTAGATGTGTCTTCTCTCTTTTCTTGGCACAGTTTCAAAGATTTGTCTCTGTTATTTGTTTCTTTTAGTTTTATTGATCAAGCCTAATTTTTATATTTTATTAATGTGTGCTTTGCCTTTGGTAATTACTTTTATCACTTTCTTTGAGATTACTTTGCTGTGCTTTCTTTATCATCTTGTGTAAAAACTTAGGCCATTTATTTTGAGTATTTCATGTTTTCTAATACATGGCATGACATTTCCCTGTGAATTCTACACTGGATGCATCTCACAGGTTTTGGTCTATATCGTTCTTGTGGTTGTTTGTTTCTAAACAATTTATAAATTTTGGTCATTAGTTTTTACTTTAACCCAATGATTATTTAGAAAAACATTAAAATATTTTTGTTCACCTTTTTGTGGTCTATTTCAAATTTTCTTGAATGAGGTTAAAGAATATGACCTGTGTATCTCTGTTTTTGAGAATTTGTTGAGATTTTCTTTGTGGCTTCAGAGAGGGTTAATTATATTTTTGTTCACTCAATCTGTTGCTCTTAGATGGCTAAGTTAAAGTCTCCCAACAGGAGTGTAGACTATGAATTTTCAGTATATCTTTCCATTTATAATAATTTTTACATCATATATTTCCAAACTATGTTGCTAAATGTGTAGGAAACTCAATACAAAATGTCCATTTTGTCACTTTTAATGTTTCTCATCTTGAATTCTATCCTGTTCAGTATTAATACTCCTGTCTATGTTCTCCGTCTGCAAACATTCACATGGGATATCTTTTCCATCCTTTCATGTTTTTTACCTTTCTGTGTCATTTTGTTTTAGGGGCATCTCTCAGAAGTAGTATGCAATTAGATATTTTTTACACCCAGTCTGGGCATTTCTGTCTTTTTTTTTTTTTAATTTTTTATTTTTTTTTAAATTTTTTTATTGTTATGTTAATCCCCATACATTACACAATTAGTTTTAGATATAGTGTTCCATGATTCGTTGTTTGTGCATAACACCCAGTGCTCCATGCAGAACGTGCCCTCCTCAATACCCATCACCAGGCATTTCTGTCTTTAATAAAGGGATTTATTTGCAATTATTTTGGTTACTGATCCATGCTATCTTAATTTGTTTTCTATTTACACAAGAATTTGTTATTGTTGTTCTAGCTTTTCTGTCCAGCCTCTGTTGTCTCTCACATTTTCCTTAGTCTATATGTTTTTTCCTGTAGTGGTTTGCAAGTTATACATCCTTACTTCTATTTCTATAGCACGAACCCTTAAATTCTGTCCACATATTTAATCTTATATTTGTAAAGTCAGCATCTAGAGTTAACACTAACAATGCTCATAGTAATAGCTGACATTTATGGAGTTCCAGACACTGTTCCAAGTGCTGTGTGACTATTAATTGATTTCAGCTTCACAGCACTTCAGCAAGATGGTTTTAATTATTTCCATTTTACAGATGAAAAAATCTGAGGCACGAGAGGTAAGCAAACTTTCCAAAGTCATGCAGTGAGCAAATAGCAGAGGTTAGGACTTGACTCAGCCAATTGATCCTATTGCCTACATTCTAAACCACCACCGTGATCCAGCCTCTCTGCAGTGATAGAATCAGGCCAATGGCCTTTGAACTCTAACAAGAACTTTAGCGTGTGTTCACTGACTGCTCTTGCCCTCCAGTTTTAGATCATTTGGTATTTAATTTCTTACTGTTACCTTCCTTTTTCTTTCTAAAAATATTATTCATCAACTGTTCTTTGGACTGAACTATAACTTTTACAGGTTTCTTTGTTCACTTCCCTTTTGTGCATCTCATGTCATCTTTTGTTCTTAAATTTATTATTTCATTTTGCTGAACTACAGCATCAAGAAATTCAAAGGTGTAGGGGTGCCAGTGTGGCTCAGTTGGTTAAGCGTCTGCCTTTGGCTCAGGTCATGAACTCGGGGTCCTGGGACCCAGCCCCACATTGGACTCCCTGCTCAGCGGGGAGTCTGCTTTTCCCTCTCCCTCTGCCCCTCAGCCCCACTCGTGCTCTCTCTCTCTCTCACTCTGCTCTCTCTCTCCCAAATAAATAAATAAAATCTTCAAAAAAATGAAATTTAAAGGTATAAAAAAAGAAAGAAATTCAAAGGTGTGGATTATAAACTTTTGGGGCTCAAGTATGCCTGAAAATCACTTTATTTTACTTTTCTGCATGAGACCTTGTTTAGCTAAGAATGAGATTCAAGGTTCAAAATAATTCTCACTTTTACCATCTCATCCTATCCTTTTCTCACATCCAGTATTATTGATGAGAAGTCTGATGTGAATCTGATTCTTATTCTTTTGTATGTGATCTCCGGCAGATGTTAGGATTTTTTTCTTTATCTTTGGGGCCCCAAGATTTCACCATGATATCCATAAGTGAGTATCTTTTTCATTCATTCTCTGTAGCATTTGCATCTATCAAGTGTCATGTGTTTCTTTAGCTCTGGGACATTTTCTTCTATTATTGATTCTCTCCCCTCTATCATCTCTTTCATCTCTTTTTCCAGAACTCTGATTGGAGATGATACCCCAGTTACTTGCCCTGACAGGTATCCTGGAGACTCTCCAGCTACTTGCATCTATTGTTTGTGAATTTGAAGTGATCTCCTGTGTGTATGTTGGCCTTAGTTTCAGTCTAATCTGTTTTCTATCTTCCAGAGATTCCTTAACATTTCTGGCCTCCTGATGGCCATCTTTCTTGCTTAGCAACACTGCTTTACATTTATCACTTTCCTGTAAAACATATTTTTATGTATTTTCTAATGATGTTAGGCAGAAGGGTTAGAGATGTATGTTCTTAATCTGCTATTTTGAGCCAAGCCTCCACATTTATTTTTGTCTTATTGTACAGTATATGATTTATGTTGCCTCATGAACTTTGGAGAATCAGGCAGGTTAAAAATAACAAATACATAAATACCTGTTCATTTTCACACAAGTATTTACCACAAACCCCTGCAACTCTGAAAGCTGTCAGTCATATGTTATTTTGCAGACAGTTTTGGGGGTTTGTGTCCTAAACCATCGGGGCTCCAGAGGCAGAAATATGATGGTTTCTTCATGGTGAAAGATTATTTCAGATCCCTCAGGCCCACAAGTGGGAAGAAGAGGTAAACTATAAGACTCACCCATCAAGGGACTACATCTATTTGTTTCATTGCTCTATTACTTGTGCCTGAGCCATATTTGTTGTTCAATAAATGAATGGAAAAAAGAACTTGTTGCCCAGAGATAAGGTGTCAGTTATGCCCTCACACTTCTCTTTTCCTGCTCTCATATGAATGCCAGAATGAAATTTTGACCGATGGCACCCTGCGGATACAATCTCAAAGGCAGCCATGTGTGAATTCTTTCAGCAGTAGTCCAGAGTCCTTCCTCTATCCATTAGCAAAAAACAAGAGCTAACATTCACTTAGTGCTTATTCCGTGTACTCTTCTAGGTGCTTTATATGTGTAATCTCATTTTATCTTTACAACAACCCTCTGAAGTAGGCACTTTGGTTATTTCCAATTTACAGATAAGCACACTGAAGCTCAGGGGTATTAAGTTGCCTGTGGTCTCATAACTGTGGTAGTAGAGCCAGGATTTGCCCTGATGCATTGGATTCTGAAGGGGAGCAGAATGTACCAACCCAAACTATGCCTCTTTGGCATATTGATTATTTTGAACTGGTTATTTTTTTAAAAACAGCAGATGTGGTAAGGTTCTGAAAACCAGGTAAAAGTTACCTTTTTGTAAGAGACATTTACATTTACAAGAGAAATCACCATTTGTAAGGGTGTCTCCCTCCCTGTACCAGGAAGGGGGACGGTGACTCTAAATCACTAGAAACCGTTATCAGTGGAGAAGACAGTGACTTAAATCTGCATAATAACCTCTCCCTTATTACTGTTTCCTGGTCACCTCTCATAACTGGCTCTGTACCCCCCAAAATCTTCTTGTGTCTTTAGCTGAAGATGGTATTTAAGGTGGTGGCTTTGGCCATTTTGGAGAGTGACTCACTTTTCTTGTGTCTCTCCCATGGATACAGGAGGTAAAGGTGTTATTAAACTTTTGTTTGATTTTCTCTTGTTAATCTGTCTCATGTCAATTTAATTCTTATACCAGCCATAAGAATCTTGAAAGATAAAGAAAAAATTTTCCTCCCCAACAATTCTGCATGCTGAACTGCTATGACATATTGCCTCCATGTCAGATCTTTTTTGCTGGCCTTTCTCCATTTTATCTTTAAAAATGTCTTGAAGCCTTTGTCCAGATCACTGCACCTGATTCCAGAGTCTCTTGGGACATGGCTTATAGGTGCTCAACCTGGTCTTTTATTAGCCAATTCCATAAAGTCAAGACACTGAGTCAGATCTGAGTCAGTTCATGCTGGCCCAATGCAGTGTTCCCTCAAACAAAGATGTCTTGCATGAAGTATTATGTAAATCTGGTTGTAAATTCTCCTCATAAAAATCTGGAATGGATAGAAACAATTTCTGATGTTAATATTATTAGTAAGGAAATAGTCATTTAATCAATGTTGTACTGTCCTTTAAAAATTATGATACCTCTATCTCTTGATTTATGGACCACACATTTGTGCATAAACTATTTTTTAACTCTATCACACACCTCATAAAATGAGCAGGACTAATTCACAAATGATGTAACAGTCTCTCTCCTCCCAAAGGAGATTTTTCCTTCCTGCCTGACAGACCCAGTGCCTTAAACCCAGCAGCCCATCTCTTATGCATTCATTTTTGGCTGTGTCATTTTTCAGAGTTGTACTCATAACTTTTAACCATATTTATAAGGAGGGAGGTATTATATTAAAGCAATGGATTGATGCAGTATTTGGATTTAAAATGTTCCATTTTTGGCTCCATTTTGCCATGTTTCAGCCAAGTATACATATATCTGTGGAATGCGATTTAGATTTTTCTTTGCTGCTTGCTGGTTTTCTGCTAGTTTATTTTTCCTTTACCTTTTGTAACCTTGCCTTCTGTCTGGACATTTTTAACTCTTGAGAACTGCAATAATATATGCTATAAGAAGCAGCAGGTAATCCCACGGATGATGAGTCAGGTGGCCATGTTCAAAGACAATCCATTAGGAGATTGCACAGTATGTGTGGTGGGAGTTTGAGGAGAAGAACAGAGTCCCTGTAAATAAGGATATCATTTTGGCCAATATTTGATAGAGGAACCACTAACTTTATGCTTTAATGATCTGGAAAGGGCTGTTCCTGTGCACCCTGATATTTATAGACTGGAAACTGGGGAGGGAAATGTGTCTTGCCTGGAAAAGGTTAAAACAGATTTGTAACCAAAGAGATATGTCTAAGGGGGTTCCTTTGAGACTTAAATAAGCTAAAAAACCTACCCTTCACTTAGATGGATTGAGTCCAGGTTTTCCCTTTTAAAAAAAGAATTGAAATTGGAGACCCCCACCTCGAATAGCAAAGGTCTCTTATACTGAGCCATGTGTATGTGGGATCAAGTTTCTCTTTTTCCAAACAGGATTGAATTGGAAACCAGCCTAAACTGATCTCCCACCTTACCCACCCCACCCCCAACCTGGACTGAACCCAAAGAATCATTTTAAAGTCTCAAATCCCAAGTGTAACTAAATTACAGTAGCCCTCCCCCACCAAAAAAAAAGTGAGATATTTCTAATACTCTTAAAAATGGAGCCAGCTCAAACTGGCTTGGATCTACATTTGTTAGACCTAAATACATGGAGAATAACATCAGTTACAACTCAAAGGAAAATTTTACATGTGGGCTCCTTAGGTGTATAGCTTTCATCTATGTTGAGCTGACTAAAAACAATCCCCGTTGTAGAATAAGTAGCAAATTTATTCTGCAGCATAGGGGAAGGGAGGACCGACTGTAAATGGAATCTACACATCCTTTGTGTGTGTGTGTGTGTGTTGGGGGGGTGATGCGTGCAGAAGGAGGATAGTGTGATTTGTGTTAAATCTCTTGCAATCACGTTCAAGTTGACAACAAGATAACATCCCTTAAGAGCTTTTAATTTCAACAGAAGCTAATTATACAGTGGATTGTCTAGGGCCACTCTGTTGTTATCATCTTCCCTCTGAAAACTCTGCATTTTAAACCCTTCCCACCAACACAAAGACTGCAATCTATAGAGCACTCACTGCCATGCACAAAACCACTCCAGTTAGAAATTTCCTGAGGGACATCCTCTGCTACCCTCTGCCCCCACCCACACACATATACAACAGACATCATGGTTACTGTTTCATGTTGCCAGCATCTGGAAGGCACATGAACATTCTCTAAGATGAAACAAGCCTTGGGGTTTTGGTGCAATAAGTGAATTGCTAAGTGAGTTTGCCTGCTCAATCCAAGTAACTAAGATGTAGATGCAATAAATACATTTGTCTGCCAAGGCAGACTCTGGTCTCTGATACCTGCTGCTCTTGGTGACTTCAGGGTGGCTATGTGTGCTCTTGAAAACAGAAATCTGTTCCTGTTTCTGATTTTTATTAATCTGCCTTCAAAAGCTTGAATTTCTTATTCAGGACCTAGAAGTCTTAACAAGGGAAGTACAGAAGGCAGTGGAAAGAGGAATGCATGCTTCTGCCTCACAGAACAGAAGGATTCAGGTGAAAATGAGCAAAATGGGAATCCCATCTGAAAATAGAAATTGCAGCACTAGGGTAGCAGCTGCCTATGAATGTCTGTGGGGAATTTTTTTTTTCCAAGTTACAAATTAAAAGGGGTTCTTTGGCTAAAGAAAAATTTGGGGGAAAACAAACTCGAACTACCATAAATCTGAGACAAAAATACTCAGCGTGATAACGAGAGACATTTGGAAGTAATAGCATTGTATGCCTCCTGAGTGATTGCTTGATTTTAAGGAAGCGATCTTTTTTTCCCCCTAAAAAAAAACAAAAACAAAAACAAAAAAAACCCAAAAAACCTTTTGAACTTTCAGAACTCCATTCATTCGTGTTGATCTAATTTTTCAAGGCTAAAAAGGCTGTCTGGGTGAAACTGACACTCGTTTCTAGGCATACATTACATGTCATAACCAGATTACTGTTTTCCTGATCCCTCTCCACTGTTTCTTCCTCACTGATGAGTCATTACATTGTGGGTTGCCACCTCAGGTCACCCGAGAAGGTCTCCATACATCATCACGGCTGGAATCTGTCACTTTTGACTGGCCCTTGTTTTGAAGCCTATGATCTGGTGTTAGGGAAGTCGGTACCCATTGACCTTTCTGGTGTAACTCCTGGCATAGACTGCTTGTTTAGCTTTTAGAGCCTTTAGGTTGATTAGACAGAGTGATTAAATCTCCCGGATATGTTCACTTACATTGAATGTTCTTGGACATTAATTTTAATGCTCTCTAAATGACTTGGCTTGATAAGGTGTTAAGTGACCTAAATGGATAGAAAACAGCTCAGGGACCTCAAAAAGCCTTCCCCCCAACTTGAGTGGGGGAGTTTCTGAACCAGAGACCTTGTGGGAAAAGTCATCCTCGGGAAGTTCTCCATCTCTTCTTACTTCTCACTGTCAGGAGGCCCCTGGTTACTTGGGTGACAGGAAGGTTATGAGTGAGGGGTGGCACAATGTGGAAGAGCAAACAGGCCAAATGTGCAAGCTTCAATCAGAGTGCCTCCCTCAGAAATCCTCCAGAGAAACATTTCATTTCTGAAGATAAGTCTGGTTTAACTACTAAAAAACAAAAGCAATTCCCCCAAAGAAAGCCACAGACAATTTTTAACCTCCAAAAATGGCATGGTTTCTGTGACTTGCCTTTCAGAATCAAGTATTTTTTATTCAGCTTGCATCTCTGGGCCAGTTGTACCTGAAAATCACATCTCAAGATGAAAATGTCAATTGACCCTTAATAATTGGCATTAGGGAAAAAATGATTTCTAATCTGTGGTAACTCTGCTGCCTATAGTCCTCGTTAGAGGGCCATCAATACATATTAAAATGCATGTTAAAGTCAAGATCATCAGAAAAATATTTTAATTCTTATTTAATGACAGTTGAATCATTGTCACATATGATCAAGTAATGAGGGCTATGTAATTCAGCTAATGACATCTTTACTAATTTGAAAAAATCTTACAAAAGAATTCCCAGCTAATTATGATGGACTTGCTTTCTCTTGATCAGTGAGATTGTTTTCAAAAAAGTTAATAGGGAAATCCTGTTTTAAAATCACAGTCTGTTTGACTTTAAGTGCATTTTAAGGTTTCTAAAATCTATATTAAATAAAAGGACATTTGGAGGGCAGATTATAGTTCTTTTTGGTTTAACCACCATTCATTGGGTACCCTCTTGGAGTAGATACTAGAGATACCAACATGGACAAGACAGAGAATTATGGAGACTAGTGCAGGTAGCAGGTGGGTATACAAATAATAGTGCATCTTACAACATACAAAGTATACATGCTTTCGGGGAAGGGTATACAAAGTGTTACAGGAGGAGAGGGGAGGCAGCTCATTCCATGGTAGAGGTGATGTTAGAGGCTGGTATGGACCTGAATAAGATGACAGGGAGCCAAGAGGATAGGAAAAGAAGTTACAGGAGTGACCCATTTGAACAAAAGTATGAAAGCATGAGAGCTGATGATAGACATAATAGAAGGGGGAGTAATCCAGTATAACTCAAACTTCAAGGGGATGCTGTGATATGAGGCTGGATAAGTGGTTTGCGGGCTAGTTTTAGGACAACTTTCAATGTCCAGCTGAAGTGAGAGTTGAGCGTAACTCTTCCAACCCCCAAAACCTGTAGTCAAACAGTCAAACCTCAAATCAAGGAGTGTGATGGGCCCTAGAATGTCTGTGAGGGGAGCGGGAAGGAAAGAGGGAAGAAAGGCTGGGCAGAGTGAGGGGAGTCTGGCAGGAAGGCTAGTTGGTTGGGGTTTTCTAGTTTTGTTTGTTTGTTTTTTTAATACAAGTAAGTACGTCACTAAAACAAGCTTCTACTTTAGGTTGAATATAGGAAAGATTGAAATTATTATTACTTTATTATTACTTTGTGAGAAAAATTGAGAGAAAAGAAACTGGCATCTAAATTTTTTCATAGTGTAGGATCAGCATGAAGACTCATTCATCCATCAGGGGGATGAATGCCTTTCATGTGTCAGGCACTGGGTTAAAAACTAAAGATACAGAACGAATAATAAAACTATGTTCCTACTCTTCAAGGGGGTCACAGAGTGTGAGACCAAGAGATGAATAATCCTTCCCCATGCAAAGGAGTCAGTGCTGGACTCCAGGTCGGGTAAAGGTGGCAACAAGGAGGGGAAGGATCGAGTTTTCTTGGGCGGGGCTGGGAAAGTTTCCCAAAGGGATAGAAGTATAGTCAGGCATAGTCATATCCATTAGGAATGGATATGAGGTGGTATCTCATTGTACTCCTGGATCTTGTCCTTATAAATAGGAATTGTTTGCCAGGGATACCAGAGTTTATAGAGAAACCTCCAAGCTGCCTGACTGGAAAGCCCAGAGTGTCCAGCCCTGAAGAGTAAGGACCATAGGTAGTAGGGAGAGGACAGGGGTTGGTGCCTATAGGAGCCTTGAGGTGGGATGGGCCCAAGACAAGATGGAATTGGTTGGGGGAAAGGCTGGGCATTGTAAAATAGAAGCCAGAAAGCAAAGAACATATCTTTCTTTTCTTCTGAGGGCAAGAAGCCTCCTACCAGATATTACTGAGTGCTTTTGTTGAAGGCTCAGAGCAAAGGATCATGAAAGCCATGGTTATTTGTTTTTCTTTTTTTTTTAAATTGTGGTAAAATACACATAACATAAAATTGACCATTTTAACCATTTTGGAGTGTACAGTGCAGTGGTATTAAGTACATTCACAGTGCTGTGCAGCCAACCACCACCAGCCATCCCCATAAGTCCTTTCATCTTGCAAAACTGAAAGTCTGTCCCCATTAAACACTAACTCCCCAGGCTCCCCCTCCCCCAGCCCCTGCCAGCCACCATTATGCTTTCTGTCTTTATGATTTTGACTATTCAAAGTAGAGCCATATAATATTGGTCTTTTTGTGACTAGTTTATTTCACTTAGCATAATGTCTTCAGTGTTCATCCTTGTAGCATATTGTGCAATTTTCTTCTTTTTAAAGGCTGAATAATATTGCATTGTATGTATGTTCCACATTTTGCTTATCCATTCATTGGTCGATGGACATTTGTGTTGCCTCCCTGTTTTAGCTATTGTGAATAATGCTATGAAACGGGGTATACAAATGCCTTTTCAAGACTCTGTTTTAAATTCTTTGGTGTATATACCTAGAAGTGGAATTGCTGGGTCATATGGTAATTACATTTAAAAATTTTTTGGAACCTCCATACTGTTTTCCATAGCAGCTGTACCATTTCACATTCCCGCTGACAGCGCACAAGGGTTCCAATTTCTCCACATCTGCGTCAACACTTGTTGTTTTCTGCTTTTTTGATATTAGCCATCCTAAAGGATATGAGGTGGTATCTCATTGTACTTCTGATTCACATTTCCCTAGTGACTAGTGATATTGAGCATCCTTTCATGTTACTAGCTATTTGTATATCTTTTTTGAAGAAGTGTCTATTCTAGTCTTTTGCTCATTGTTGAATGAGGTTGTTTGGGTTTTTGTGGTTGAGTTTTGGGAGCTCTTTACGTATTCTAGACATTAATTCTTTATTATATATATGATTTGCAAATATTCTCTCCCATTCTGTGGGTTGCTTTTTTATTCTACGGATAGTGTCTTTTGATGCACAAAATTTAAAAAGTTTCATGAAGCCCAGCTTGTCTATTTAGACAAGTTACCTGTGCCTTTGGTAGCATAGCCAAGAAATCATTGCATAATCCAACATTGCAAAGCTTTTGTCCTATGTATTCTTCTAAGAGTTTTATTGTTTTAGGTCTTACATTTAGGTCCTTGATCCATTTTGAGTTAATTTTTGTGTACGGTGGTGGTAAGGGTCCAACTTCATTCTTTGGCATGTGGATAGTCAGTTTTCCCTGCATCATTTGCTGAAAAAGGAAGCCAAGATTGTTGATATTAACTTTAAAAATGGGTTTAAACCAATCACCACCCCACCTGCTTCTAAGTGTTCTTTAGAAGAACAGAAAAGATAACCCATTTCTCAACCCATCATAAGACATATGACTAAAAAGAGATGGCCATAACAAGATCTGAGCAACTCACAAAAATGGTATGAAAAGAACATTCTGAACATGATACCCTACTCTTTTTTAGTTCACCCATCACAGCTCTTGGACCCTCTGTGTTCTATTTTCCCCACCCTGCTCCTGCAGCCCTCCCCTTGGGGAACTGCCATTGGTTTCTGTTCAATGTTTGCCTGCAGTCCTAACTAATTGCAAGTGGCAGAGCCAAGATTGGGCCTTGATTGCCCAGAAACATGTTGGTTATTTGATGAAGCAAGGAGAATTAACTCTTGGGCGTCTGTAGCCTGGTCCTCAGGGATGTTTGTAGGAAATGGCCTTGTATCTGTTGGTGAGGACAGCCACAAGGCTTCACCTCTTGCAGCCACTGCTATTGACATAAAGCTAGGGTGGCAATTAAAATGGCTTACAGCTCTAGTGAAGGGGACTTTTAGGGGTTAGAGCTGAGGCCTGTTGAAATAAAGGGAGGTAATCTCCAAGATGTCAAACAAGCCCATGTGTGCAGGAAGGGTCACTGTGCTGTTTTTACAGGTGTCACCCTGAAGACACTGTCTTCAAATAACAATGTTTGTGAAATAGAATTAAAACTGTTTTTGGCAATTAATAAGGATAATTGCTCACTAAATAAAATATACAAACCAGTTGTTATAGTGCAGTGTCAACTTCCGAATTGAACTACTCTCTACTCAATAAAAACACTTGATATGGTTTAAATAAACAGTAAAGAAACAGGTTGCTCACATAACATGTTCTTTGTAGTGAATTAAGGAACTATAGCCAGTCCCTTCAGGAGTGCATGTGCCTTAAGTTTAGGATTATGCTGCATCATCTAAAGTCACCAATAATAATGATGGCAAAATACTAGCCCTTATTCATTGAGCACCTAGTAAGTTTACATAATAAAATGTAAATGTAGGGTGCCTGGGTGACTCAGTAGGTTGAGTGTCCAACTCTTGGTTTTGGTTCAGGTCATGATCTCATGCGTTGTGGGATCGATCCCCCCGTCAGGCTCCCCACTCAGTATGGAGTCTGCTTGAAGATTCTCTTTCTCTGCCCGGCCCCCCACTCATGCTTGCTCTGTCTCTCTCTCTCACATAAATAAATCTTTAAAAAATGTAAATGCATGGTTTCACTTAATTATCACAATAGCCTTTCAAAGTAGACGTTATTTTTTTTTTCCATTTTCCAGTGTGTCCAGTTCTCACTCTACTCTCCCAGGCTGCCATTTTACTTGTTCTCTTGTCACAGTGTGGCTAGAAAGATACCAGCCTAACAGTTAAGAAGCTTATGTTCACTTCATACTCACTGTGCTGTGTCTTGCCTCCCATACTGATGGACTTCTAGAAGTTTCACACCTTCTTGATCTGTCTTTTGGCAAAATTAATTTTCCCTAGAGGAAAGAGTAGTGGTTAGAAGGGGGCATGAGGAAGACTTTTGGGATCCAGGTAATATTCTGTTTCTTGACCTGGATGGAGTTCCATGGGTGTGTTCACTTTAAAAATTCATTGTTTTTATACTTTTCTGTATGTATACTATACTTAAAAAAAAAATCCTACCCTGTTTGCCCCTGATCCATCTCTATTATTTATTCCTACTTTTAATCAATCATTCAGTCTCCTGGTAACTGGCCAGGTAACTGTCCTATGACAAAGTAGCAGGACACTAGATGGAATTAAGGGGATAACATGCTACATGGCCAAGCGGTCCATGTGTAGATCAGTCTGGAACATTTGATCTGTTGAGCACTGTGATCTCGAGATGATTGAGTTAAGTTAGCCATTTAGCACAAAGGCCCCATCACAAATTGTTTTTTTTTTTTTTTGCATCAAATCCAAAAGATTGGTTCTTATCCCTGGGTGTGCTCTGGTCAGACCTATGAGCAAAGCCTTATCATTTGCATGAAGCTGCTTCTGAAAAACAAAATTGGCTCTTTGGGATACTTTTGAGCCCATCTCACTTAGAAAAGGTCAGAAAACAATCTACTCCATTGATTTACCCTGGGACAGAAGTCAGGTAGGTTTGGTGGCAGGGATGGATGTGTTTATCTCCTCACTCTCCAATTGCCAAAGTGGATGGAGAACTATGATGAATCCCTCTGGCCCCAGGGAATGCCCAGAGCACATAAGAGAAAGAATGGTAGTGACTGATCCTCTGATGTTTGTTGAATACTTCACGTGTGCTTAGTGAATGTATTTTCCTCTTAATCCCAGCTAAGGAAAGCCAGGGTTACAAAACCCTGACTCTACCACAAACTGTGGCACCTTGTCATTTATAATTCTAAGCCTTAGTTTATCTGTAAAATAGGGATAGCAAAGCCTCCCTGTGTCACAGGGTTTGTTAAAAAGATCACATGAACTACAATATATTTGGAAATAAAAGATGCTGTTACATGTATAAGGAATAATTATCTGAATACAGGCTAAACAGTGACAAAGCACAAAAGAGGCAAAGAGCAAGTATTCTGCAGGTTCAGAGAGGAAACTATCACCTTTCACTGTGAAAACAGAGAAGACTGCATAGGGGAATTGACCTATGAACTGAGTCTTGCCAGATGAGTAAGATTTTGGGGCACCTGGGTGGCTCAGTCAGTTAAGCGTCTGACTCTTGATTTTTGGCTCAGGTCATGATCTCAGGGTCATGAGATGGAGCCCTGTGTTGGGCTCTGTATTGAGCATGGGGCCTGCTTGAGATTCTCTCTCCCCCTCTACCTCTGCACCTCCCCCCTGCTCCCTCTCTCTCTCCCTAAAAAAATAAAAATATATAAAAAATTAAAAGAAAGATGAGTAAGATTTGGACATGTAGGTATGGGGTGGGGGCAGGATGTGAATGATGGAAGGAATAGCTTAAGCAAGAGCCAAGGCTTGGGAAGTCTGTTGTGTGGGGAACAGCAAGTAGCTTAGTTTAGATGGAAGAGAGGATACAGGAAGAGGAGTATTGGTATGGAAAGTGGTACTGGTGAATCTTCTGGACTCTCATGGAGGATGACTTTGAATGCCAGCGCAAGGAAGTAGGACTTCCTTCTGTAAGCAAATTGAAGCTTTTCAAGGTTTTGCAGTGGAAGTGGTGATTAAAGAGGCATGTGATAGGGCCGTGTTTCAGGATAGGCACTCAGCCACAGTGTGGTGGGTGGATTGGCACAGGTGCATTCATTGTGTAGAATGGTGTATGTGTGTAGACCCTCAGAAAGATTACATTACAGTCTCCAGTAGGGGCCAAAAGCAGGCCACCCCAAGTTGGGCCACCTGGCTTGAATATTATTTTGAGTTAAAGCACTCAAAACCCAGCAGATTCAGGAAAAGCTCTTTACCTCCCCCTCAACTGTCTGCCTGTACCAGGAAGAGAGATGTTAACAGAGATTCCTCTTTACCTAAGAAACTTATTTTCTTAATAGGGCACCTTTGTTTTCCAAACATCTCCTCTTACCTTCTTTCTTAATTGTCTTTCTCCCCTTTGCATCTGCAGACCCCTACCCCTCTCCTGAGCTCATATAAGCATCATGTTGCTTCACTCACTGTCTTTGGAATTCCATGTCTGTGTGGATTCCCCATACATATGCTATTAAATTTGATTTCCTCCTATTAATCTGTCTCATGTCAATTTGATTCTTAGTCCAGCTAGAAGGACCTTGAAGGGCAGAGGAAATTCCTCCTTCCCAATGGTCCCAATAAGAGGTAATGAGGTGCTGACTGGGGGCAGCCACAGGGAGAATGGAACAGAGAGAAGAATCTATAATACAGAGAAACAACAGGACAGACCCACTGACAAGAGGCAGAGAACAGGGGATAGGAAGGAGCCAAAGATGGCTCAAAGCCTAGGTCCAGAGGAACAGGCAGGGGGGTGATGGGGCAGTCTTTGATACACAAGAAACTTGAGCTCCGTTGCTAGTGTCTGGAGTGTTGAACCACCCAAGGCTGGGCACCTGGGTAGATCTGCCTCCACTCTTATATAGTGACAAATGAGCGGAAGTTCATTCGAGCTTGGGTTGAATAAAACCTCTGGTAAGAACAGCTTTTCCATTTTATTGTTGCTAATAGTGTAGTCTCAACTATATCTATATAGAGAGTTCCAATAATATATTTACCATCTTACAAATCCCAAGTTGTAGCACCAGTAAAATTGTAGTGCACACACCCTGCCCACTGCTCTCTGGGGTTTAATATGCTGTGAACACGTTTCTGCATCTTTAAATGAACATAACACATTTACTCAGACCTCTGGCCTTGTCTTGGTCCCATTGTTAATATGATAGATCCAGCCAAATGTTATCAGAAAAGTATGATTTATACATCAAAGATATTGTCAGAAATGGTTGAGGAAAAAATGCATGAAGGAAAGGGGCATTTCATTTGTCTTCATGTAACTCTTTAAAACCAGTGAGAGTAGCAAGATGACTGTATTCTTCAATAAACCTTTGATAAGGCATTAGGAAGCTGACATGGGATCTCTTGATGGGCCATTACTACCTGCTTTGGATGCCAAGTACTTTCATCCACTCCAGAGGTATATTAATGAGGCAGGAAAGGCGTATCTGGGAAATGAAATCATCATCTAAGCATGGCTTTTCTTTGTTTTCTTTCTTTTTTCTCCTTTCCATTTCAAAAGTTGGTCTGGGCAGAGTGAAGCCTGCTGGAGTTTTAGGAATCAGAAACACACGCTCTCGGCTCCCACTGGGTTTCCCTGACTTTTTTAAAAACATGCAGGGTGCCGGCATTTTGATGTTTGCTCTTGCGTGGCTTTTCCCAGGTCTTTCCTCCCTCTAACTTCTCCTTTTTGCTGGGCTTCAAAGGGGTAAATGAGGAGTCAGTAGCCACATTTAGCAGTCGAAGTAGAAACAATGGCTTTTCAAAGGGGTGCCACAGAGGTGGAGGTTTGGAAGGTGGCTCGAGTGGCATTTCTGGGAGCAAGGAGAGTTCAGCGGTGCATGCCAAGTTGCTTCGTTCAACAGAGCCTTGCTAGCACCCAGGAGACTTTCAGCTCCAAGCTTCTGCATTTATTTTATTTGAAAGGGGGCAAGAAAAGAAATCGGGAGCATTCTTCAGATGCAAGTCACCAGGAACCCTGCCTGTCTTCTGCACGGAAGCCGGTGTTAATCCGTATGAAATTGATTTATGTCACTGCCAGTTATGTGCTCATGTGTAGACGAGAGCGGCCCCATCGAGATGAAGGGCTACTCTTTATACCGCCTTCCCGTTTGTGTGAAGAACTTAGCCAACAGAATTGCCCTGGGCTTCTCCCCCGCTCCCTTCTTCTGGGACAGACAGTTTTCGGGTGTGTTAAAGAATAGTGTTTGCTTAATGATGCACTTAATGGAAGTCCTTGATCAATGATAATTTGTGGGGTTCTAGTAGGGGAAGCTTGAAAAGCACAATCATTTAGCTAGTAACTATTTTCTCAGGCAAAAAGGGGGAAAATCACTGCTTCAGGTCTAGCAGGCTGCAAGACTATGACAAAGATATGGACAGATAAATGCTAGATAGACAAAAGCTACAGATGAGGCTGGGAGAGGGGATGTAAACCGAGGTGATAATTGGTGAAGAGGGGGTGAAAAACCATGAGAGTGAGTGACGTGTAAATAGGCAGGTTAAATGAAATAAGAGATGAAGTAAAGAGTGGATTGGGCAGCAAGGGCATCCTTGCTGAAGTCAACAAGTTGGGAGACCAGAAAGGAAAAAACACAATATGGAGATCAAAACCAAAATTAAATCGTCTATAAAGGAAGATAGCAAAACAAGGTAAACGGTTGTTAAGTAATCAGCCACTTGGCATACAGCAGGCAGTAAATCAATCAGTAATTCAATCGGGGAGGGGAGCCCTTGCATCAGGGAGAGAGCCCTGCAGTAGAACCCCCTCCCTGCAACATGACAGACAGGGACCTAGAGGAAGGAGAAGGGGAGTCATACCCAGCACACAACCCAGCAGGGGCTCTGTGGGGTAGAGGGATGTCCAAAGGGTCTGTGGCACCTGACCTAGCCTGGCCTGCCACTTTTGCAAGTCAAGCAGAGCATCCTCTATTTCTTAAAACCCACAGACCCTTTAGGTCAACAGAAGTCCGCTTGTCCCCGCCCCCTCTATATTGACTTTAACATCGTTATCTGTTCTCACCAGTCCAGAAGACTACATGAACTTTGCATTTTGCAGTTTTCAATATAAAATCAATGTTTCCTCCCTTTTTGAAATATTCAATTATAATATGAAGAGTGCCTTTTCAAATTCCATACACTCTGAGAATCTGACACACCGTCACTTCCGGGGATGTAGCCCCCTCTCCCACTGAGAGTCACTGACCTAGAGTATCTTGGAATAAATAGTAAGAACCAATTAACACGAATCTTTAAAGACAGATTCTTAGAGCTATTAATACCCTTAGTCTAACACTTCTCTTTAAAGATGGAGAAACTGAGGCCCACAGGGGGGAAAAGATTTGTCTAAAGTCATACTTGGAGTTAAAGGCTGAGTCCTTTAACTCATAATATCTTTGGTACATAATATCTCTTGAGCCCTGTTTTGCTGCTATTTCTGCTTGCTTTCATTAATTTCTAATTCAACTTGGGCTGGGCTGAAATATGCTTATGCTTGATCTGGAAATAAAAAGAATTTTGTTGTCTATACTATAAAGGAAGGTATCTCATCTGTCTGTTCAGGAATTGGGGAGAAGCACAGGAGCTGGTCCTAGCACCTAGCACAGAAACTGGCACATTCTAAGAGTGCAGAAGATATTTATCTAGTAAATAAATTAATGAATAAATAAAAAAGCAATCATGGGAAAGCTGCCTAGTATAGGATCCAAGGGCAGGCCTCCCCAAGATGGGCCACTTTGGCATGAAAATTATTTTGAGTTAAAAGCAATCAAAACACAGCAGATTTAAGGAAAACTCTTTGCCTCCCCCTTAACTGTCTAAATTTATATTGGAAGGGAGAGACTGCACCAGGAAGACAGCTATTAACAGATTCTTCTTTACCTAAAAAACTTTTCTCCATAACAGAGCAACCTTTGTTTTCTGAACAGCTCATCTCAATTTTCTGCTAAAGGTCTTCCTCCCCCTTTGCATCCTCAGACCCTTAGCCCTCTCCTTAGCTCAGGATGTCATATAAGCCTCCTGTTGCCTAACTGTCTTTGAAATTTCAAGTCTCTGTGGGTTCCCCATGCATAGGAAACCAAATTTCATTTTCTCTTGTTAATCTGCCTCATGTTAATTTGATACTTAGTCCAGCTAGAAGGACTTTGAAGAATAGAGGAAATCTCTTCCTCCCCAACACTAGTTTAGCACATAGCCCATGGTGCCCCCTTTCTTCGGTGAGCCTCAGTTTCCTAATTTGTTCAAGAAGAGTAATGATATTCTCTGTCTCAAGCAGTCAAGATTTGTATGGATCAAATGCATATCAAAGTGACTTGTAAACAGGAAACACGAATATTATACAGAAGAGCTCTGTGAATTTGTTTAATAAGAAGCCCAGAGAACAGAGATAAATAAAGCCCACCCCAAGAAAATGGAATTATACAACTCCTTTCCCCACTGTGAGTTCCCATCAAGCAAAATTCTAGTGTAGATAGCTTTATCTCTGTATACTTGACCAGAGACAAATCTCCATATGAGAAAATGTGAGTCATCCCTGATAGGGTTAATTAGAGAGTGAGAGGACCCAGGTGGGAAACAGAGAGGAAAATTGAGTGGGTGTTCAAACAGGAGTGAACACTTTGGGGTCGTAAAATGAAGCTGGAGATGAAAAGGAAACTGCAACATGACAGTTAAAACTACCACAAACATTTCTAAAATGCAAAGCAAAATTTTAAAGACACAGATTTAAAAATCACGATGCCTCACTTCTTGATTATACCATGCATGACATGATATTTACATAATAATTAAAAAAAAACCCAATGTCAGTCTGCTTTAGAATAAAAAGCAAAAGGGGGAGAAAAGAGCCTTTGGGAAATTAGGCAAAATAAAAAGAACAGACAAACCTGATTACCTGTAACTAAATTGGAATAAGATTAGAACAGGTTATTTTTCTTCTTTTAGCTCAGACATATTTATTTAATTACACACATACCTATAGTAACACAGTAGTGTGTGGCATTTACAATTCATGCATACAATAATTATGGTTTGGTTCTCTATGAAAGAGGTGGTAGATTTGCACATATAGAAACAAGGAACATTGGTTTGATAAAGAAGAGAACGGAAGTTAACATGTGCTTTGTGGTGGGTGTCTGGGAGCTTGGGAGAGACCCAGGAGGAGTTAACCACAGGACTGCAATATAGGAAAGTTCTTGAATGGAAAAGCAGACATATAAAAATAAAACGCCTTCTTCTCCATATCATGTGTAACAAAGCAAAACAAATGTAGAAGCTTCTCATTGGCAATGCTGGAAGAGAGATCCAGAGAACTTCCTAGTTAGCAAAGGTTGGTATGTGTAAATGAATTGGACAGTTTTCACATCTCTCATTTGTGATGCATAAACACTCTTTGAAATCTTTATTCAATGATCTGTCTTAACTGTTTTATTTTTGTGAAAGTAGAAAGTATTGGGTGCCTGGGTGGCTCAGTCAGTAAACAAACATCTGCCTTCAACTCAGGTCATGATCCCAGGGTCCTGGGATTGAGTCCTGCGTCGGGCTCCCTGCTTAGCAGGGAGCCTGCTTCTCTCTCTGTCTCTGCCTGCTGCTGCCCCTGCTTGTGTTCTTTCTCCCTCTCTGTCAAATAAATAAATAAAATCTTAAAAAAAAAAGAAAGTAGAAAGTATTGTTAAGGGGTTCTAATTGCTACCTTGGTCCATCAAGACTATTTTGAGGTAAGGTCTGTCAACTGTCAACCTCAAAAAAAAAAAAAAAAAAAAAAACCTAAAACCCACCATAATTATCTGTTGATCAAGCAAAGTCTGATCAAGCAAAGGTAGATAAATCAATGCTAAAGCATGATTAGGATTGGACATAGTTTGTGCCATATTAATAGTTTGGAATTGGTAGAGAGTGAAGTGAGGGTTTTGAAGTAAGCCTTGAAGAGTAACAATCATATAAAAAGCCCTTTGGATGACCTTTCATTTTGAGAAGAGGATCGTTACTCTGATGAGAGTTAGTTGTCCTTTTGTTCAAATCAATGAATTTTCAGGAAGTCCCTGGGGGGAAAAGGTATATATAATTTCATCTTCCTGGATTAGAATTTCATGGAATGGCAAGATCATGATCTCAATCCAATTAAGCTTTGTGCCAAACTAGTGGTAACTTTACCATTTTTTTCCTTCTGTATCTTCATTCCTGAGCCCATGGTAGCCTGGGACCCAGAGAGGGCTCCAGGAGAAAACTTCTGGTTCTGGCTCAAGAAATGGTAATCAACTATCTAACTCCATTTGGGCTTGCTATCTTCTTACTAGCCAAGTCCATGAAAGCATGATAAGCTAGCCTAGCAGATGCCACCACGCTATTACTTAGGGAGTGCTTGACACTCACTGGAAATTGTTTAGGCCAGAAGAAAAATGTAAAACTTTTTAAAAGCATTTAAAGGAAAAAAACTGTCAACCAAGAATTCTGGGTGGGAGATATGATACCAGAAGGAAACCTGGAACATTAGGAATGAAAGAACATAACATAATAAAATAAAATTAAAAAAAAAAGAAAGAAAGAAGAGCAACATAAATGGTAAATATCTGGGTAATTATATAATAGATTATTCTCATCTTGAGTTCTTAAAGCATATTTAAAAGTTGAAATCAAAAGTTATAACATTGTCTGACTGGGTTTTAATGAACAAAGATGTAGTACATAACACAATTACAACATAAAATGGGGGAAGGTAAAGGAACTGATAGAGTGCTAAGGTTTCTATATTCCTTTGAAGTGGTAATACACTGATTCTAAGTAGACTGTTAAATATGTACATTGTAATTGCTAGAACAACAAAAAATAAAAAAGAACTAGCCAAAGATATATAATCAAAAACACAGTGGGACGCCTGGGTGGCTCAGTCGTTAAGCATCTGCCTTCAGCTCGGGTCATGATCCCAGGGTCCTGGGATTGAGCCCTGCATCAGGCTCCCTGCTCAGCAGGGGGCCTGCTTCTCCCTCTCTCGCTCCCCCTACTTGTGTTCCCTCTCTCGCTGTGTCTCTCTCTGTCAAATAAGTAAATAAAATCTTTAAAAAAAAAACACAAGAGATAAATTAATATGCATTACTAATGTTCAAATAGCCATAAAGAAGGCAGAAGAGTGGCAACATATGAATGAAAAATAGAGAAAACAAATAACAAATGGTAGTTCCAAATTCAAATCTATCAGCAGTTACATTAGATGTACATGGTTTAAACATATGAGTTAAAAGATAGAGATTGACAGAATACATTTAAAAACCACAGGGCCCAACTACAGGCTGTATACAAGAAACTCACTTTAAACATAATGGTATAGCTAGATAAAAAGTAAAAGGATGTAGGGGTACCTGGCTGGCTCAGTTGGTAGAGCATGCGACTCTTGATCTTGGGACCATAAGTTCAAGACCCATGTTGGGTGTAGAACTTACTTAAAAAGAGAAAAAACAAAAGGATATAAAAAGATATACTGTCAATCATCAACCCAATGAAAGCTGAAGTGGACAAATGAATTTCACACAAATTAGAATTCAGAACAAGGAAGATTATCAGGGGTAAAGAGGGCCATTATATAATGGTAAAAGGATCAATTCACCAAGAAGAAGTAATAATCCAAAATGTGTATGCACCAACAGCAGATATTTAGAATATATGAAACAAAAACTGACAGGACTAAAAAGAAAGGTAGACAAATCCAGAAGTATAATTGGAGACTTCAACACTCTTCTCTCAGTAATTGATAGAATTAGTAAACAAAAATAATCTAGGATATAGAAGAACTGAACAATACTATCAACCAAGAGGAATTAACCAACATTTATGGAATACTAACAACAGCAGAAGAAATATTCTTTTCAAGTGCATGTGAAACATTCACTGAAATAAGCTAAATCCTGGTTTGTTTGGTTGGAGTTCAGAGAGGGAAGAAGAATAATAGGAGTTAAGACTAGAGAGAAAGGAAGGTAGGGACCAGATCATGCTGGGTCTTACAAAGCCATGTTAAAGATTTTGTTTTATTTTAAGACCCAGAAGAAGTCACTGAAGTGTTTTTTTTTTTTTTTAAGATTTATTTATTTATTTGAGAGAGAGAGAGGGAGAGCAAGAGTCGGGGGAGGGGCAAAGGGAGAGAGAGAATCTCAAGCAGACTCCATGCCAAGCATGGAGCCCCACACGGGCCTGATCCCCCAACCCTGAGCCAAAACCAAGAGTTAGACGCTTAACTGACTGAGCCACCCAGGCACCCCTCATTGAAGTGTTTTAAATTGGGTTGTGGGGGGAAGGTGTGTGAAACAATAGGTTTGTTTAGAAAAACCCGCTCTAGCTGCAGTGTGAAGACTGAATCAGAGGAGAGTCAGTGTGGATGCAAGGAGGTCAGTTAGGAGTCTGTTGTGCTAGATGGGTCCCTTTGGGGTCCCCCTGGCATGCAAGATGAGTCTATTCAGGGTTGTCAGCCTGTTATACACTAGCCTTCAGATAAACTTCACAAAGCTGCCTAGCACAGGTTAAGGAATGGGCTTTGTTAAGAAAATATAAATTTACAGGGCCAGGAGAGCCAAGAAAAAAGGCACAGACCCTCCATTCTCCTGTCATCCAGTGGAGAGGTGAGCTGAGGGCCAGAGCACTACTGAGTCTCAATAAGGAGAACATACCTCCCTTGTAGTCCCCCCTTTTATAGGGCAAACATGAAGAAGATTCCTGACGATGGGAGACGACACAAGCTGCTGAGCAACAGGCAGTTTGGATTTGGGGTGCCGGTGGTTTACAGGAATTCTCTGGGAATGCCAGCTGCCCAAGGAATGTTACAATCTCCACTCTTGGAGTGAAGAAGACACCAGTCTCATGGGCACTTGAGCTTGGGTGCAGCCTCTTCCCTTCTAGGAGATGGGGGAACCCTCAGCCCCGGCTGGTTCATTCTCCAGGTAACCCAGAATGAACTGCCAAGGTCATAGTCTGATGGTTCTGCTCATGGCACTGCAGACGCTGTTTCAGTAGCCTAACCCGAGGCTGGCAAACTTTTTCTGTCAAGGGCCAAATAGGAAAGAGTTTTGGTGTCTGTAACAACTATATAAATCTACTCTTGTAGCATAAAAACAGCCACAGATAATATGTAAATAAGACATAAACAACATGGGTTTATCTTTGTTCCAATAAAGCTGAATTCAAAAATGGGTAGTGGGCCGGATTGGCCCACGGGCATAGTTTGCTGATCCCTGGTCTAGGCAAAAGATGACGGCTCCAATTTACTTTTGACAAAGGTACAAAAACAATTCAATGGAGGAGGGATTGCTTGTTCAACAAATGGTGCTGGAGCAGTTGGACATCCATTCACAGGCAAAACAATAAACTCTGACCTAAACTTCATCCTTTATACAAAAATTAACTGAAAATATAGATCCAAATGTAAAACCTAAAACAGCAAAACTTTTTTTAAAGATTTATTTATTTATTTGAGAGAGAGAAGGGGGAGAGGCAGAGGGAGAGGAGGGCACGTGATGGGATAAGCACTGGGAATTATACACAACTAATGAATCACTGAACACTACACCAGAAACTAATGATGTACTATATGTGGGCTAATCGAATTTAAATAAAAAATTTTTTTTAAAAAAGAAGAGAGACTCCTGAATCAGACTCCCTGCTGAGCGTGGAGTCTGATATGGGGCTTGATCCCAGGACCCGAGATTATGACCTGAGCCAAAATCAAAAGTCAGCCACTTAATCGACTGAGCCACCCAGGTGCCCCTAAGATAACAAAACTTTTTTAAAAAGAAAGATTTTGATCTAAATTTCGGCAAAGAATTCTTAGACATGACACCAAAAACATAATGTATAAAAGAAAAACATGAGAAATCAAACTTCATCAAAATTAGATAATTTTGCCTTGCCAAAGCCACTGTCAAGATGATAAAAAGGCAATCACAGCCTGGGAGAAAATATTGGTAAACCACATATCTGACAAAGGATTTGTGTGCAGAATATGTATTGAATTCTCAAAACTCAACATTAAGGAAACAAACAACACAATTAAAAAAAAAAAAGTGGGCAAAATACTTCAATAGACACATTACCAGTGGAGATATACAGATGGGAAATAAGAACACAAAAAGATGTTCAACATCGTTAGACATTAGTGAAATGTAAATGAAAACCACAATGAAATACCATTACAAACCTATTAAATGGCTAAAATAAAAAATCTTGACAATATGAAGTGCTGACAAGAATGCAGAGCAACTAGAATTCTTACACGTGGCTGGTAAGAATGCAAAATGGTAGAGTCACTCTGAAAAACAGGCAATCTCTTATAAAGTTAAACATGTACTCACTATATGATTCATCGATCACCCTTCCCTAGAGAAATGAAAAGTCATGTTCATACGAGAAACTACAGGTGAATGTCTATGGGTCTATTCAGAATCATCTGAGTAATCAACTGGAAACATAATCAAACTAGAAACAACTCAAATGTCCTTCAAAAGGTGATTGGCTAAACAAATTGTGGTACATTCATATAACGGATTATCACAAAGCCATAAAAAGGGAAGATCTATTGATATCACAATAATCAGGATGAATCTCAAAGGCATGCTGAGTGAGAGAAGCCGATTTCAAAAGGTCATATACTGTATGATTCCATTTATATGACAATCTCGAAAAGATAAAACTGTAGTGATGGAGAATAGATCAGTGGTTACAGGCCTAGGTGGGGGAAGTGTCATTATAAAGGGATGGGGGGGTAGTTTTATGGGGTGATGGAATTTTTCTGTATCACAATTGTGGTGGCAGTTACTTGAATTTATACATATGTCAAATTCATAGAACATATATCCCCAAATGTCACTTTCACTTTGTGTGAATTTAAAAATAAAATAAAAAGGGGCACCTGGGGGGCTCAGTCAGTTAAGCTCCCAACATTTGACTTTGGCTCAGGTCATGATCTCAGGGTTGTGAGATCAAGCCCCGCGTCTGACTCTACTCTGGGCGTGGAGCCAGCTTGAGATTCTCTCTCTCCCTCTTCTTCTGCCCACCCCCCTGCTCATGCTCTCTCTCTCTTAAAAAAAAAAAAAAAAGAAAGAAAGAAAAAGAAAAAAGAAAAGAAGAAAGAAAGTGGCCCTATCAAAACCTGAACAAAGAGCTGTGACTCCACGCGCCATTTTCCTTCCCAGCACCCTTAAACGGGTATTTGTTGATGCACCCTGTGGCACCAGTGTCCCCCCAGTAGCCATGAGGGCCACACACTTTCTCTGGGCAGGTACTGAGTCGTCTGGGACATGGGGACCAAGCTTTGTTGCACCGGGAGAACCCCAGGCCACCCTCCCTTTGAGAAACGCAGTCCCTTCCCCTCTCTGTACCCGCCCTGGCTTGAAAGTATCCCCCTGAGCTACCCGGGAAACACACTTTTTTGGTAGTGATTGCTTGCTGCTCAGAGGAGAAAAAAAGAATCTCTTAGAGCTAATTTTAGAGCAAATTAATAATATCAACAATAATAATTACTAATATGCATTGCTATTCTTTTAAGTCAAATTATATGTTGCTATAAACCAGATCTAAAATATGACTTTCTCTACTAGTGAAAGTCTTAATTAAAATGATGCATTTTAATATACTTTTGCTTCACGATATGAATTATTTCTCAGCACCTCCATTTTTGTACTCCTCCCTTTAATAATCTTTGCTGTGCAGTGTTAAGGAAGAAAAAAATTGGTGATTAATAAAGGCGTGAACAGGTGGCTACACTGCTTCTAAAAGATCAGTAGTGTAATAATTTCTTAATTATTATTATACTCTGCAAATGTTTTTAAATACACGATGATACATTTCCTTCTTCTACTTCTGGCACCCTATAGCTCCTGGCATTACATTTCATTCCGAATAATAATTAATGAGAAATGAGGTATCTGTATACATTTTATTCCTCCTGTTTTAGTCTCTTAAGTAACCATCCTGCCACATTTGCTGTGCATGTAATTTCAGCAATATGGGAGACGGCCTCTCAGAATGCCTTGAAGTCCTTTTTTTGAATTAACATTTTATTCCTGAAAGCAGAATTTTCCATATGCCTTTCAAAGAGGCAGATGAAAAAGCCGCATGATTGCTCTGTTTTCATCAAGGTGAACGAACCAATGAAACACTGAAAGAATCCGACAGTGAAGGGACAAAATCAGCTTGTCTTTCCTCTGGCGACCTGGCATCAGTGAAAGGGTGCTACATGTACAATTAGATACAGAGTACCTGCCATCTCCTTAATAACCACCCACTTAGTCGGATAAGTGTCCTGCCTGTCCAGATAAGGCATGAGTTTGATTAAGGGAAATCACTCAGTGTAAATGCTGGTCCATGTAGCCAATCAAAGGCGGAGTCAGCTTGTCTATTATGGCTCTGTCAGTCTTGTCTGTTTGCTTATTAAAGTTTCTTTGGCAAATCCAGTGGCCTCCCTTTGGTATGCTAAGTAGTCCTAAACGTTGCTAACATCTTGGAGTGAAGTCACAGGCCTTTGAATGACTCTGGGAGAGTCTACAGGCTTCCCCAACCTACCAAATCATTTTGTTCCAAAAGTTTGTTTGTAAGTCAGTTGTTTGGAACTTGAGAAACGGTTTTTCCCATGGAAACAATGTTACAAATGGTGAGAAGGTTCCCAGGCCAGTCCACAAAAGCCTATTTAACCCAGAATATGGCTGGACTATAGGGCCCATAGCACTAGGGAGCCAGCCGCCATTAGGATCATTGTTTCTATGGGAAAATGTGCTCCCAGGGCTAATTGTGGATGCCAGAAGCAATTCCCCAGCCCTTTCTAGCCTCTGGCAGCTGGAGCCCAAACTCCCCAGTTTCTCATTTCCTTCAGGCTTGGAAGGTGGAAGGTGGAAAGTCCTGGGGGAATCAAAGAGAGGGGGCGTGGGAGGTTCAGGGACTTGGGCAGGAGAGCTCTGCTGGGGATAGGGCGGCCAGATGAGCAAATAAAGGTATTGGGAGCCTAAAGTTGACTTTCAGAAAAATAATGAATCCTTTTTAGTGTATATCCCATGCAATATATGGGATATTCCTATACTTAAAAAAAAAAAAGTCTTTGTTGTTTATCTAAATTCTAATTTAACCCAAGTCCTGTATTTTATCTCACATCGCTGGGTAGGGATCACAGGCTTGGTGGGTTGCCAGGACTGCGAGGATTCTGGTGCAGAAAGCCAGGGGTTCAAGGAGGAAGGATAGACTCTTCATAGGTCAGAGAAAGTCTCTTCAGGGAAGCAGCAGAATGCTGCGAGTCCTTATAAGGGGACATTTCAGATAGCTCAAGTTTATAGCCTTCAGCTCAAGAGTGCTTTTGATTTGAGTTCTTTCAGCTGGAAATCTTTCTAAGGCATAGGGCATGCTTCACACTTTTAAAAGTGTGAATGTAAGTTCTTCTTAATGATTTAAGAGTGACATTATGACCTTGGGAAATTGGTTAACCTTTCCGTGCCTCAATTTTCTCATCTGTAAATGGGGCTAATAATATTACCTTCCTCATTGTTTTGTTGTGTGGGTTAAATATGCTACTATGTGTAAAGGGTTTAGAACGGTGTGTTTTCTATTTCACCTACCCTCTCAGGCACAATGAGCTCTGTGGAATTTTTTGCTCCAACACCAAATGGCCCAGGGCACCTGGCTGGCTCAGCCGGAAAAGCATAAGACCCTTGATCTCGGCGTCACGAGTTTGAGTCCCACCTTGGGTGTAGGGATTACTGAAATAAATAAATAAACTTTAAAAAAAACCCCACTACATGGCCCCAGATAACATTTTCCTTCTCTCTCTCTCTCAAGCTCTCACTCTCTTTATTTTATATACTAGCTGTTGCTTTTCTCTTTGTCTATATGCCTCAATGCTTCTAAGCTGGTGCCTTGTTTTGTATAATCACATTAAAGTCTGAAGTTTGCTATGGCTTCCCACAGAGTAGAGAACACAGATTTGGAGATATATATATATATATATATATATATATATATATATATATATAATTTCCCCAAATATTTTATAATGAAAATGTTCATTTTACAGCAGACCCCCTGCAGGAGGTCGCCTTTACAGATGATCCCATCTGCCCTCCCGCCCCCGCCCCCCCAATGGTCCCCACATTCTGGTATTGAGGCCTTTGAGTAATCCCTCCCCTTGAGAGTGGGCTGGACCTAATCACCTGCTTCTAATGAATAGAATATGGCCAAAGTGATGAGGTGTTGCTCCCAAGATTAGGTTACAGAAGGCTGACTTCTGTCTTGCTAGCACTCTCTCTCTCTCTCTATCACTGTATCACTCCTATGGAAGCCAGCTGCCATGTTGTGAGCCATCCTATGGAGAGGCCCATGTGATAAGGAACCGAGGGAGGTCTGTGGTCATCAGTGCATGAGGAATTGAATCCATCCAACGACCTTTTGAGTGAACTTGGTCCACCCCCCCAGTAAACCTCATGAGAGACTCTGATCTGGAAGACCCAGCTAAGCCACACCCACATTTCTGATCACAGAAACTTTGAAATAATAAGTGGGTGCTGTTTTAAGATACTAACTTTTGGAGTATACAGCAATAGATATCATCCACCCCCTCATATCTATATCTTATCATTAACCTCTTACTACACTTGCTTTATCACTACATTTGCTGTATCTATTCTTTGATCCATCCTTCTATTTATCCATCAGCCCGTCTTATTTGTTTGTTTTATGGCTACATATCTTTTTCACTTCTAGATTGATGGCTATGTTCCAGATGCCGGAGGATGTCAGAACACTGACCTTTGGATAATTAAAGTAATAGGGTATTTGATTCTTCCTAAATTATGAGTCAAATACTACTAATCACATAATGCAGGGACATTGTCCAATAATTTAACCTTGAAAATGAGTCTCTTGCCTCTAAGCCATCGTTCCCAGTCTGCCTTGTGAATCTTTTTATAGTTCGTTTACTTATTTATTCATCTTCCAACATTCCATATTAAGATGTTGCCATCTTCCAGTGCTTTAGCCAAAATTTTCATTTTATCATTCTGTTCCAATTACTATTGTTGCATAACAAACTACCCAAACTACCCTGTGAAAAACCAACCATTCATTTACTATGCTCAAGGATTCTGTGAGTCAAGAATTTGGACAGGGCACAGTAAGGATTGCTCCCCCTTTTCTGGGGCCTCAGCTGGGAAGACTCCTATAACCAGGGTAACTTAAACAGCTGGGGACAGGAACTTCCTCACTCACATCTGACACCTAGGCTGCAATGTCTGCAAGGGTAGGCTTAGCTGGGACTGTTGACCAGAGTACTTCCATGTGGCCTATCACTATGACTTGGATCTCTTACGATAAAAGAGAGAGCATCCTAAGATCAGCTCTCAAAGAAAGCAAATGTTTCAAGAGAGCGGGGCAGAATCTACATAGACTTTTATGACCTTGTCTTGGAACATAGAGTCACTTTTGCTATACTCTAATTGTCAAAGATGTTGCAAGCCCACCCAGACTCAAAGAGAGGGGACACGGACCCAGTATCTCAACGAGAAGAGTGTCAAAGAATTTGCAGCCATGTTTAACAACCACCAACCATCTTAATTTCTCTTAACTGTTCTCTGTGCCTACTAAAGGAGTAGAATAACTCAGAAGATGCTGCCAAAATTGTTCACACACCACTTTCAGACCATCACTGGAAACAATAGTTGACTCAGTAAACAATGTAATTTCCTAACTACAACTGTTATATGATACTCGAGAAAAATTGACAGAAGTAACTGATGACTCCTTTGTAAATTTGGGAATAAAAAGTTGTTGACATTACAGAGCATGTTACCATCTTTCATTCTCTCAACTGCCAAGAAAGCCACAGCTGAAACGTAGAAAACTTCTCCCTTAAATCATATGTCTATGGGTCCTTAAAGTGTATGTGTATGTAGGAATTTCACTATGCCTTTCATGTCTCTCTTTTCAGTTATAAACCTGCTCATTCAATGGCTTGACCCATATCCTCTTATTCAAATAGCCTCTTCAAAAACATTTGTTGAATGAATAGTCGAATAGATGAGTGAATGAAAAAATAAATAACTGATCCTTTACACACCTGAAAAGATATCCAGTGAAAGAAAATTATTGAATTTGGGGTCTGGAAATGGAGAACTTTCTCCAGATATGAAGAGCAAATTCTGGATTAAAGAGATGACTATGTTATTAGTTTAGTCACCCATCCATCTATCCATCCATCCACCCATCCACATTTAATATATATTTGGAACTTAAGTGTAATCAGACAGATGGCTGTGAACAAGTAAAATATCTGGTTTATATAATGAAAATATATACTAAGTACGATGAAGGAAAGGCCAGGGTGTTCTAAGGGATAATGTGAAGCCCTACTTAAATTAGATGGCCAAAGAAGGCTTTTCTGGGGAGGAGACATTTAAACTGAAATCTAAAGGATGGGAATGAAAGTTAAGTGAAGAGCAGAATAGAGACAAACAGAAAACAACATGTGTGATGTCCCAGAGGTAGGAAAGGCATTTGGAGTATAGCTGGATTATAATGGTCGAGAGAGAGAGAGAGAGAGAGAGAGGAAGACAGAGAGACAGAAAGAGAGGTACTAGACAAAGTATGAGCTAGGGGAAGAAGGTGGGAAGGTTTTAAGCAAGGGAGTGATACGATCCGTTTTCTATGTTTCAGTGAATGTTTTGTCTGCTATATGCATACCGGAGTACAAGGGTAAGGGGGAGAGCATTGCTTGCCTTTTCACACTTTTAATGAGGTCTCTCAATAAAAATAACTTATTAATATTTTATTTTATTGTTTGGTGCTTTTTGTATTCCATTTAAAATTACTTTTAATCTTCAGCTTTTAAAGATACTCTCCTATATTAATTTCTAACAGGTTTATTATTTTGCCATTCACATTTAGCTCTACAACACATGAATTGATTTTCTGTATAAATGAGGGACAGGCCCAATTTCATTTTTTCCCCAAATATATATCCTATTGATGCATTACCATTTATTGGAAAGGCTCTGCTTTCTCTAGTGCTCTATAGTGACCTTTTCCATAAAACAAATGTCCATATATGTGTGGGTCTATTTCTGGGCTTTCTATTCTGATCACTTTGTTTGCTTCACTATGTGTTCGTACCACACTGTTTTAGTTAATGGTACTTTTATAACAAGTCTTGATATCCAACAAAGCAAATCCTCCCATGTTGTTCTTTTCAATGCATATTCTTGGCCCTGTGCATTTTTATATAAATTTTAGAAGCAGCTTTGAGGTTCTACACACACACACACACACACACCTGTTGAGTAGAATTGGCATTGAAACTATAGATCGGTTTGGGGAGAATTAATATATTTACAATATAGGGTCTTCCATTCCATGAACATGGAATATCTCCCCATTTATTTCCATATTCTTCAACTTCTCTCCATATTGTTTTACAATTATCTGCACAGATGACTTGCACATTTTTGTTAGAGTTATTCCTAGGTTTTGTATTCATTTAATGCTATTTTAAAGGATATCTATTTAAAAGCTGTATTTATCTAGAAACACAATTGATTTGTGAGTATTGTTTTTGAATCTAGTAAACCTAATAACTCTTATTAATTCAAATAATTTATCTGTAAATAATTTTGGATTTTCCATGTATGTAATTATATCATCTGTGAGTAATCGTTTTGTTTCTTTCTTTAAAATCCTTATACTTTTCTTTTTTTCTTGCTTTACTGTGCTGACTAGGAACTCCAATACAATGTTGAATAGAAGTGGTGATAAAAGACAGTCTTTGTCTTCTTTATCACAAAGTGAAAGATTTGAGTGTTTCATCATTGTTTGTGGTAGGTTTTTTTGAAACACTGTCAGATTTAGAAAGCTCTCTGCCACTTAAGAGGTTTTGATGCTTTATCACAAATATATGTTGGGTTTTATCAAACATGATTTCCTCATCAATTGATAAAATCATGTGATTTTTCTCCTTTATATTAATTTAATAGTAATTTTCTCTATATTAATAATGAATTACATAAATTAATATTTTATGTTAATGTTGAACTAACTTTGCATTCTTGAGATAAACCCAACTTGATTATGGTGTATTTTTTTTCACATACTGCTGGGTTTGGTATGCTAGTATTTGTTGAAGATTTTTGCATCTGTGGCTATGAGTGAGATTGACATATAATTTTTTGTACTGTACTTGTCAGGTTTTATATCATAGTTATATCTTCATGAAATAAGTTTGATGTAGATCCTGTTTTTTCCCCTTGAATATTTTGTGTAACACTGAAATAATTTCTTTTTTTTTTAGATTATTTATTTATTTATTTATTTGAGAGGGAGAGAGAGAGAGAGCGAACGAGAGCACAAGAGCATGGGGAGGGAGAAACAGACCCCTTGCTGAGCAGGGAGCCTGACACGGGGCTCGATCCCAGGACCCTGGGATCATGACCTGAGCCAAAGGCAGATGCTTAACTGACTGAGCCACCCAGGTGCCCCACTGAAATAATTTCTTAAAGGTAGAATTCCCAGCTCATGTAGAGCAGCTCTGGCTGCATAGCCACTTGATGACCTATGGTCAGGCACTTATCTCTACCAGGGCCCAGTAGCATACCAGGGACTATCTTTTGAAATGTATATAATTCTCCACCATAGATGGCATGGCCTTGCTGTAGAACCCTAGAGGTCTTCATTGTGATTCTCCTATGTGGGCTTCTGTAAACCCAACTGACACAAGAGGCTTCCATTTGCCCTTCTCCACTATGGGTACCTCTTGTATCACAGGCCAAGAAACCAATGTGGGTCTCGTGCCAAATACCAAGTATGTCCATTCTCATTATACACTTGGAGACCAGGGGAATGATCGTCACATGAGTCTGTGGATCCAGTGGACACATTGTGAGCCAGACTTGGGCCATGACTACATTTATTATCTTCATATGCCCCTACTTTAAGGATTGTGATGATGCTTTCAAGTACCCAGGTATCCATTCCATGGATATCAATAGAAACTTGAATTCTGCAAAACATTTAGATATTCCCCTCTCATGAGTATACAATTACCAAGTAAATGGCCATTCTTTTTTTTTTTAAGAAAACCCAGAGGAACAATTACCAAATATACATGCATGGTGCTGCAGGATCCTCCCTCTTGGAGACCCTTCATTCAGGTCTGAAAAGTAGCTCAGGTCTGGAAACTAGGCAAGGGATTTTGACATTTTTGTTGTTGACTGCCCACATCCTCTTGCACCCATCCTGATTTCCTCTGATCGTGTAGATTGAGTGCTACCTTTGCTGGCTAACCCTCTATCTTGTCTCTAGGGAGCCTGTGTTTTGTTAGCTATCTCCATAGCTCTCTATGGGTCAGGCCCTCCTGGCAACTCTGATCTTGCTCCTCACTACAGTGATTGCATGCATATGGTTTCTGATGCTAACATGTCACCACCTGGCCTCTATTTATGTCTGCATTGCTGTCAGTGAATGCAGCTCTACGATTACCTCTTTTACCATCTTCCCTGTCCTATAAGGGAGATCCACCACTGACCTTCTTAGTGATGTTAGTACCCCTCTCATGGCTGTTTTCCTGATGGCCTGGGGAATGGCATATACTCCAGGCCCTCCTGTAGAATATAGTTGTCCAGTAAGTCATCCAGACTTCCATGGAATAGCTACTCTAGTATGCCCACTTCTAGGAGCCTTTAATCCTTTTTTTCCTATTGTCTGCCTTGACAACTCTGGCATTTCTACCTGGCTTGGTGTGGACCATTGCTCTTTCCTTATTTCTAAGATTCATCCCAAGCAGCATTTTCACATGGTCTCCGGGGGTCCTTGCCAGGTTTCCTATATTTCTAGTGAGAGCTCCCATGTCAGTATCTTTTATCCATTGTTATGTTTGGCTCCCTCTTGACCCAGTACACTCAGGATTCAGACCCAGGCACATTCTCCTGTCTCCTGCTGGTCCATGCTGGCTAGGTCCAGCTGCTTCTGTGAGGTCAAATCCCTTTCCTTCCTTAGCAGGCCTAGCACTTCCTCCAGCCAGATTATAGTATGACATAATCCTAGCTATTGGGCAGGAGCAGAGGCAGATGCAGATCCCAAGGGAGCATGTGTCACCTTCAGGGACGAAGCCTGTGCATCACCCTCAAGAAAGGAGGGAGCATTTCTAGAAGAGTAGGCTTCTTCTGCAGATGCAGAGGTTTCAGGGGAATCCCGAGGATTCCAGATTTTTAGGTGCATCAGCTCAGGTGCCACATGCCATGATTTGGGACCCCATTCTTCCCCAATCAGGGCTAACAGAAATGTGGTTGGGGGTATGAGCTTCTTTGGAGCTCTGCTACTCTGATGACTGATTTCTAGGCATGGACCTCAGCTTTCTCGGTTCTCTGGATACAAGAGATGAGAACTTCTTTACCTCCTACAAGGGAAGCCCTCTGTTTTTCACACTTAGCTTTTAATTGCCAATTAATCACTCACAGCCTTTGGTTGTCTTTCTCCAAAGCATCAATCATGCTTAGCAAAGGCCACCCAATTCCACTCTTGCGAGTGAATTTCCTTCCACAAGTATGACATCGCAGGTCCCACAGGTACAAATATTAACAACTGAATTGTTATCTTGTCCTGGAGCTATTCCAATGCCACCTATGTCCCAGAGAAAGGGGCCTTGGTGCCATCTGTCTGACAGGTGTCTCAGCTCCAGAATGCTGTCTTAGTGTTTGCTTCCTCAGATGACTGGACCAGCTTCAGCAGTTTGAGTTACATTGGATTCTGACGTGGAAATTAGGGCATCAGAATACTAGGGAATCCTCTTGTGATCAAGTGCTCTTATAGAATGGCGGGAAGCAGGACTGGACAAAGGGAGACACTGTGCTGTGACACCTGCTCAGTCAAAGCTTTAGTCACTCCCTTCACGAATTCTGAGGCTGGAAAGGCCCTTCACATTGCAGTGATGTGGCTGTGTCCTTGAACTTCACTAATGATGAGTCACTGCATGCAGGCTACCCCTGAGGTGTGGTCTTTCCAGTCAAGGTCAAGTGCCAGCACCATTCTTAGCAGCTGGGGAAATAAGTTCTCCTAAAGGAGAGTCTGGATGGCATATCATAGCATTCATACAGTATGTGTGTGTATACAAAATTAGCTAGAGGTGTCAGGGGAGGCCTCTTGGGGGTGATATTACTAGGGGTGAGGCCTGATTAGCAAGAAGAAGCCAGCCCTGTACATCTCATCAGGAAGAGTGTTCCAATTTCAAGGTACCAGGGGCTCTGAGGTAGGAGAAGTCCAGCATGTTTACGGAACAGAAAAAAGGCCAGTGGTTGGAGCATGCTAAGTGAGGGGAGGAATGCCCCCAGATGACTATGGAGAGATGAATGGGGGCCAGCCAGGTCATGCAGGACCTTGTAGGTCACAGGAGAAAGCCTGATTTTATTCTAAGTGTAATGAAGCCAGTGGAGGGATTTAAGGAGGAGAGGGGTAAGTAGTTTTAGGCCTGTTTTATCAAGATAACTGTAGCTGCAGTGTTGAGAACAGGCCAGTGATTCCCAAACTTCATTGCATACTGGAATCACCTGGGGATCATTAAACATGCTAATGCCTGGCCCCCACCTCCAGGCTTTCTGATTACATTAGTTTGGAGTGTGACACGGTCACAGGAAGTCTCACGAGCTCCCCAAATGACTCTAATGCACAGTGAATTTTGGGAAGCAGTAGAGTAGATTGAAGGAGACCAAGGGCAGAAGCTGGAAGACCAGTTGAGGAGACTGTTACAGTAATCTAGGCAAGAGATGGTGCAGCCCTTGACCAAGATGGTAGCAGTAGTGGTGGCTCCAAGCGGTCGTATCTTGGCTATCTTTCTGACCTCTTCTCCTACCTTTCCCTCACAACTGCCATGCTGCTCTTCTCACTATTCCTGGTCTCACCAGCTCATTTATGCCTCTACCTTTGCCCCTGCTTGGTCATCTGACTGGAACACTTTCCCAGACCTTCGCAAGGCTTGCTCCCCTGCCACATTCACCCTTCTGCTCAAAAGTCACCTCTTCAGAGACGCTCTTCTTGACCACTCTTATCTTCAAACAGCACTTCTACCCCCAACCTCACTATGTCACTCATGGACCCCTTACCCTGGTTCATGCTGCTTCATAGTGCTTATCACCCCTTGATATTATATGTTCATGTGTTTGTTATTTGTCTCTCCTCCTAGACTGCAAGCCCCAGGAGGGTAGGGTCTTTGTCCAATTTGTTCACCCCTGTCCCAGGTGGGAGGATGCATAACTAGCTTCTAGAAAGCTCAGGGCACATGTCACCCTGCTGCCTGATGCAATGGGGGATTTATCATTTTTACTGCAGTGTTCTTTGTGCATATACTTGAATGTCCTGTCAACCACAGGAGTGAGATTACAAATGAGTGTTCTGTGCCTGGGGTTAATTGATGTCCCTGGTCTGCCTCCCTTCATTCTCCCATCCTTCAGCCCAGCACTCAGAGCCCCACTCCTCCTCTCTTTGGCCTTGGGGCCCCACATGTTTATCTAAAGGATATTGATATAGATCAGAGCTCCTTTAGGAGTCATATCTATAACTAAATGTTGACACCCAACCTGATTAAATTCCAAGCCGTCGAGCATTTCCAGTCTAGGGTCTTTCCTCCCAGTGTCTGTGTGCTGGGCTTTTCCCCACAAAGGACAGCAGTAGCCCCTGGCTAAGATCTGATTTATGGGATCTCATTTTTAGAATCTGCCCAGCCCCCACTTGAAGAAGGCAGGGTACATTTCACCTCTTGTGACTACCATGGAACCATATATGATTTTTCATATTTAGGAGATGAGGCAAGTTATACGGCCATTTTTCAATTGCCATCTCATGAGTTAGGAAAATAGTGGCCATTTATTAAACATCTTCTCTGTGCCAGGGACTGTGCCAGATGATTTTCTGGATGTACTCATCTAATTTGCAAAACAAACTGGGAGTTAGATGTCCATTTCACAGGTGAGGAAAATGAGGTGTAGGCTGGTGAAGGAATTTGTTGTAACTTTCCCAGCTAAGAGGGAGAGTCTCATCTTGGCCAAGTCTCACTGGGTTCCTAATAAATGTTTTTTGGATGACTGACAGAGGAGTGGGACTGGGATGTGAAGCTGGGCCCACCCAGTCCTGAATCTCACACTCGGTCCAGCTAGACAAATGGCTGGAGAAACACCACGGTCAAGGGGCAATGCATTAAGGAGGCCTGCCACCCTTTATTTTGTACATCCAAATCAATCATTATGCCTTCACTTGACAGTCATTATACTTTTTGGCATTGGTTGACTGAGAAAATGCAGAATAAACTACTTTAGTTACATTTTTAAAATAAATTTATATTATAATATAGACATTATATATAATACAGAAATTAGAAAATTGTGACGTGCGTGGAATAATGATCCAATATTTATATGCTTCACGTATGCTAACTTTTTTGTGAATATTATTATTCATGCCTATTATATAGGTGAGGAAGCAGACATGGCAAAGTGAGAAACTGTCAGAACTGAGATTTGAACCCCGGCAGTCTAGCTCCATAGTCCCTGCTCTTGACGACTATACCATGGCACTTCTAGGAAGCATCTGGACCATTTATTTAGTCTGGGATCGAGGCCTGCTTTCCATGCTGAACCCTCTGCATTAACGTGGAAGCCCCTCAAAGACGCATGGTTTTGCAGGTTGGGAAACACTGGTCTAGCATGCAGGCCAGTGGATCTTTCTCTTGGGCACCTCTGGCCATCTTTCTCTACCACTCCCTCTGTGCCCAGCACAGTGTCAGGCACATAAATGGTATGCAAATGTGTGTGGGACGAATGAGCAAGTGCAGGGGATGGGACAGAGTCATGAATGATAGATGAATGTCCCCAGTCAAGGAAGCTGTTGTGGCTCTGTCTGGGGCTGTCCTCAGCAAAGGTTAGCGATCCCAGCTGGAAGCCATCCTGAGAGCTGCTGGCCCCAGTATCAGCAGAATTGGTAGCCCGGGAGGCCCACCGGTGATGCCCAAGACTCTGGCCCCACACTTCGTCCCCAGTCTTCTCTCTTGTTGGAGCCTCTCCTCCTGGTCTGTTGGGGTCCATGTTGTGCTGCGTTTGAAGGCACAGGTGATTCAAGTGGCCTTTCAAAGTGACACTAGACATCCGATCTTACCTGTGTCATCTGAGACAAGGAGTAATATGCCCTAACAAAGAATGAAAAATGGGTGAATGGCTGGGTAGTGGGACCTGTGCCTAGAGTGGCTCTGGGTCCCTGACATCCCCCACCTGTTCTGGGCTGAGGGACATCCTCTGGGCCCATCACCAGCCCACTGTGGCCAGCTACTTGCAGCTCCTGTGGATGCTTCTGCAAATAAAGGGTTATTTATTTATTTATTTTTTGTATTGTGCTAGAACACAGATAACATGAAAGCCACCCTCTTCACACATTTGTGCACAACCTGGTCTTGTTAACTGTAGGCACGATGCTGGCCAGCAGACCTCTAGAGCTCTTTCATCTTGCATGACTGAAACTATAACCTTTGCACAGGACTCCCCATCTCCTCTCCCCACACCTCCTGACAACCCCCATTCTGTTCTCTGCTCCCATGAATTTGTCATTCTGTGTCTGGCTTATTTCACTTAGCATCATGTCCTCGAGGTTCATCCATGTTGTCACATAGAGCAGGATTTCCTTCTTTCTTAAGTCTGAATAATACACCACTGTATGGCTAGACCATTTTTTTTTTTTTGATCTGTTCATCAGTTGTTTCTACCTCTTGGCTATTGTGAATAATGCAGCAATGAACATGGGAGTGCAGCTAGCTCTTGGAGATCCTGTTTTCAATTCTTTTGAATATATACCCAGTAATGGAATTGCTGGATCAAATGCTAGTTCCATTTTTAATTTTAGGGGGAACCTCCATACTGTTTGCCGTAATGGCTGTTCCAATCTACATTCTCAGCCAACTGTGTACAAGGGTTCCAAGGTCCCCACATCCCTGTCAAAGCTTGTTTTCTGGGGTTTTGTATCTGGTTTTGGTTTTCTTAATAATGACCATCCTAACAGGTGTGAGCTGGGTTACCTTTTTTTGTTTGTTCGTTTTTTGCATGTTGCACTCCTGCAAGATCCTTAAAAGCAAGAGAGACAAAGCACCAGTGTAGACACCACATGATTTAAAGGCTTTGTTTGCCTTTGGGAGGGATTCCTGTTTGTTCTTCTGCCTTCTCAGTTTGGAGCATATTTGTTGTAAGAAGAAATGGGTTTACTTATTCCTGATCAGAATCTGTTGCACTCCAGAGATTCCTGCACTTATGGGAACTGGTCTCTCCAATGAGAGAGAGCTGGCGTGAGGGCTGGGGGCAGCTACTGGCCCAGGCTGCCTCAGAGACCGTTGCCTGATGACTGGCGTTTAGCGGTCTTTTCAATTTCATGGGTCTGCTCCTATTGGCGAGCAGTGGTAACGTTAGTGGTTCACGAACCAGGTAACTGACGAGTCATACCGCAGAGGCCCTAAAGCGTTACAGCACCCCAAGTGAGCTCCGCCATTCTCTCATGTGGTAGGTCAGCCAGGGCTGCGTGAGTCCAGCATGCATAGGTCTCAGTGCCCCATGAAGAAACCACTGGGACGGTATGCCATAGATGAAGGACTAGGAAGGCTGATTCATCTAGGGCTCCCAGGAGTGCTGGCACAGGTCCAAATCGAAATGCCTGCCACAGTGTCTATCCTGCCACTGCCAAGCCCATGGTCACGATGCTTCGGCTCTGAACACTCAGAGGGGACAAAATCCATCTCCCTCCAAACTTCAGAAGTTCCTGCTTAAGCCATTAAAGACAATGCTGAAATGTAAGCCGACTTGGATACACTGGTATGGAGCGGAACCCTCATGCTCATCCTCAGCCTTGGCAGAAGCTGAGCAGAGGAGGCAGTGCAGAAAGAAACTCCTCCAGAGTCAATTCCCGGCGGGTGCAAAACGCCCGTGTCTGTAGTTGGGTCACTTTCAGCTTGGAGCGACTATGAAAGAAATAGATGATATGGCTTATGTTCCACAGGGCAGGCGAGAGCTCTGATGTTCAACTAGCAAGTTAGGAAAGGGAAGGTATGAAAGGAGCGGCTTGTGGTGCCCTGAATGTACGATCCTCCAGAACATGTGGTCATCAGTGTTTGAAATCTGCCTTCTCAGATCTCCGTGGCTGTTGAGATTGATGGAGAGAAAACAGGCAAGTGAGGTTTCCTCTGGGGTCCTGCACATCCTCTGCTACTTTGGGAGTCTGACCAGCATATTTTGCTCATTCCCTCTTCCTCATGTTAGAATTGGGGAGTGCTTGGGGCACATCCACATGTTGCTGAATCCTTCACAATTATAAAAAGGTCCTAAGGGCCTTTTGATGTCCTCCCAATCTACAAAGCCTCTGCCGAACCCTTTCTTCTGACTCAGGAGCAGAATACACCACAAACTCCAGCAGGTCACGGTCTCATTTCAGAACTTAGAAGTCAAGAGTATTCAAAGATTTCAACTCTGGCAGGCAGCCCGTACTGCCTCCTTGCAGGGCTGCCCTGGGTTTCAAGGTATGGCTTCAACTGGAAGGTGAAAGGATGAGTTTCAGATGCAGACCGGAGGCGCCAGCAGCCAGGGTCCTGGTTTGGCATGTGTGCCACCCTTGGGCGTCCCCGCAAGCCAGCGCGGGACCCGCTGGGAGGAGCGTCCCGAGAACCACGTGCTTGTTTGCTATAGGCTTAAGGGCATCTACCTATGTCTCCACGTCTTTCCCGTGTGAAATCGGATGAGGGAGTCAGAGAATTGTCTACAGCTGGGCAGCAGCACAGCCATGGGACTCAAGCCCTCTTACTTCGAGGTCTGGCACTCGCCACAGGAATTCTGATTCCAGAGGCCAGAGGGGGTAGGGACAAAACCAATGACATACTTTGCAAGGCTGAGTGTACAATGAAAACGCAGGCCCCTGTTAAAAAATTATTACAAATTTCAATGCTCCAACAGCAAGAGCCTCAAATCCAGTACACGGAGCCTTTCTAAGGGGCAGCCTGGGCAAACTTGCTGTCAGGTCCCCATTGAGCCGGCTCTGGCTACAAGAAGCTTCCAGCCTCTTTGAGGAGACACCACGTGATCGTGTCCTGTCTACACAACTCCCTAGGTAGAGGGTTGTCCATTTGGGTTTATGCGCCTAAAGGAAAGGCATGGTGGGCTTCTCCGCAGGCCTTATGTTCCTAAGACTAGCAGGTTCAGCCAGCCTGCCCAGTCTCTCCTGGGCACACAATCTTTTGGCTTAGTGGGGCTTCCAGGGTTTCTTTTTTTTTTCCCCTGGGTTTCTTTTGGAACACCCACTTCCTGGTTTCCACCCATTGCTCACTCACCCAGGATACATCACACTGTTTAAAATTGTAAAAGACACAAAAAAACACACCATAAAATAAATCAAAAGACAACTAACAAACTGGGAAAATATATTGTAACTTAGATCTCTGATTAGGGCTAGTATTAAGGCTAATATTCCTTATATTTAAAGATTGAAAAATCATTGGATGAAGAACCCAAAACCTGATTGAAACATGTGAAAAAATACAGACAATTCACAAGAGGAATATAGAACTGGCCCTTAACCATATTAAAAGCTGTTTCAGGGGCACCTGGGGGGCTCATTTAGTTAAGCATCTGACTCTTGGTTTTGGCTCAGGTTCTTATCTCAGGGTCCAGAGATCAAACCCTGTGTTGGGCTCCATGCTCAGTGGGGAGTCTACTTAAAGATTCTTTCCCTCTGCCCCTCTCCCCACTCAGGTGTGCCTGTGCACTCTCTCTCTCTCTCTCTCAAATAAATAAATAGATCTTTAAAAAAAAAAAAAAAAAGCTGGGAGCGCCTGGGTGGCACAATCAGTTGAGCATCCAACCTGGTTTCAGCTCAGCTTGTGATCTCATGGTTGTGGGATTGAGCCCTGTGTGGGGCTCCATGCTCAGTGCAGAGTCTGCTTGGGATTCCTTCCCTCTCCCTCTGCCCCTCCCACTCACGCTCTCTCTCTCAAATAAATCAATAAATCCTTTAAAAAAAAAAGCTATTTCACCTCACTGAGGTAAGAAAAATACCAAACAAAACAAAACAAAACAAAACAAAACAAAACAAAAAAACCCCTATCCTGAGAAAAGGAAACCAACCCAAAACTGACACAGATTCTAGAATTAGCAGACAGGAACACTAAAATAGTTATTATAAATGTATTCTTTATGTTCAAACAGTTTAGTAGAATCATAGAAGACATAAAAAGGACCCAAATTATTTATATCTATCTATCTCCTAAGATACATATCTTAGGAAGAAAGTGGCCTAAACAGTGTTGGGTTTGTGGCCTCCAAAAATACCATTACTTTAGTCCTTTGGACTGACTTTTACTAGGGTGAGAAGTTTGGTTTTTTTGAGGGCTGCGAGTTGCTGACACAACAGGGTGGGGTATCACAAACTCCTCTGTGAGGTAGGTGACCTGCAGGCAGTGACTTTGTGTGCCTTTTTGGGGATTGGGACTGCTGTCCCACACATACCACCTCTCCCCAGCTAGGGCCACACCTCTATACACACAAAGAAATACCAAGTTCTTCTGTGGGAAGCTCATCTTTGGTGCTCAGTCCTGACCCAGTCTTTATCCCCACTTTCTGGCTAACTGGACCTTCTGGGGTCTAACCCCCAACCCCGCAACACCCTGCTCCCTCCCTTGCAAGCCTGCCTCTTCCCTTCCTTCCCCACTCCCCACTATCAGAGAACTCACAGAGACACACAAATTTTTGTAGCAGGTTGGTTTTATTTTAATTTTGACGAATGGTATACCCCATTGGTGTAAAATTCGATGCCTACACCATTGGTCATTTCTCAGCGCCGGACCTCAGAGACTTGGCACGTAGCTCTGAGGTCTCTGGCCTCCCTCTGGGGTTACTGACTGCCCGGGTAGGCACGAGAAGTGGTGGGTTTCTCCACCGTCTCTTGGTCACACCCTGGCTCATTTTGATTCAGCACTTGATTCATTCTACAGTAGTGGCCGAAGAGTTTTGACTCTCTCGATTTCTTATCTTTCCTTGAGGTGGTAGAAGTTTTGGGAGAGGTCTTTTTTGTCAAGTTCCTTCGAGGGTGTTTTTTTACGCTCATGGTTGTTTTGGTCACCTGGAAGGACAACAGAGTGATCACAGAGGGGTACTGGTTTGGGAGAACAGGGTGGAGGGTGGATGGGAATGGGGGCTTCAGGAGAACGAGTATACTTGAAGAGGGGGTGTGTGCCAGGCAAGGAGAGGGGAAGAGTCTTGTGGGGTGTGACAATGGGACGAGCTTGAGTGGGGTCATCTTACCTTGCCACTGTCTCTGGACCTGGCTTGACAGGATGTCTTCACGTGTTTTCTCCCTCTGCTGCTTGAGGTAGGTTGCTGTGTAACAGTGTTAGAAGCCAGCGGAGGTTGTGTCTTCCTGGTCACCTTAGCCATTTCGAAGACTTGCAGTGGTATACCCCAGAGCACCTGAGCAGCCCTATATATACCCCTCCCCAGGGCAATGATGGGCCACACCCTTAAGCTTTGTGTGGTCATCAAGTCACTCCCCCAGCCAATGGTGGCTCTGGGGGGGCAGACCAGACATCACAAAGCACCATTCTGACATCTTCATGGATAGGAGGGCATGAAGTGCAGGTGAGGCTCAGATGTTCTGGTGGGAGAAAGGGGCCACTTCTTTATCACCCCCTAAACAGCCTTCCAGACTCACCTGCCACCCCCCTCATCTCCACAAGTCAGTTCTGCTGGGTCACCTGGCTGGATGACCTGTCTCCTCCATGCCTTTTTTACAGAGTAATCCTTTTCGGTGACTCATTCTGTTGTCTCTCGCCCACCATCACCTAGATTTGTTATGTCTAACCGAAAATCCATGCGAGGTAATGTGGTCACATTTAGCTTTCTGTGGAGATGTGACTCATCCCATTTCCTGACTACAAATGACTCTTATGCACCAGGAAACTTTCCCATCCCACCTGCTTTGTCCGGCGTCCATGTAGCTCTGCTCCGTTTTCCATTTTCCAGTCTGAAATCGCTGCCTTTAGGCTGTCAGACTTCAGCAAATAGACCTGCCCCACTGAACATCCCAGTCTTGTTTCAAATCTGGGGGTCAGGCTCGTCTCATTGGGTATAGTTCCTGACTTGGGTGTTAAGCCTGTAGGGGATGAGGCAGGTATCCACGTGCCAGAAGTGCTGGGTGATGGCACGCAGGAAAGTACAACCTAGGACTGACGAGTGTTCAGGTGGAGGTGTATGTCTTAGCTTAGCCACAGATGCATGAGCCTCACGTGCACAGGTCTTCTCAACATGTGTCCTCATAGACCACTTTTCTCATCTGACTTTACTGTTGGCACTGTTGGCATCCTATCTCCTTTGGAGCCTATATCACAGCTGAGACATAGGTCAAGTTCATTTCTATGAAGGAGCCCAATAAGCTTCCAACCTCTTGAGGGAGACATCATGTCATCAAGTCCTGTCCATATAGTTCCCAAGTTGAAGGTCTCCCATTCAGGTTGTTGGCTCTGGAGTAAAGGGGAAACAGGCCGTGGGCCTCACTGCAGGCCCTGTGTTCCTAATTGACTAGTGGATTCAGCCAGTCTGAGGTGCTGACCCAGACACACAGCCTTTAGGCTTAGCGGGACTTCTGGGGTTTCCTATGAAGCACTCACTTCCCAGTGTCCACTGATTACTGACTCACCCAGGATGCATCACACTGCTTAAAATTAAAAGGCAGAACAAAGCACACCATACAAAAATTCAAAGGATAGTGGGCAAAGTAGAGGGTGGGGAGTGCAATCTAGGTCATTAATATCACTAATATATAAAGCCTCTTCCAACTTTTAGAACAAAGATCCAAAACCTGAGAGAAAAAATGCGAAAAAGATACAAGCAGACAATTTATGAGAAAGATGTAGCACTGGCTTTTGCCGTATTAACAAGCTATTTAACCTCACTAAGTTAAGAAAAATAAAATTGAAACTCCCTTGAGAAATCAAAACTGCCCTAGAATTGGCACAGATTTGAGAATTAGCAGACAAGAACATTAAAATAGTTATAACTTTATTCCATATGTTCAAAAATTTAGCAGAGATAGTCACTAAAAACTGGATGCAAACAAGACAACCTTCAATAAGTAAATGGATCAATAAACTGGTCCATCCATACAAATGAATACTACCCAGTGATGAAAAGGCATAAGGTATGAAGGAGACAAGTCTGAAAAGGGGACACACTGTATGATTCCATTTCTGTGACATTCTGAAAAAGATAAAACAGAGACAGAAAACAGATCAGCAGTTGCCAGAGGTTTGGAGAGGAGGTAGCACTGAATAGGTGAACCACAAGAGATTTCTTAGGATGGTGAAATTATTCTAATACCGTGGTTGTGGATACACAACAATATGCATTTGTCAAAACCCATTGAACTTCACAGCACAAAGTATAAATCTTCAAGAGTCAGTTGGGTGATCATGAACCCCAAGGGGCAGACCATGACATAATAATGTAACTGTATCACAGATGTATGATATCACTTCACTGAACAGGGTGGGGTACAAGGGTGCTGGCCTAAGTCAGTTTGGAAATGAGTGACAATGTTAAGTCTAAAGACAAAAGGAACTGTACATAAATACTGTATTCTAGTTGGTGAAGTTGTTTCCCGTTGTCTGGGTGGAAAATTTGGAAATCACTGTACATGTATGATAGGATCGAAAAAATAAGTAAATGGAAGGCAGAGGGTGAGATGCGGGTTGGTCAGTGTTGGAGTGAGAGACACAGACCATCAACGAAGGCAGGCTAGAATGAGCCTCTAGGTCCTAGAGGAGAGTAGAGACGACAATATAGACTCATGTTGAGCTTCATATAGACACAGATGGAGATACAGATACAGATAGATATAGAAATAATTACAGATATGTGTATACACATGGGTTAGTATGCACAGACATTTACCTACCTCTTTCCACTGAGACAGACTAGAAGCAATGACATCCCCATAGCAACAAACATAGCTAGCACAGGGAACTTGGTTTCTAATCCCATTATCTAAAGGAAGAAACCAGGCTCCTCAGAGAAATGGAAGATTCCAGGGCTGGGGAAAGAAATATACAGGAGCAGCCTGGAGCATCCTGGAGCACCAGAGAGTGAGGATGTGATAAAAAACACAAAAGGGTGGTGCATCTCAAAGTGACACAGGGACCACTGAAGGAGCTCCACATGGTCACAGCTAGAATAAACCGAGCAGCAAAATAAATAAAGGAATATTAGATTATATCTCAAGGCATTAAATAACATTCAAGAGTCTATACTGACATAAATAAATGATAAAATCAATACTTAGATGAAGGAGAACAAATAGATCTCCTGTACAAAACAAGTCCAAGTAATTTATGTAGATACTACCCCCTCGAGGAGGCAGAGCATAACTCCCCACCCCTTATGTGTGGGCTGTGTATAGTTGTTTCCTTCCGAAGAGGACGATATGAAGAGGAGAAAGGAGTAACTCTGCAGTGTAGAAACCTGACAAATACTACCTCGGCCAGGTGATCAAGGTTACCATTAATAGTCCATGCTAGTAGCATGCTCCCTTGATGTGATGAAATGGGGAGGACATTTTGCCCCTGTGACTGGTCTTCCTCCCCAAAAGCCAGAGCCCCTGTCTAATCATGAGAGAAATATCAGACAAATCCCAGCTGAGTGTCATTTGACAAAATACCTGACCCGTACTCCATAAAACTGTCAATGTTATCAAAAGCAAGGAAACAAGGAAAGCCTGAGAAACTGTCACAGTCAAGAGAAAGCTAAGGAGACATGACAACTAAATCTAATCCTGGATGGGATCCTAGAACAAAAAAGGAACATTAGGTAAAAACCTAGAAAATCTGAATGAAGTATGGGCTTTAGTAATAATAATGTATCAACATTGGTTCATTAGTTGTAACAAATGTCTCACACTCATATCAGATGTTAACAGTAGGGATGACTGATGGAGTACACAAGAACTCTTTGTACCGCCTAACAATTTTTCTGTAAATTTAAAACTATTCTAAACTTAACCGTCCATTAAAAACACACAAAAAATAAGCTATTTAGCTGTGTTTCCTATGTTCAAAAGTAGCTAGGACACCTATAATCCCCACCTCCATTTTAGAGGGAAGACAAGCAAGGCTTCGGGAGGTAGGCCAGGTAGCCCAACATTATAGAGGCTTGTACATGAGGAACTAAGACTTCGAACCACATCTCTCTGATTCCACAGCCCATAACTCCTGCCTCGGTCTGAATGAAAGGAAGCCAGGTAGTAGAGAAATGCCATGGTATTGTAAGCCACATTTTGTTTGCATGTTTGGCTTATGAGATTGATGGTTCTCCTTCTGGTTGATTTTTTCTTTCTGGATTTCATATTCTGGAAAATCTCTGACAGAACACTCGAAAAGACTGCACTAAATAAGAGAGCTTTTTTGCACAGGGTGAAACTTTTATTCTTCTCCATCTGCCTATTGGGGGAGAACTGAACGTTGATGTGAACACAGCTACAAACTGAGATCTCTTCCAGGCTGGCCCAGGACCAAGAGGTAGGACCCAGAGGTTACCCTCCAAGACTCAACTGGACCGCTCTCCATCCAGAAGGCACCTCTGGCTCCAAAATTTTCTTCTTCTCACATCTTACCACTCAATGTCATCTTTCCAAAAGGAAAGGGAGTTCATGGCCCTCAAATCTCTTCTTTACTTCAAGGTGAATGGTTTCACTTATCCCACATCTGTAATTCCTTCTCCCAGAAGAGAGGAAGGAATATGAAAGGCAACTTGGCCTCTGTCAGAATTGTTTGCCAACTTAGAGAGTTCCTATATCCTCACTCCCCCCTTCCCTCCAGGCCGTCATCTGAGTGGCTTGAGATGGGATGGAGGGAGAATAGGTGGAGAAAGGTACAAGCAGAGATTCGTCAAGGTGGGTGACTCTAACATCACTGCTGTCAGTTTTCTCCTTCCCTCGGGAGACAGTGGAGGCCTTGGAACAACATTCCCACCATCATCGGCACTCACATTTTCTCATTTCCAGATGAGCAAATTGAGGTTCAGAGAGGTGAAATGACTTGCCCAAGGTCACACAACTAAGAAGAGGGACCAAATTCAGAATGGGCCTAGAAGACACTCTAGCAGATGGGCAGAGGACAGAAAGTTGAGGTAAAATCCATGCGCCTTGGTCTCGATTTCCTCAGTGAAGTAGGAACACAGGAGGGAATAGGCGTTGTGACGAGGTTTGGGTGAGCAAGAGAGCCAGCTTGCGGCAAGTGCCAGACAGACATCCAGGAGTGTCCTTGAAGGCATCTCCCATAGCTCAGGGGTGTGAGCGCCGGAGGCAGAGTAAGTGGTGCAGGAGCAGACACTTCCGGGCCCAGTCACCTCTTCTCATCCGTTCAGAAGGAACGGGATGGGGGTGGGGAAGGAAATAATTAAAACCAGTTGTTTGACAAAAGCCATCAGTCGATTATCTGATATTTTTCACTTTTCAGGTGATTTTATTGGCACTTGTGTAGACAGCCCGAGGCCGGGTTTCCGGGCCTGTAATTATACAGGCCACTAAGTCAGTGTTTTCCTTAATTACCCAGGAAATGAAGGAGAAGGAGATTATTTATTTTTCAGCCTGAATTATACAGTCTGAGCTGCCCAAATGCACAGGACATTGCCAGTCCTCTGGAGTTGGCAGCCTGGCTCTGCCTACGTGAGTTGTAGCATCCATGTCAGCTCCCCTCTCCCCCACTAGCCAGTTTGTATTGTGAAATATTTCATTACTTAAACACCTTTTGGCGGGGGGCAAATACATAACTTCTGGGTGCTAAAAAAGGCAATTGATCTCCTGCTCAACGTCAGCCACCTACACTTGTTTTAACTGCCATGGAATCATGATTCAATGAAAGCCTCATAATTTGGCTTGAAAGGTGGTTATGGCCCCTCAGCTGAGTTTGCGTTCCCTCACTCTGCACAATTATGTTGCTATTTCGTAGGCATTTAAATGGAAAAGGGTGTTTATCAAGTGAAGGCAAAAACATGCTATGTGCTAATTTGGCAAAAGAAAATGTGGTTTTTATGTTAAACGTACACACAATTTATGTATCTGTTAACAACAGACAACTTTCAAAGTACAGCTTTATGAAAGTTGAAAATGTCCATTTGTGCAGAAACAATTTCTAGTCTCAGGAAGGAGGAGCTATTAAGAGGCCAAGTTGTGTCATGGACCCTAAACACCGAAGGGACTAAGTGGGACAGCCCGCCCATCAGAGCTGACTAGATAAGCCTCTCGCCTTGCTGCTAGGCCTTGGCCAATGAGCATCTCAATGACCACCATGATGGCCAAGAGGCAAGAGGCCCTTCCTCAAGTTTCTTGGATGAAGTAAGCCCTGTTGTTCTTTCCAGATCCATTGGAAGCGAGGAGGTTCTGGTATTGCCACCACTAAGAAAAACAACAAAAATGATGGAGCTCTCTGGAAAGCAGAATACTGGCCCCCAAAGATATCTATGTCCTAAATCCAGAACCTGTGGATATGTTACCTTTTATGGCTAAAGGGACATGAGTTGTTAAAAGCTGAGAAACTTTCCTGACTGTAGTCAGAAGATGTCATGATGGAAGAAGGGTCAGAGATATAAGACATTGTTGACTTTGAAGATGGAGGAATGGACCATACTCCAAGGAATACAGATAGTTTCTGGAAGCCAGAAAGAACAAAGAAACTGATTCTCCCCCGGAGCCTCTGGAAAGGAACTCAGCCCTGCTAACACCTTAAACTTTAGCCCAGTGAGACCCAAGTCTGACTTTTGACCTCCGGAACTATAAGATAATAAATTTGTGGGAGCACCCGGGTGGCTCAGTCCAATAAGCGTCTGCCTTCAGCTCAGGTCAGGATCCCACCAGCATCCTGGGATCGAGTCCTGCGTCAGGTTCCCTGCTCAGCAGGGAGTCTGCTTCTTCCTCCCCCTGCTCTTGTGCTCTCACTTGCCCTCTCACTCTCTCGCTCCCTCTCAAATAAATAAATAAATAAATAATCTAAAAAAATAAATTTGTGTTGTTTGAAGCCACTAAACTGTTGGAATTTGTTATAGCAGCAATACAAACCAACACGGGCTCAGACACTAATCGATAAGTGTGTGGTCAGGAAGTTTATTCTGTCTATTCGAGGACAACAATACAGCATTGTGTGTGCAGCTCTAACCAGCAGAAATAAATTCTAGAATGAGTAAAGTGGGGTTCAGTCTAGCAACCAGGATTTTGCAGTTGGGATCATGCCTAAGGAGTGCTGTGAATAAACAGGCCCACATCCAGTTGGTTGTTTTGGCATTGGACCGTTAGAACCAGCACAACTTTCCAAGGCTCCCTGGTCCCTTGCCCATGCAGTTTCTGAGGCGGATCCATGAACAAGAAAGGAAAATTGAGAGAGCAGGAGAGGGAGAGGAAGCAGAAGTAAGAGTGCGCTGCCAAATATTTTTGGCTACATTCAGGATATTTGAGCTCGAAACCCCGTTTAAACATAAATTTTAGAGTTTTAATGGCTTAATCTTAAGGAATAGTCTTTTTTTTTTTTTAATGTTTTTTATTTATTTATTTATTCATGAGAGTCAGAGAGAGAGAGAGAGAAAGAGAGGCAGAGGCAGAGAGAGAAGCAGGCTCCCCGCCTAGCAGGGAGCCCGATGCGGGACTCGATCCCAGGACCCTGGGATCATGACCTGAGCCGAAGGCAGACGCTTAACCAACTGAGCCACCCAGGCGCCCCAAATCTTAAGGAATAGTCTTATACATCATTTATTCCTTCAGAATGTCTTCTAATGCCTTAGTTTCAAATTGTTGTTCAAAGCGATTGATGTATATACTTGTGTGTACACACACACACACACACACACACACACACACACACACACACACACGCCTCCATGCCAAATTGGGTAAAAGTGATCTGTAGCTTCATTCTGAAAAGAACAGAATATGCATATAAGGAGTCACCTAGAGCGTGGGCTTAATGGACTCCGTCATTTTCTCCAATTTTGTCCCAGTGAGGTTTCCTTTTTTAAAAAATCACATTAGAAGCTCTTTCGTAAGATGTTTGTATGTGTAGTTGGACTATTCATTCTCTATTCAGAGAGCCATCCTAATCTAATATGTAACAAGAGTCTAAAAGCTAATCAATAATGGAACACAGATCTGCCTATGGAAGTCCCCGCGCCTCCTTAAAGAGGAAGCTGCACAAGAGAGCGAGCCTCCAAGGGCACTTGCAACTTTATATTTATTCTATGATGATTCAACTCCATGTGTAATTCTTTGTATTGTCACTTCCAATTATTTTTGGAACAAAAACACCAGGGAAATGAGTTACTCATTTCAAAAAAGCACATTCATATTTGATAAATAGCTTACAGATTAGAGGGAAGATGTTTACTGAAACCGGGATTCAAAGCTCTTTCCTGGGGATCAGACTAAAGCACTAGATGAAGGATGACAAATCTGGATTGCCCAGATCATCTGAAGCTAATAGTGCAGGGCTGGGCCCAGTTCCCCGCCAGGGCACCTCCCCGGGGAAGCGGCACCAAGACGAGCATTTCAGTGGGGTTCTGACCAGATGCAGGACTCTGGGAGGCCTGCGGCCATCTCCTGACTTCATCTTCAGTAGCTCTGAGGACGGAGTGAGCAGGGGCCAATTCCGCCTTGAGAGGCAAGAGCCGACCTCCAGCGTCACCGTCCTGTGTAGAAATGAGGTGACTGCCCCAAGCGTTATGCCCCTCTATTCCTGAGTCCCTAATTCTTTGCTCCTTTCCATTTCAGGACCCAGCAGAGGTTTGGGAACCCAACAGAATTAGGTCTCTGCGTCCTGAGCCCTGGGTCCTGCAAAGTAGAGTGAAAAGTCTCTTCTTACCTCTCTGCTTTTCTTTGTTTATTTAGCTATTGGATTGGCTTAGTCAGTTCAGGCTGCTAAAACAAAATGCCACCAACTGGGTGGCTTGTAAACAGCAGAAATGTATTTCTCATGGTTCTGGAGGCTAGAAGTCCAAGATCAGGGTACCGGCATGGTCGTGTTCTGCTGAGAGGCTGCTTCTGAGCTACAGACAACTGACTTTTTGTTATATCCCCATATGGTGGAAGGGGATAAGGATCTCTGTGGAGCCCCTTTTGTAAGAACACTACTCCCATTCACGATGTCTCTACCCGCATGACCGAAGCACCTCCCAGAGGCCCCATCTCCTAATGCCTTCGCCCTGGGAGTTAGGATTTCAACATAAGCATCTGGGGGAGGACACAGGCGTGCAGACCGTAGCAAGGGTCATTTAACCTAAATCTTTGCTGAAAAAAATTAGCAGGCTTCATTCACTAATTCATTTATTCACTCACCCCAAACATACTACCTCAGCATTAGATTGTATTCTGGGATGTACACCGGGTGCCAGGTTCAGATCTTGTCCACAACTCATTTCGAAAGTAATGTTTCTTCTTCTTTGTCTGTACCCTAGCCCCAGCTGCCCTCAGTGCACAAGCAGATGGTGCGCTGTTTGGACCAGTAAAATGACTTCCTTGGTGTTGTTTGGTCCATTGGAGGAACTAAGCAGCTGGAGGCTCTGACCTGTCTGAGCATCTACTTCATAGGGTTGTTTGTGAGCATTAAGTAAGCAAATACACGTAAAGTGCTTCGAAGCATGTCTGGCAAGTGATAAACGCTTTCAGAATGAAAGCTAGGCGTGTAAGATGAGTAGAAATACTGAAGACCTGCTTTCTGCCAGGGGCAGCCCGGAGCCTCTGTTAGTCAGTGGGGGTGCTGGTTGCCAACCTCCTGCCTTCATGGCCCTCAAACTACTGCCCAACTGGTCTGGGGAAGCCCTTGCAATCCTTTGCGGAGGGACTGAGCTCTAGCAGGTAAGGAAGGCGTCCCTTCTTTGGGGGTCTGGCCATTTAAAGCTGGCCAAGAAATCCCTGCACTGGCTCCAGGAGGGAGGCCTTGGCTTTCGGGTCTTTCTACTACTGGCTCCAAGCCAAGCCACTTGGCACATGCTGTGGTGGTGGTGAGGAGGTGTAGTGGTTTGCGGGTTCAGCCGACGCAGCAGAGATCGCTGTTCGGAGCCAGGGGAGTGCTTGCTTAGACATCTCCTTTCAGCCATTTATAGAGGCCTACTCAGTGCGGAGCAGCATGGCTAATGGGCAGATGAAGGGGCAGGGGCGGCAGTGCTCTAGGGCAATACTGGGCTGGAGCCCCTTGAGTCCCTGGGATCTGCTTGTTGACTGACTGAATCACGTCCAAGTGTAGTGATTCCTGAAGACACTCACTTTTCCCCTTCCATGAAATCTAAGCTACAAAAATACTTCAGGAAGGCCATTGAGCATTCCCTTTTTTGAAGCACCATCTTACAATGGCAATAACAATAGCAAGAATATACTAAGGATGTACTGAGCTCCAGATACTGTGCTAAGAGCTTCACATGTATTATCCCATGCATTCATTCTCACAACTTGGTGACCCCACTACTGTTATTCTCATATTTTACAGAGGAGGACATTGAAATTCGGAGGACGATGACTGACATTCAGAGGAAAATGACTTGTGATATCACATCATTAGTAAGGGGAAGGGCCGGCATTTGAGTCCAGGGCTTGGGACTCCAGAAACCATACTCTCAAACACTGTACATTACTGTCTTCCCCAACGGGACTGCGTCCTCGCAGGAGCTCCAGTGGAAGTTCCTTCCAGACTCTACTTCGATGCGTGCATGGTGACTGACAGACTTTGCCTAGGGGAAGGGTAGCATGGAGCCTGCCTCTGCTGAGTACTGCAGAAACCTCCTCCAGCCCCATTCATCCCAAAGACCCCTTGATTGGACACTGGTAGGGATCAAGGTTTGCTGCAGCCAAGCCCAGGGGGGTCCCAGTCTTCACTCCCTGAGGCCATTCTTTGCCTTTCAAGGGATTTTCTTGCTTAACATGCAGCACCAATCATAGACTCCTCTTTTCAATTTAAATGGGAAGACAATAGCTTCCATGTTTGAGGCCTTTTACAAGACTCTGATGATCTTTATCTCGTGCAGAATAAATACCATTATGGTTATTGAACACATTGATCATTATGTTGTGGCTATGTCTTCCCAATTAAGCAGTTGGCATGTTTGTTGCTAATAATGTACTAATATGGGGAAAAAGGCTTTTAGAAACAAAAGGGGCAAAGTGGGATTCATTCATGGATTCCAGGTGCATCTGGCTGCCATTTCATGTTATGGTTAGAAATCAAGGAAGCATCAGTGTGAACAGAGATCCACTAGGAATCAGTGGACATCACTTCAAAATTGCAGTTTTGTATTTGATCAGGATTATAACACCACTGCCGTAGTTTATATGTAGGCTTTTTAAAAATTGTGGTAAGAAACACATAGCATAAAATTTACCATCTTAACCACTTCAAAGTATACAGTTCAGTACTGTGCAGTATATTCATATCCTCTGCAACCGATCTCCAGAACTCTTTCATCTTGCAAAGCTGAAAATCCACGAATCTGACTGCTCTAGGTGCCTCCTCTAAGTGGAAGCATACAATATTGTCCTTTCGTGACTGGCTTCTTTCACTGAGCATAATGTCCTCGAGATTCATCCATGTCATACCATGTGACAGAATGTCCCTTTTTAAGGCTGAATAACGTCACTATGTACAGACCGCATTTAGTTTATCCATTCATCTGCTGGTGCACACTGGGGTTGCTTCTACCTCTGGCTGTTGTAAATAATGCTGCTATAAACATCGATGTGCAAATATCTCTTTGAGATCTTGATTCCGTTCTTTTGGAAATATACCCAGAAGTGTAATTGCTGAATCATAGAGTAATTCTGTGTTTAATGTTTTGAGTAACTGCCATACTGTTTTCCATGGTGGATGCACCGTCTTCCATTCCCACCAGCAGAGATTTCAGTTTCTCCACATCCTCACCAACACCTGTTTTTTTGTTTTGTTTTGTTTTTTTGCTCTGCAGTAATTTCTTGACATATCAAATATCTTCTTTACATCTCAAATGTGGCCTACCTTGTAGAATTTCACCAAAATGATGAGGAACAATATACTCTATGCATGGCAGCAGTGCATTCTGGGAGACTTGATGTACTTGCTCAGGAAGGATGATTGTCTTAGCTCAGATTGCTATAACAAAAATATCATAGAACTAGATGGGCTTAAACAACAGACATTTATCTCTGGAAGCTGGAAGCTAGAAGTCCAAGATCAGGGTGCCAGCATGGCTGGGGTGTGGTGAGAGCCCTCTTCTTGGTCCGCAGATGGCTGCCATCTTGTATTTTCACAGGGAAAAGAGAGAGACCATCACTTCAGTGTCTCTGCTTCTAACGGCACTAATCCCATCATGAGAGTTCCACCCTCATGACCTAATTATCTCCAAAGGCTTCCCGTCTCAATACCATCACATTGAGGACTAAGCCTTGAACATATGAACGGAGGGGAGGATACAAACATTCAGTCCACAGCAGAGATTACCAGCCTTGAAGGATATAAACTTTATTTTATATTAAGAAAGGTAGTAATTTCCTTAACAAGGTCAGAGCCATCAATGCAAGTTTATGGGTAAAATTTTATTTGGAATTATTTAATCGTATGGAGGCGGAACTGGCCTGTAAATCTCTCTGGCTGGTCTGCCCCTCGTTTTCTAGCCAGAGAAACCCAGGTACAGAGAAGAGAAGCCTCACCCGCAGGCCCAAAGCCAGAGACCAGCAGAGCCGGGATGAGGACCCAGGCCTCTCAGATGGTGCAGTGAGCCTTCTGATTCCTGCGCCTGCCTCATGTGACAGGATGGAATTTGGCATGGAGCATTTCAAAGTCACTTTACCTACCTTCTCCTCGGGCTTGTCAGAGGCAGCGTCGTCTTAGGACCGAGGCTGAATGAGAAAACACCTCTCGAAATGCCTCAGCAAGCCTGCTGGCATGGCCGGGTCAGGAAATTCTTGCAAATGACGGTGGGAAAGACATTTTTGTTCAGTCTTCTGTGAGTAAGAGAAATGGTGACCATCACTCAGGTCGTACCAGGAAGATTTAGTACCCCATTCATTTTCAAAAGGCCTTTCATTTTTTAAATCTCCTTAATTTCGGGCCTTTTTCCCCACTGGCCCCTGCCTGCCGGCTCTGTGAGTTGAACACAATCCACTCTTTGGCCTGACATCCTCAGGGAAGAGCGGGCCTGTGGCTTCCCAGACAGTGGTGACCTTGTGTGGGCCGGCAGAGGCGGGGGCTTCTGGGACCGCAGGCTATCGGCGGTGACAGAGATGAAGAAGGCAGGAGCAGTTTACCCTTCACAAATATGGATAATTACACAGAACGCAAAGCTGTAGAGAGATTAAGAAAGTTCAGCAGGAGTCTTGGGAGCTTTCCCGAACTTCTGAGGATTTATCCAAAATGAACCTTTACCCTTTTTCAGTTCATCGTCAGCTAATAAAAAGAAATCAATTGCAGTTATAATCCTGTCGAGTTCTCCAAGAAGGAAGCCATCAGAGAGGACGAATCTGGAAACGTGTCTGTCCTTGGAAAACTGGGTCTAACTATAGGAAAGCACTCGCTCTCCTGAGACAGTACCTGTCTGGCAAGTTGCCTCTCCCCCCCCCTGCATGCAAACAGGCTGCATTGTCAGGTCGGAGAAATTCCTGTCGTTCTAGACACACTGAGAAAGCCGTGCAGCCGTGTGCTTCAGGCCAGACTGCAAACTCTGGGTCAGCCGCAGAGACGGGTCACACGTCAGCTCAGGACATGCTTCCCTGGGCCAAGTGTGCACCAGGATGGGCAGAGCGCGATGCTTTCTCAGAACAGCCCATGGCGGCAAGGTGAGGCCGCCGGCCGCTTTCGGGAGGTGTCACTTAACTTTCTAGGGGCCTAATAGCATCAGCACTATTAATAAAAGCCAAGTAGTGAATGTTAGTTGGATGCTTATTAGGAGCTGGGCCCTCTTCTCAACCCGTTTCCCATGCTAGGTCATTGAAATATCCCCGGACTCCTAGGAAGAAGGTAATATTAAGTTGAATCATACAATATTAGAATATTTGACCATTTCTGACCTACAAGATGGCAATTTCGTATCATCAAACCCCAGATGGCCCGTTTTACAGATGAGAAAACCGAGGCATATAAAAGCTAAGGAACTTGGACCCCATACTCATAAGTTACAGAGGTCGTAAGGACAGGCCAGCTCCATAATTCCTGAGAGCCGGTGCAAAATTAGAATGAGGCCCCTTGTTCAAAGGTCAGGAAAGGTCAGGGAAAGGACTCTCAAGTTACAAAATAGAAAAAACTTTTTCCTTTCTTCCACCATCTCTCTCTGGACCTATCCTGATAATTTCTATTTGCTATTTAATATCCCCTTCACTTGAGCACAGAGATAATTGCAAGGCAAGTATAGACCCTCACAGGTGCCCAGAGGAGCCCCACAAGGCCCCCCAGCTGCCAGATGGCCACACAGGGCCCCGTCCGAGGGCTCGAGGGTAGGGAAGTCAAGCCAGGCACTTGTCTTTGCCGCCACACCACCACCCCGACCCATAGCACACGGGAGAGCCCCACAGCAGGGAGGACCAGGGTGGGTAGGAAGCTCACCTCTGCCTAGCTGCTCAATGTGAGGTGAGGCTGCCGGCCCCAGCCGGGGCAGAGAGCTGTGGAGCGTGAGGCGAGGTGGCACCCAGGAGCCGAGAGCCAAGGACATGGCCCCGGGAGGGGAGTGGGCTGGGGTGTGAGCCAAGGCTCCCAGTCTCACTGTCTCAGCAGACGTCACTTACAAAACATAAAGTCAAAGATTAAATTGTTTAGAATTTCAAAGAGTCAGCGCAGAGCATTAAACCAAGCCCAGAGCCCGTCTGAGCTCAAGCTGCGGGCAGCCACCCTGGCCTCACACCTGAGACCTGGCCAGGCTGTGTACCAGTTGCTGAGAGAGCACAGAGACAAAGCTGAGCACCCGGGGCTGGTGAGTACTCGGTGGGCCTTGGCTGGAAGGGCTCTGCCACAGAACTGGCTCTGAGCGGAGGGGAGAGCGGGGCCTTGTCCCCCTCCCTGGCCTGCCCTGAGCCATCAGGCTGTGTTCTAGGCCAAACTCCCTCCCCCAAGACCCCCTGCCCCCCGCCCCCACCTGGCTGCTCTGGGCTCCTCACATTTCCTCAGACTCTGGTTTGATGTAAGCTCTTCTCTCTTCTATCATTCTTGTGACAAATAATAACATTCTAGACCTTGGATTTCCAAGCCTCTCTGGGAATGGCTCCCCGGGCCTCCTGTCAGCAGGCCTCCTCTTGGTTGCCCATTGGAAAGATGGGTGTGACAGACACTCACAAAGGAGACACTGTGGAGGTTAGCTAGTTAATATAGTTCAAGCACTTTGAAGATACAATGTGCTACATTAATTCTACATTCCATTATTACTAATAAATGTTCAACCTTCGTGCATTGGAATATCCAGAAAGGGACATTTGATTCATGATGAGTCAAGAGTGATTTAAAATGTTGACCCTAGCTCTAAGCATAGCCAGAGTTTTATGTGCATCATATAATGCAATAATTGCTATGGTAACCGCTCATTTATATTAATTAGAGGAGTAAATAGAGTTCCATAATATATATTCCAGACTAATGCCGAGAGCATAAGTAAGATCTCCCCATTGAAAGGTTTAATTGATGCACTTGCCTGGTAGGAAAATTTGCTTTTTTTTTTTTTTTCTTCTTCATAGGTATATTTAGCCCATTTAAAGCAATTTTCTTTTATTCTCCCTTTCCTTTCTGCCTTGCACTGCCTCTGGGATTCCAAGGCAATTAGCCATTTGTGTGGAGGAAAAGGAGGCCTTGATGTGCAGCAATCCTGAGATTTTTTTCTCTCTGTGAGCACTGGAGACTTTTCATGAGTAAATAATAGGAACAGATCCTTCCGAAGCACTGGCCATTATTGGAGCAAATCTTCTAAGTGTGAAGTGTTGAAAGTTTAAGGTGAAGCCATCAGGTGATTTTAAGCCTATCATTTGAAAGACATTAGGGGAGGCCTATTTTCTGCTCCATTCATTTGGTTCTTAAATTTGTCAGCAGAAAAATGAGATGCCCTAATAACAATAGAATATCGGCTGGACAGATCTCTCAAGAGGATCTCTGATGGCTGCAGTAACAATTCCCAAATCTGCATGGTGCCACGTAATACAAGTCGGGGGGACTTTCGCACCTGCTACGCAGAGCCAACAAGGGGCAGCAGAAGGACCGCTCATGCCCCAGAAGATAGAGGGCCAGAAACATTGGGTGAGCAGTACTCGTGACTCCCACAGGAAGATGTATGCCATCTGGTACCCGAAACTGATGTGGGGGTGGGGGGTGGGATGAGATAAGTTCATACTATTTCCCTGTTACCATGTTCAGCGACTTTACCCCCAACACGCTATGACAAACCCTCAGGACACTGGGAAGATAAAGGGTGTTTTGGTAATTTACTCTTCTTTCATTTTTGAAGAGACATCTTTTTGTATTATTACAAAAAAAATGTATCATTCCCATAGAATCTTAGGAAAATACATAAAAGGAAAGAAAAAGAGAAGAAAAATGATCACTAATCACATTTCCCAGAGATAACCTTTGTAAGCATTTGGAACAATATCTTTACTATCTTGCCTTGTCTTGTTTTGCCCTGTTTTTCTTTTCCTAAATCTAAAACTACGTCATCTTGACTGGGCACTCCTCAGGTTTTTCCCTCCTCTGGCCTCTCCATAGGCCTCTTTCAGTCAGAAAAAGTTGATGCCTTCCCATTTTCCTCTTGATGGAGCTGGAGGGGAAGCTCATGGTGAAATATCTACAAGGAAGCAAAACTCTCTCTGGCTGATATGTACCACATTTTATGGAATAATTCCAGTGAGATTTTATATCAGTGGCCTCCAGCTCTTTCCTATGACGTCCCAAAGTCCCCTTCCAAGAAAGGAATGTGGAAGGGAGAAGTCTTGCCCTGTGTCAGGAGCAAGTCATGTGACCGATCTAACGTGGTGATCTCTTCCTCTGCAAAGTTGTGGTGGCAATTGCTGTCCAATGTCAGATTTATGATGTTCCTTGGACACAGTGAAGTCATCTCATCACAACATCTTTTTTAGCTTCCTTTTCTCCCTGATGGGACAGGTTTTACCACTTTATGTCATTTCTCAGATCACTTTTCTTCGTGCCACTGAAGAATATCCTTCAGCAGTCATGGTAAGCTCTCTTATTTTTTACACAGAAAAACATGTTTTATCTTTTAGTCTTGAATGCTATACCAGTTTATCTTGATACAGAATTCTAGCTATATTGAATAATTTTGTTTACTCCAGAGCTATGGTCTTTTAAAAAATACATATTTATTTTTCATTGACTTTTAAAGAAACATCTCTCTTATTATACCAAATTTAGCCTGAAATAAAATTCTAGATCGGTGGCTATTTTCCTTCAGCATTTTGAAGATAGTCTCGCATTATCTTTTCGAATCCATTATCACTGATGAAAAATCTGCCAATCTAATTTTTGTTTCTTTATCAGTTATAGCCAGTGGTAGGCAACCTCTAACATGAACGGGGCTTCATGATCTCTACCTACTGGTGTGTGTCCCCTCTTCAGGGTGGGCTCGGCCTGGTGACTTTCTTCTAATGAATGAAATATAACAAAAGTAATGAGATATTACTTCCAAGACTGGGTTACAGAAAAGATCTGGCTCCCATCTTGGATGGCTTCGGTTCCTCTCCTGCTTCCTTGCTCTGATGAAGTCCGCTGCCAGCTTGTGAGCCTCCCTATGGAGAGGCATCCATGGCAAGGCTCTGAGGAAGCCCCTCTGGCCAACAGCTGGGAAAGAACTGGGGCCCAGTCCAATAACCAGTGAGAAACCGAATCCTGTGAAGCTCACGTGAGCGAGTCCAGAGGCCGATCCTCCCTCGGCTGAGCCTTCAGAAGACACCTTGGCTGCAGCTGTGGGAGAGATCCTGAGGCAGAGTCAGCCAGCTAAGCTGCACCTACATTACTGACCCACTGAAACTGTGAGATAAGACTTGTTGTTTTAAGCCACTAAGCTTGGGGGTAATTCGCACGCGGCAATAGGTAACTAATATACTGCTTGTACGGTAGTGTAGAAGATTTTCTTTTTTTCTTCCATATCAGAACATGAGATTTATTATGTGTATGGGAATGCAGGGCGAGGATTTGGTTTCATTTATCCTGCTTGGCATTTTAAGCACACTTGAAAAATATTTTTTTATTTGAGTCTAGTTGACACACAATGTTACATTAGTTTCAGGTGTGCGATATAGTGATTCAACTTCTCCACAGGTTCCGCTCTGCTCACCACAGGTGCAGCTCCCATCTGTCACCATACAACCCTATTATATAATACCATTGTCTATCGTCCCTATGCTGATTTTAAGCACACTTTAAAAAACTTATAGACTATTTTACCCCTAAAATGATAATTTCTTAATATCGCTAAACATTCAGTCATGGTTCATATTTATTTTCAAATTGTCTATTAATGTTTTATACTTGGTTTGTTCAAATCGAGATGCAAACACATTATGGAGTTCCAATTCAAAATACTTCCAATTCAAAATCAGGATTGTAGATTTTATAGTTAGTTTCTTCAATATTATGTTTCTATTTCTTTTCTCTTGTGTAGAGAGTCCACTTCCTTATTTGCTTTATATATATTTGCATTTATATTTGATCAATAGGTCGATCAATAGTAGATCCAGAACAACAACACCATTTTTTAAATTACCAATATGATGACTGAAAATAATCTAAGGATCATTCTTGCTTGTTTGTTTTGTTTTGTTGTTCTGGGGGTTTGAGTTTGGTTTGGTTGGTTTTGTTTTTGTTGTTGTTTGGTTGGCTTCCCCCCTCCCCAAGGTATATCCCACTAGGGATGAACAGTCAAATCCCTGCTGTGTGGGATAATTCCTTTCTGTGTGGTTCTGCCACCAACTCAATGAACAGTTCCTTTCACTGGTTTAATTTCATTTTCAGTTTGTAGGAATGGCTTTTGTTCTTGTTTTCATTTAATTCTGCATTATAATTATGCAGAATGTTTATATCATTCCATAGTCCAATATACAATCCTGATATACTCAAAAAGGTATGGCTTTTACCCCTTTACTGTCATCCTGTGTCCTCTCTTTCCCTATATGAGGTCCTTTAAAAAATACGGTGGCTATCCTTATTTTTGGAGGAGGGTGTAGCAAAGACAGATGTGTGTGTGTGTGTGTGTGTGTATTCATATCCTTCCCCTTTTTAGATAAATGAGAACATATAGGGGCATCTGGCTGGCTCAGCTGGTGGAGCATGTGACAATCTCCGAGTCTTGAGTTCGAGCCCCACACTGGGTGTAGAGCTTACTTAAAGATAAAACGTAAACATACAAAATTTTTTTTCCTACCTTGATTTTTTTCACTAGCAGTATATCCTGGAGATTTTAGATGTCTTTTAACCATATAAATTTTTACATACAGAAACGTGCACAGGGGCGCCTGGGTGGCTCAGTCGTTAAGCATCTGCCTTCGGCTCAGGTCATGATCCCGGGGTCCTGGGATTGAGCCCCGCATCGGGCTCCCTGCTCAGCAGGAAGCCTGCTTCTCCCTCTCCCACTCCCCCTGCTTGTGTTCCCTCTCTTGCTGTGTCTCTCTCTGTCAAATAAATAAATAAAAAATCTTAAAAAAAAAAAAAAGAAACGTGCACAGATCCTAAGGGTGTGGTTTGAAGAATTTTCGCAAAGTGAATGCATCCATGTGAGCACCATCTAGATCATGAAGTACAGCATTTCCAGCACCCAGAAGCCCTTGTCTTGCATGCTTCCAGTCACCTTCCACACCCTCCTCCTCAAAGGTGACCATGATTTTAGCTTCTACTACCCTAGATTAATTTGCCCATTTTTCACAATTTATATCCATGGAACCATACGTTATCTACTGATGTGTGTTTGGATGCTCCTGTTCAGTACCTTTTGTGAGACCCATCCATGTCTTTGCACATAGAAGCAGACCATTCTTATTGCTGGATAGTGTCCTATTATATAAATATAGCATAGTTCATTGATCTGTACTGTTGATAGACATTTGGGCTTTTTTTCAGTTTGAAGCTTTAAAAATAGTGCTGCTGTGAACACTCTGGTGCATGGTTTTTGGTGCACCATATATACTTCTCTGTTGGATTTACCTAAGAATATAATTGTTGGATCATAAAGTATGTATATATTCAGCTTTAGCAGGTACTGACAATTTTCCAATATAGCTGTACCAACGTCTACTCCCCCCACTGGTGTCGGAGAGTTCTGGTTGTTTCCCATGCTCACCAACACATGATACTGTTGTGAATCTTTTTTTTTTTTTTAACCAGTTGGGCAGGTGCGTGGTAATATCTTACTGTGGTTTTAATTTGAATTTCCCTGATGACTACTGACATTGAGCACCTCTACGATGCTTGTTGGCCATTCTCTTATGAAATGTCTGCTCAAGTCATTTCCTATTTTTCTGAAAATGTCTTTTTCTTCTTGAGTTGCAGGAATTCTTTCAGTATTCTGGACACAAGTTCTTTATCACTTATATTTTTCACAGATATATTTTCTACTTTGTTTCTTGTGTTTTCCAAGTTCTTAATCATGTCTTCGGATGAATAGAAGTTCTTAACTTCAATGTAGTCCATTTTGAAACTTTTACCTTTAGGGTTCATGATTCTTTTTTCTTTTGTTTAAGACATCTTTGCCTACCCTAAGGTCATACAGATGTTCTCTTACGTTATTCTACTATTTCATTTTTAACAAGCTCTATTGTTTTTCCTTTAACATTTCAATCAGTAATCCATGTGAAATTGATTTGGTGTACTTTGATATTTTTCTTTAGTTCTGGAAGGTTCTCAGCCACTAACACTTCAAATATTTTCTGCTATTTCTTTACTTCTGTAACTCTTAAGACATGTATGTTGGCATCTCTAAATCTGTCCTTTATGTCTCAACTTTTTTCTTAGACTTTTTTTATATGCCTTCATATACTTTTTAGTATCTCTGTCTCTCTGTGCTGATTTGTAGAGGAGTTCTCCAGTTTACTAACTTGTTCTTTGACTCCCATCTATTGAATTTTTATTTCAATCAATCTCTTTCTGTGTCTCTCTGTCTCTCTGTCTCCCTCTCTTTGTCTCTGTCTCTCTCTGTGTATATATGTGTATTCCATATATATGTATATGGAATTTCCAGTATTTCAAACTTCTTTCTTTCTCCATGGGTGTTTTTCATAATTTATGGTTCACTTCATTTGTTACTCTTTCCTTTCTCTCTTTGAGGATTATAAACATACTTATGGTTTTGCACTTGCCTTCATGCAGCCTCCCAGTTCCCCAGTTCAGCATAGGGTTCCTTGCTTCTCCATGATACTGGGACTATCACAGATCCGACCATAAGACCATCAGCACCTTGGCCCGAGGTCTAGCTGAGCAGTCTGGTCTGCTTCCTCCGCATGCCGGGATATTTCAGCCTCCTTTCTCAGTGGGGGAGTCCTATTCCAGCCCGTCATTTCAAGCAATAAGCCTTGCCTCTTTTTCCATATTGTGTGTTGTGTTTCTGTGCTGCATTACCCATCAGACACTGAACTCTTAAACACCTCTGGTTGTTTTCCAAATCAGTACCCTACAGACCGTACTGGACATTTCATCCCTGCTTGCTACTTTGTTTTTCTGTAACATTTTAAGTCCAGAGATGTGATTTTGTTTTGGAGTGTGGCTACATTTTTAAACAAATTTTCTTCCCACATTTCATTTCACATTGGTGTGGGTCTGGAGAATGGGGAGGGAAGGGGGAAGGGAGAAAGGGCTCAAAGTATGAATCTACAATGCCATCTTGAGCAGACATTTCCAATTTTTTCTTTGCAAAAAGATGCTTGCATAATTATTTTTTGTGTGACAGGGAGGTAGGCTTATGTATCCTTTTTTTCTAATCTGTTGTATCTTGAACATTTCCACATGCCATTAAATATTATTGTACAACACTAGGCTTCTATTCGTGCTGCTCAAGATAGATTGTGGTGATCTACATGTAGGTCTCCCCTGCTGTACTGTGAAATTGGAGGCTTAGGGTCAGGCCTTGTTCATTTCTTCCTGTCTCCCCAGGGCCTAGCACAGAGCAGGCCTCAGGGAATATGTATTTAATGAACGAGTGAGTCTATGAATAAGTGACCTTTGCTTCCTACTATGTGCACATCATTGAGTTAGGCTTACTGTGTGATTGCTTGGAGGGATGTACAAAGATGAGGAGCTGACAATATTCCAGCCCCAAGAGACTCATGATATATTTAGAAGCTGACAACCCACTTGATGATAAAGATGTTGCTTTTCACACTGCCTCTATCTCTCCGTCTCGCTCATATAATTCCATCACTTAGCTCTTCAGTATTTCTTGGGCTCTGATAGCTGGGTAACCACAAAAGAAGTGATCACACTTGGTAGAAACTCCCAGGGTTGGAGTAAAGCCAAGACATTTCCTATTGAGATGAGTTCCTGTATTAGAACAACTAAGAATGAATTGTCCTTTCTGTTGTTTTCTAAGGCATGATTGCCATGGCTGGAAATCCCAGAGTTAATACCTGGGTCCCTCTTGACAGCTACTTTCTGACTAAAACTTCACAGTTCTTAAGATGCCCAATTTAATTTAGAATTCTTAATGATCTTCATTGTCTTGTTTCCTATTACAAGCCTGCATCCTGCAAATCTGGAAGCTGCTCAGCATGTATGCTGTCAACCACTAAAAATGTCAATATGTTTCAAATAAGTACTGTTGCGTCTCATAAAAATCTGTTCCTCGTGAAAATCCCCCATTAAATCAATATCATCCATTATTAGTGTTCTATATGCTATATTTCATGGAAAAATGGAGACTATGAAGGGCCAGGAAATCATGTAGTCAATCAAAGCTTTGCTTAATAAATTCAGGGAACTCAAATCCACCTCAATACCTCTCTCCATCTATTTCTTTGGCCCCAGAGTTCACCACCATTGTCTTAGATCCCCTGTTTCTAAAATGGCTCCTGGGGATTGGGAGAAATTTTGTGGAGAGCTCAGACTCAGCCGTCAGAGCCTAGAAGAGCAGAGTCAGTTTTGCAGAGTATTGCTAGAAATGCCAACATGCTAAAAAGACAGACCTGTCCCTCTTGCCAATCCTTCTTCCCAGAGCTGCAACCTCTAGGCATTCGGTATCCTCACCTACCGCAGTCCTACTGAATCACGAGCTATTTTGGCCATAATGAGGTGACTGGATTGGTGGCTGGTGACTGGAATGCTAGCAAATGCATTTGGAGAGCATTAACACTGTATATGCCTATTCTAAACATAAGCCAGGGTAAACTTGGGCTGTACAATTTAGATGATGCTGGTTCTCTAACAAATAAACCTACCAAATGTCAGGAGCTGAACACAAAGTTGGTTTCTCATTCAGGTAGCAGTGCACTGTGGACATTGGTTGGCAGCCTTTCCTCCACATGGTGACCCAGGGGCCTAGTCCTTCCGTCCTGTGGCTCTGCTACCACCAAGACCTCAGAGCGGTCTGCTTCCAGCTGGAAGAAGTGGCAATAAAGGCTGGAAAAGTCATATCTGCTCTTTAGCTAGCTTGGTCCAGAAGCAGCACGCTTCAGGGCTACTTATTCCATTGGTAAGGACTAGTGTTATCACTTCCCCTGGATTTAAGGAGAGCCTGGAAGTCCAGTTTCTCACTGTGTTACAGCCCTCAGACATGAACAAACATGTCACCTGTCCCAGTCCCCATCCCTCAGGGGGTCTCTTAATTTGGAATGCCTTCCAAAATTTTCTAAGACCCCCTCTAGTACTTGGGACTAGCCAGGGCCAGCAATATCACCCGGGCATGGTGTCCCAGGCCTAGACTTGGTCCAGCATGCGTCCTGATCACTACAAGAGCCTTCCTTGACATTTTCTAAGTCCCTCTCCAGTGATGGCGACTAGCCAGACTGGTAATGCTAATTGAGTAGGGCACCCTGAGCCTGGATAGGAACCCACACAGTTCCCAGTCCCCATTTCTCCTCTCTGGGTACTCTCCAATGATTTTCCTGTGGTGCCCTCGCTCCTGATTGTGGGTTCAACCAGATGCCCCAAATGAGCTCCAGGAGTCATACTTAAGGGTTGTTCCAGTGTCGTGTGGCATTTCTTTCATGACACTGTGCAAGACTGGCTTGCAAGAATATTGCTGACATGCTGATTTGAGGTGGCTCTCATTCATGAGTGATGCAGGATGAGTCCAGGGCTCTGGGCTCCTGTCAGTTCACCACCAACCCTTGGGCTTGAGTTGCACATGTGGGCCTGTGCATGGGACCTTGCCCATCGAATTCTGGCCATGGCCTCCCTTCAGTCTATAGTACCTGAGCATGGAGGGTAGTGGCAGGAATCCTTTAGCTGGTGTGTCTCCCTGTCACCGGCACCCAGAACACCATCCCTTCTGTGGGTCTGTGCCACTTGTCAAGAAGTCATATCATATGGAGGCAACCATTGCCTCCTTCCTCCATGGATCCTTCTGATAAATGTCCTCTTTTGCTTTCAATCATGTGGTGATGTCATGTTCATTTCTTACATGAATGGGACCACTCTTCATTTTCACGCTTTGCCAATGGGCCCCTCGCCCATCCTCCCTTCCAGTGGCACTGTATGGAATGCAAGGGTGAAGTCAACGTGGAAAGAGATCCCACTTGGAATGCAGTGATTACATCCTGGGGAGCTCAAGAGAGGACATGGTGGGAAGATGTGTTCTACATTTATGCTATAAAATGCCAAACAGTACATTGAATATGACTAGAAAACAACTTATCATTCACATGTTCCTGCATACTTTGGGGAAGGCTTGCATTCATGGTCATCATCAACGAATCACAGTGACAATGTCTGACAGTCAGTTGGTAGCCAGTGTCCACATATGGCCCAATGGATAATGGCAGCGTCACGAGTAATGGTATCGCCAGTATGAAGTGGTGTCAAGGACCTGCAGAGCCAAGAAGATCTAGATTGCTCCAACACCAGCAGGTTCTGAAGAGCCATGGCACGTGAGTAACAATAGCAATGCTTCCTTTTCTTCTCCATGGGGAGATATGGAAGTATCCATGCACAGTTCACTGGACGATAAGGAACATGAAACGCTAGTTCCTAGACCTGAACAGGAAGACATGGAGCCTGAATCCTACAGGAACCTTCACATGCACTGATGGGGCAATAAGCAGACAGGGAAATCTCTCCTTTCTCCCTATTGTGCTAAATCTTAGGCAGCAAGGCCCTATCTGTCACATGGGCCCATGAATGTTGTCATATAGGCTTTCATTAAATTGTTTATATAGACAGGGCCCCACTATTGGCCAGGCAGTGTGCTAGGCCACAGCGAACGAGACAGAAGGGTCTCCCACACCGGCGGCTGTGACCTGTGCCTTCACTATGCATGCAGCTCAGAACAAGAGAAAACTTCTGTGGGTTGCCTTCTCTCCTGCACACCGTTCTTGCTTCTTCTGTGATCTCCGTGAGCTACCTGTTGAATGTGAAATTTGTTTTCCAACGTGGCTCTCCTGTGTAAGGCTCTCTATAGAGTGGCTCTGAAGGGCTGTTTGATGAGACTTGTCCCGGGTCACTGCAACCTGCCCGTCAGGCACAGCCTTGTCTCCCTGGGGGCCTCTTGGTTCCACCTCTGTCAGTCAGATATCATTCAGCCGGCATCATTGGTATCTTAAAATGAAAAATGAAATGGCCTTTGCATGAGAAAGAGCGGAATTCTCATTCCGCCCCCCACCCCAAGTTCTCATTTAGTGAGCGCTCTTTGGACCAAGGCAAACAGTCCCTGCAGAAGGCGCTCTGCCCACCTCGTGCTGGAAGCCCCACTCTTCCACATCCACGTCCACAAGAGGTGTGGTCCACTCTTCCATATGCAGAAACTGGCACGGTGGAGAAGGAACTGGAGAGCAGGACGGCCACCTCAGGCTGAACCTTCCATAGCACCACGTGTTCAGCTCCCTTCTGAGCAATTCATCCATCTGTTCATTTGTCCAGTCAACAAATAGCACATGAGACACTGGGCCGGGCAACGGGGACACATCAATGAGCAGAACCCTGTCCTGACAAAGTCTGCACACACAACGACTCAGGTCCTACGGTCTGGGGGTGTGGAGGGGGTGGCTAGTCACCCAGTTTAAAGGATGTGGCATGACAATGAAATAGAACAGTGATTCCTGAAGTGCGGTCCATGGATCCCTAGGAATCCCAAGAAAAGTCTATGTCTTCTTCACTGTGGTGACATTTGCAGTGATAGAGGTTCAAGGTGCTGGCGCCTGAGCATGAATCAAGCCAGGGGCCCAAACTGTGCTAGTAGTTTTTCTATTCTTCACTGCTATGCACTTGTAGTTAGAAAAAAAAAGGCTGGTTTCATTTAAGAAAGTCTTTGATGAAGTAGAAAACCAATGCTAATTTTATTAAAGCTCAAACCTTGCACATATATCTTTTTAACATTCGGTACAACAAAGTGGGAACTATGTATAAAGCATTTATTCCTTCCTGTGGCACCATGGTTGACTCGGAGGAAATCACTTGTGCAACTGAGTTGTGATCTGAACTGACTGACTTTATTTTTTCCTAGAACTCCATTTTTACTTGAAAGACTGAGGGACAAACTATGGTTATTCAGAGTTGGGCATTTTCCTGAAAATGAACAAAGTGAGCCCATCACTTCAGGGAAAACAACTGACAGTCATTTCTCTTTTCCAGTGATAATAGTTGAGCTTTCAGGCAAAAATTACAATTTCGGAAAACCTGGATCCACCATTGTGAGCTTGGCAGCTTCCCAGCACTTGAAGACTTTTCCCAGCAGATAGGTGGTAATGTTAAGAAATGCGACTTTGGGGTATTGCATAATGAAAGGCGGTGTCGTCATTTGGAAGACTGACGTCACTCAGGGCACCAGTGTTTTCCAGATAACTAATACACAGTGTTGCCAAATCATGACTGCTTAAAAGATCCATTCAAAGGGCAAGAAAGACCAGTGGATTTTAATATAGCAGAGTAGAAAATGTTCATTGATAGGGTTTTCTATCTTTATGACTAACCTTTTAACAAACTTCCTGTTGTTGAGATTTTCACGTCGTATCGAAGAAGATCCACAATTCCCTGAAAAGGCTATTAAACTAGCGTTCCCTTTTCCAAATGCATGTCTATGTGCATTTTCTTCATATGCCTTCAACTGTAACAACATATTGCAACAGATTCAACCTTTTGTTAAGACGATATTAAAAATTTTACAAATCTGTCAAGCAATGCAACTGTTCTCACTAAATTGTTTTTATTTTGGAAAATACAGTTACTTTTCTTTAACAATATGTTCTTGATGTTACCAGGTACTGGGTTTATTTTATTTTAAAGTGAATGAACACATTCATGTTGTTCAAAATTCCCAGTTTTCATTTCTAACATGGTAGATGAGGATAGACATAGCCCACATAAGTACACACAATCAGTTTTAGGAATATAAAAGGACCCCGAGACCAAAAAGCTTGAGATCTACTGATGTAGAGGCTATGTCCCACATTAACGGCCACAGGTCACCTAGCACAGGTTTTGTGTGAGCCTCTCGTTTGTCTTCCCTTGAGGAGGGGAGTCTGTGGCATTCATTTTCATATCTTCCATGCCCAGTGCGGTGCCTGGCACACGGCGGGTGTCCAGTGACTCCTGAGCTCACGAAGGCGTGAGTGGATAAGACCCTGGAACGTTTCAGAGAAGATGGGGGCTGGGAAGCCAGCCGGGGGTAGAACTAAACCATGAGATTGTACCTGAAGACCCCGGTCCAGTTCCTTCTGAAGGCGGGCCAGCTGTCAGGGCTCATGCCCCTGGCTTCTCTCGGTTGGCCAGGCTGAGCCATGGATCCCCTGGGGAAGGATCGTTACAGGACAAGAAACCTCAACTGATGTGTTCTTGGCTCCGTAGCAATGACCCAATTCAAAGGGAAATGTGCATTGTCCCGGCTGTTGCCACCATACCAGCTGGGCTCAGGAAAGTCTATGAAGCAACCTGAGTGGACCCATGCCTATGAGTGGAACCCACTTGGCAACAGAAAGGGCTTTACCCTCTGCCAGCATGGTTCATTTAATCCTGTCTGGTCTGAATTTACATGTGTCATGCACACTCTGCAATGGCCATTGTCATGTGCACCAGACCAGATACGTTGGTCAATCTCCTGCATGGATGAGCCAAGGAACCCGGTCATTCCTTCCATACGGTGCCCACAGGCCACTACAATGGAAAGATTTTTAATGGTTCTACCAGGCCAGAGCCTGGCACCCCAGACAAAGGGGATTTTCTAATTAGAGAGACACGAACGTTCCAGTGGACTTTAAAATGTTAATGTGGAGCCAGAAATGCTTTGGTGCATTTGGAATTCGGGCTGCTGTTTGATGGGGCAGTGGCAGAAGTCTGCCTGACGCCCATAGGAATTTGATCAATTGAGAAATATGTCCCCAGCTTTCTAGGCCAGAGAGCACTGCCAGATCTGCCCCATTCCTGCACATTCTTCCAATTGAGTATTTCCAAATTAGCACAAGTGTGCGCTTTTTAATATCCTCCCCACCATGAACTTCCTGCTTTATAATCTTAATGTCTTCCATATGAGGGAGACCTTCATTTTTCCACCCGTACCCTTGGACTAACTGGGTCCTAACAAGCTCCCAGAAATCTTCACTGGGGATCAGCTCTCTGCCTTGCCCTTCTGTGGTCCCCCAACCCTTCTCTTGACGTGAGCCCTTTATTGGCCATTGACTTTTTTGCCTGGGGAAAGACCTCGGTTGCCCTCACGTGTCCCTCTGTAGTGACCCAGGAACAGACCAGAGGTTCAGATGTGTGCCTTTGGGCTGGGCCCTCAACTCTTAGGATTTGTGGAGGGGAGGAGGCAGCACAACTTGGAGCTTCCCATGCTTCCCACAGCACTCCCCCCAGGGGGCATCTGGGGCTCCGCATGGCCGGAGGCCTTAAGATATCATTTTGTGTTCAAATGGGACCTGACAGCCTGTTGGCCTAAGCGACCTTCTGGGGAAGCTTAGCTTTCTCCTTTGAAAGATGGTGGCCTTGGTGAGGCTCTGGGAAGGGAAATGTGAACTAGGCAGAGGGGAACGTAGAACAGTTCAAGTTAACAGTCACTTTCAGAGCGTCAACTCCAGGCAAGGCCTTGCCAGGAAGAAGATGAGGGACACAAAAATGAGTCTGATTTTGCCAGGCAGAGACTGAGGGATAGATAGCGTTTTGGGTCAAGAGAACCGTGTGGGCAAAGGAAGTCACAAGGCAGTTCTGGAACAATGGAATGTGGTCAGTATGGCCGGAGAGGAGTGTGAGTGTGCATCAGAGGGGCAGGTGGGGAGGTGGGGTGGCCAGAGCGAAGATGCACTAGAGACTCAGCTAGAACAAGGAGTTTCTTGGGTTAGGCATTTCTCCTCCAGGTAGCTTTTCCTGAACCATGTTTCCTGGAACACGAACTTTTCATTCTGAGGAGTGTGTGCCCTTTGGTCACGGAAGGACTGTCTATACTCTAGTCATCTTCTTGCCTTACTTTCATACTTACTACCTGTGTTCTGGATATGTGAGTGTATTCTGTGCACTGCCTGTTTTCTTCACTGGACGTTGTGTTTTCAGTGATGTGTTCTCAACACCTAGACAATTCACAGCACAAAGTAGCACCCAGTGAATAGTTGCGGAATGAATGATGTTGATAGTTATTCAGCAAAAGCCATCATCAAATATATTTTGGAACCAGAGAGTTAACCATAGTTCAACAGCTCTCCCTTTCTAGAGATTTCTCAGTCTTGACTAGGTTAACATGCAGGCGGGGGATGATAGTGGCTTGGGCTAGGGTGGACACAGAGGCAGTGGGGGAGAGGAGAGGGCCTCCGGATCATATTGGAGGTAGTGTTGGTAGGGCTGCCTGATGGATTGGATATGAATGGTTGTGGAAAGGAGAAAATCAAGGACAACGTGTGTGTGTGTGTGAGAGAGAGAGAGAGAGAGAGAGAGAGAGAGAGAGAGAGATTTGAGCCCCTGGGTTGATTCACGAAGATCTAAGGGAGTTGATGACTGGTTGAATGAGAAGGGAGAGGACAGCTAGAGGGCAAGGCAGGACCACGTCATCCAGACCTTATCAAGTCACACGAAGGCTTTTGGACTTTATCCTGGGGTGATGGGGAGTCTCCGAAGGATCCTAAGTTGGGGCAGCATGATGAGACCTGCCTGTGAGAAAGAAACCTCTGGCTGCTGTGTAGGCAGAGCACAGGGGACCGGGCAGGAGCAGAGGTGGGGAGAAAAGGCAGGAGGCTGTTCTGCAGGGCGGGGATGGAGAACTCTGAGCCTCAGAGCTGGCCCCGCGGGTGCCAGGCAGACCACCTGAGCCACGCGGAGGGCGGATCCCTTCAACGCCCACGTGGCCCCTCTCTTCACACCGCCTCCCACGGAGGCCCCTGGCACGCGGGGCTCCTCGCTCGTTTGTGTGGGACGCGGGAATGTGCACACACACAGATCCTGGGCCTAGCAGCTAGTCCCGAGAGACATGGCCTGAGAAGCAGGGCCCCGGCCGGCCCCGGTCCCATGGGTCTCCCAGCCAGCCGTCGGCTGTGGCGGGGCCACGGGTCCCCTTGGTCCCCTGGACTCACCTGCTTCATCGCACCCCGAATCCCCACTGCTGTCTCTTTAGCCATGGTCTAACTTCACTTTTTTGTGGTTCAGCCAGCCCCAGCCTAGGAGCCAGGCACACAGCCCACTCCTTTGAAAGAGAACATGCAGCTGCCAAACACCGGGCCGCTGCGAGGGGCGGAGATTGAATTCGCCAGGTCTGGCGTCTCAGCGGCGGATTGGTTCGGTGGTGGGACTGGCCGGGTGGTGGGGTGACCTTGGCCGGTGGCGCCCGCGCCCCGAGCCGCAGACCGGCGTGCACTGGGCCAGCACTTGGGCGCCGCATGCCTGAGCACTGGGAACGGGGCGACACGGGGAGCAGAAAATGGGGAAGATGTGCCCGGAGGGTCTGCACATCTGCTTTTACACCTGTCTCTGCTCCTAACTCCCCGGGGCCTCAGTTTACCCCTCTGAGCAATAGGGGCCTGGGGCTAGGATTCAATACAGCACATAGCCCTTGGCTCCTCAGGTTGATCTGAAAAGACTGAAGCCGCTTCCCTTGCCCCTCCCCGGTGTCACTCCTCTCCCCGCTGGGCGAGGATGAGGTTCCCCGGGCCACAGATTCAGACCAGCTCCTGCACGCTCCTGCGCTGCGCAAAGAGCATCCGAGGAAACAGGCCAGACCCCAGCTGCGGGATTTCATAAGGTGGGGGAAAAAAAAATCTCAACCTGCTGCAAAGGTTTACACCTGAGCAAAAATAAAATTTTCTCCAAACAGCAAACCTGCTAGGCTGCAAGTTTAATAAGCTATTAAACGGCACCATCTGAAACCTGCAATCAAAGCAAAAACACTGTAAAATAAATCAAGAGAGATAAGAAAAGATTTTACATTGTTAAAAGTTTATGCTATTTTTGACTTCCCCAAAATGTTACCATTAACCTGGGAGTTAATCAGACTTTTTCATTTACCCGTTGTTTGGAGCCATGAATGAGCACGTTAACAGGGTAAATAAAAAAATCTAAAGAAGCAATAAACACGAATGTCACAAGTGGCAATCATCTACCTTGTGAGGCTTGTGCGGTTACATAGCGTCGCACAGCTGGAAACAAATGAATCCTCAGAACACTGTAAATAACCTCCAAGCCCACTCCTAATTAAAGTAGAGCCCCACTTTCTCATGGGCATTGAATATATGAACCAATTAAGGAAATATCATTTCTTTCCTGAAAAGCCTCTGTTGTCTCCTCTCCTTTCCCTCCCTCCCTCTCTCTATCCTTCCCTCCTCTCCTCTCCTCCCTTCCTCATCCCCCTCTTTCCCTCTCCTCCCCTTTCCTCTGGCTCTCTCTCTGCTCCTTCTCTCTCTAAAGAATTTCCACCAGAGCCGGCCGCCAATGTTCCTGAGCTGCAATAATGAGACATCCCTGCTTTAAGCAAATTTTCCACCTGTAACCTGCAGAAATATAGCCGCAGCATTTGAAAAATTACCTCCATGCTGCACAGTGCCATGAAAATTTATCTTTGAGATGATTTTATTGCATGGTTACCCTAGGCAATTAAATCAATAAATCTTAACTGTCAGGAAGGTTGGCCCCGTGCCAGAAATAAATGAAATGCACGAAATCAGTAAATAAAAGGTTCCTGACAACTCATTCCAGAAATTATTTAGCAGTTGGGGTTGTGGGGGGTTTTGTGTTTCACTCCCCAGCCTTTATTGACATCCTTTCTGAGAAATGATTATGCTAACAAACACAATGGCTCCCCTACAAAGAAGGCAGAGTTTGCAGAGCCATAAATTACAGTCCCGGAAAGGCAGGAAGGAAATACAGCCTATGGCCAGAGGTGGTGGGCCGGAACCAGCCTGGGTTGGGGCCAGCTCTAGGGAGCAGCTCCCAGGTGCCCTGCGGAGGGAGGGAGCCTGGTCCTGCTTCCTCCCCTTGGCTACCACAGCTACGCCCCCCCCCCCCCCCCCCCCCCCCCCCCCCCCCCCCCCCCCCCCCC